>NC_132919.1:48013315-48313315 GCF_047675955.1 Chlorocebus sabaeus
GAAAAAAAAAAAAGTTTGGTTTTGTTTTATTTTTTGGGATGGAGTTTCACTCTTGTTACCCAGGCTGGAGTGCAGTGGTACAATCTCGGCTCACTGTAACCTCCACCTCCAGGGTTCAAGCAATTCTTCTGCCTCAGCCTCCCAAACAGCTGGGACTTCAGGCGTGCACCACCATGCCTGGCTAATTTTTGTATTTTTAATAGAAATGGGCTTTCACCATGTTGGCCAGGCTGGTCTTGAACTCCTGACCTCAGGTGATCCACCCGTCTGGGCTTCCCAAAGTGCTGGGATTACAAGTGTGAGCCACCGCGCCTGGCCAAAAAAAGTGTTTTTAATTAGCCGGGCATGGTGGTGTGTGCCTGTGTCCCAGCTACTTGGGAGGCTAAGGCGGGACAATTGCTTGAGCCCAAAAGGTTGAGGCTGCAGTAAGCCATGATTGTGCCACGCATTCCAGCCTGGGAGACAGAGTAAGATCCTGTCTCAAAATAAATAAATAAATAAATAAATAAATAAATATTTTTTTAAAAATGAAGACACTATATTTAATGACATGGAAAATGTCTAACATACTGTGGGTGATAAAGCAGATTTTGGAAAAATGTGAGCTGATGTTTATTGCTGTGTCCTCATGCCAGCTCTCTTCTAAAGACCCTGCATGCCTGATCTCCTGTGATCTTCCTAACCACTCCCTGACCAAGATACCATACCCATTTTACAGATGAGGGAATGAGGCTCTGCGAAACGCAGCACCTCACCCAAAGTCACAGAGCATGTAAACAGCCAACCTGAGATTCAAACCCAGGACTGTCTGGCTTCCAAGACCCCAATGCAGTACAAAATGAATCTTTTTAGAGCCCTGTGACTTAAAAAGGACCACCAGGCCAGGCGTGGTGGCTCACGCCTGTAATCTCACCACTTTGGGATGCCAAGGTGGGCGGATCCCTTGAGCCCAGGAGTTTGAGACCAGCCTGGGCAACATTGTGAAACCCCATCCCTACAAAAAACACCAAAAAACTTTAGCTGGGTGTGGTCGTGCACACCTATGGTCGTGTACACCTGTGGTCCCAGCTACTGGGAAGGCTGAGGTGGGAGAATCACCTGAGCCTGGGGAGATCGAGGCTGCAGTGGGCTGACATCGTGCCACCGCACAGCCTGGGTGTCTCATATGATTCTCACGTTACTCTCAGACCATTTCTTTCTAAGAATGATGAAGCAAGGAGTTCATTTTCTCTCCTTTTTTTTTTCTTTTTGAGATGGAGTTGCCGGATCTTAGCTCACTGCAAGCTCCGCCTCCCGGGTTTATGCCATTCTCCTGCCTCAGCCTCCCGAGCAGCTGGGACTCCAGGCGCCCGCCACCTTGCCCGGCTAGTTTTTTGTATTTCTTATTAGAGACGGGGTTTCACCAGGTTAGCCAGGATGGTCTCGATCTCCTGACCTCGTGATCCGCCCGTCTCGGCCTCCCAAAGTGCTGGGATTACAGGCTTAAGCCACCGCGCCCGGCAAGGAGTTCATTTTCTTAAGGTTCTGACCCTGATGGGTGGCAAATCTGGACCCCTTTCCAAGAGTACTGCTCTTTACTCCTCAGCCCATCCATGTCCTGCCCTGGGGCCCTGCAGGCTGATGGGGAGCCCTCTGAGTGCCTCTGGCCCATGGGGAGCCCCTCCCGGGAAGGCCCCTTCAGCAGCTTCCCCCACTAGGCCTCTCACTTAGCAGTCCTTGAGCACACACTGACTTTTCCATGATCGCCTTGTGGTGTCTGATTCTTTTTCTTTGCTGCCTCTTCTCTCATTGTTCTGCTCCTGTGAGCCAGCTCACCTCTCCTGGCAGCAACCCACAGTGGCTCTGCACCCTACCTGTGCAGCCACCTGGTCGGACCCACCTGGAAAGCCTTCTGCCCCAGCGTCAGCCCTGCCCAGCCCAGCCTTGCCTACCAGCAGGAACTGGACAGAAAACATGAGCCAGCTGGTTCAGGGCAATGAAGGTGAAATAGCTGTGGCATTCTGTGACACTCAGGGCCGGCAACTAAAGTCAGGGGCTAGAGGTCACTGTGGGCACAAAGGATTGCACAGTTCTGACACGGTCATGAGAGACCACAAGCAGAGCTGGGCTCTGAGGGAGCCACAGTTGACAGGGAGGATTGCAAATACCTGGGCAAACAGGTCTGCCATGGAGAATATAAGAGGAGAAGCTGTTTGTTTTGCCTCCTGTTACATATTACCTTCTGGGTAGAGGTTCTTGGAACCTGGGCCAGAGGTTTACAGGTGGACCCTGCCCCTGCCGGGGGATGGAATTGCCTCAGGCCCTAGGAAAGGCCTCTTCAGAAGCCACTGGGGAGGGAGGATGAAGGACTCGGAAGCTTGATTTGTGAGGGGCCCAGAGAACTGCAGGAATAGTCCCCATGCTGAGGCCACGCCCTGCTTCCTGGGGAGGGTGCCATACTAGCTAGCCACCAGTGAAGCTTTCAAAATGAAATTTAAAGCAATATCCTGTTTTGTTCCAAGCCATGGACTGGCCTCTGCTCCTTACCCCCAATAGGAGGCTGGTCCCTAGGTCCACAGAGAAACTTACATCATCAACAAGGCTAAAAGAAAAGCAACGGCCTGGATTTATAAATTTCATTTTATATATAAGAGACAAAGGATTAATATTTAGCCTGTGTTTTAAAAAACACAAATCAGTAAGGACAAATAATCTCACACAATAAATGGGCGATGAATAGGAACAGAATAGACACAGAAGACATTACCAATAAATATTTTAAAAGATGCCCAATCTCACTGGTAATTAGGGAAGTATAAATTAAAACCACAATGAGATACTCTTTCACCCCCATCAGAGTGGCAAACTCTTTTCCATAGCAATAGTGTCTATGCTGCCCAGGCTGGCCTCAAACTCCTGGCCTCAAGTGATCCTTCCACCTCAGCTTCCAAAGTAGTTAGGACTACAGGGTCGTGCCACTGAGCCCAGCAGCAGATACTTTACGGTCCAGCAATACTAAATATTTGCAAGGATGTGGGAAAATAGCAAAACTTGGTTGTTGGTGGTGGTCACAGTAGCACAACCTCGGCAGGGCAATACCTAAAAAAGCTGAAAATGTCAACTCTTCAGCACAGCAATTTCACTGCTAGAGATATAGTCACAGGATGGACTGCTATACAGCTGGTAAAACTAATAACTTAGATCTTGAACTTGCTACTCACTAAGTACTATAATGAATCCACACAAATGAAGTGATGTATAGATACTGTATGAGGTATTGTAAGTAGTCTAGAGATTATCTAAAGTACATGGGAGGATGCACATAGGTTATATGAAAATACGACACCATTTTATACCACAGGCTTGAGCATCCAAGGATTTTGGTATACAAGGGAGGTCCTGCAACCAACCCCCCATAGATACTAGAGGGCAACTGTACTACTTATGGACTCAGAGACATGCTAAAAGTATAAAATGTGCTTCAGCACAACATATATTAAATTTATGAATGGTGGCTCTCTGCTGGGGGTTGGCTAGAGGAGGGACAGAAAAGGGACTTCAACTTGATCTGTAGTGTTTTATTTCATTTATAATTTTCTGAAAACAAGAAAGGTTAAATTTTTATTCTGTGTCAGCCACACAGGTGTTTGTTATTTTTCCATGTAATTGTGTTTCAATTTTTTTTCCACAGGAAAGTTTTAAGAGGGAAAATACAAGGGGCTTGACGATCTCCTAAGAGGGCTGTCTACAACATCCAAAAGATGAAGCAACTTCCTGGCATGGGTGGGAGACCCACGGCACCTGTCATGTAAAGGGTCAAGGTCAAGAACAACATTTTTTTTTTTTTTTTTAAGACAGGGTCTCGCTCTATTGCCCAGGCTGGAGTGCAATGGCATGATTATGACCCATTGCAGCCTGAAACTTCTAGGCTCAAGTGATCATCCTGTCTCAGCCTCCTGTAGCTAGGACTACAGGCAGGAGTCACATGCTTAGCTGGGTTTTTTATTTATTTATGTATTTTGTAGAGACAGGGTCTTATGCTGTGTTGCCCAGGCTGGTCTCAAACTCCTGGCCTCAAGCAACCCTCCCACTCCAGCCTCCTAAAGCGCAGCGATTACAGGCATAAGCCACTGTGCCCAGCCAAGACCAACATTTATGCAATAAGCAAGAGCCCTGATCTGTCCATGACATTCACATGCTGTACTCATAGCAAAGCCTCAGTCCTCATTTAACACATTCACTCTTGTGTTCTAGCTCATTTGTCCAATGTATCTCCTAGCTCATGGCAGTTGAAAGGCAGGATCTCCCTTCCCATCTCCCTTGCACACCACCCAAAGTTTTATGATCTCACTCTTCTAGTCCTTGTGCCACTCGCCAAGCCATGTGCCATGGGGCTGCATCCTCCTGGGGGGCTCCTTTCCCTAATTTGCACAGACACTAGGCTAGTGGTTGACCTTCCAGTGGTCGTTGATATGGGAGTAGAGATGGCCAATGCTTGTGCAGGAGGGACAACCCTGAACTGCTGAGTCTGAACCTGTAATAGTTGTTTTACCCTGAAATAAAATTATAATTTTTATGTACCTGAATAAATAGGTGATATATTTATACTACTTACAATGTGCAACTATTGTTCAAGACGAAGGTGCTGTTGTGACAAACAAAATCCCCAAAAGAGCACTACTAAATGGTCATTTTCTTAATTGATGGCCATTTTAATGCATGCTGGCCATTAAAAGCACAAGAGCCTCAGGAAAAAAAAAAAAAAAAAAAAGAACTGGCTGGGCATGGTGGCTCACACCTGTAATCCCAGCACTTTGGGAGGCCGAGGCGGGTGGATCACCTCAGGTCAGGAGTTCGAGACCAGCCTCGCCAACACGGCGAAACCCCATCTCTACTAAAAATACAAAAAAATAGCGGGGTGGGGTGGCACACGCCTGTAATCCCAGCTACTCAGGAGGCTGAGGCAGGAGAATTTACCTGAAATCGGGAGGTGGAGTTTGCAGTGATCCGAGATTGCACCATTGCACTCCAGCCTGGGCAACAAGAGTGAAACTCTGTCGCAGGAAAACAACAACAGCAGCAACAAAAACTAACTTTGACTAAGTCTCACATTCTATATAAGTAAAAATAAAATGAATCACAGACTTAAGTGTAAAATGTAAAACTTAAAACATTTATAAAATCTTCTGGATCTAGAGCTAGGCAAAAAGTTATTAGACTTAACACCAAAAGCATGATCCATTAAAAACAAACAAAAAAACTCACTGAGAGCTGGGTGCAGTGGCATGCACCTGTACTCCCAGCTACTTGGGAGGCCGACACAGGAGAATTGCTTGAACCCAGGAGTTGGAGACCAGCTTGGGCAACATAATGAGACCCCACCTTAAAAAAAAACAAAAAACAAAAACAAAAAACTCAGTAAACTAGACTTTATAAACTAGACTTTATAAAAAATTTTTTAAAGTTGCTCTGTGTTCTGGGCATAGTGGCTCACATCTGCAAAGTAATCTCAGCACTTTGGGAGACTGAGGTGGGAAAATCACTTGAGCACAGAAGTTGGAGACCAGTCTAGGCAACATAGTGCAATCCCATCTCTATGAAAAAATTTTAAAATTAGCTGGGCTTTGTGGCGTGTACCCATATTCCCAGCTACTTGGAAGGCTGAGGCAAGAGGATCACTTGAGCCTGCGAGGTTGAGGCTGCACTGAGCCGTGGTTGTACCACTGTGCTCCAGCTGGGGTGACAGAGTGAGGCCTTTCTCAAAAAATTTAAAAAAAAAAAATTGCTCTGCAGAAGACCCTTTTGAGGATGAAAAACAGCTACAAAGTGGGAAAAATATTTGTAAGCCATATGTCTGACAAAGGAATAGTACTAGCTAGAATACATACAGAACTCTGAAACATTGAGCTATCTAGTATATAAAACTCACTTTTGTGAGTTTTTGTCAAGGTTAATGAGCTGTTCCTCCCAAAAGCACTTCTTGGCTTCTGAGCAAAAAAAGCCAGCCACAGGCCGGGTGCAGTGGCTCACGCCTGTAATCCCAGCACTTTGGGAGGCTGAGGCAGGCAAATCACCTGAGGTTGGGAGTTCATGACCAGCCTGACCAACATGGAGAAACCCCATCTCTACAAAAATCCAGAATAAGCCAGGTGTGGTGGCACATGCCTGTAATCCCAGCTAATCGGGAGGCTGAGGCAGGAGAATCGCTTGAACCTGGGAGGCGGAGGTTGTGGTGAGCCAAGACTGAGCCATTGCACTCCAGTCTGGGCAAGAAGAGCGAAACTCCGTCTTAAAAAAAAAAAAAAGCCAGACCCAAAAGTATGTAGAATACATACTCTAGAATTCAAGAACAGACAAAATTAGTCCATGGAGACAGAAATCAGAGCAGCAGTTGTCTCTGGCTGGGGAAGGGAATTGACCAGAAAGGGGTACAAGAGAAATTTCTAGAACAGCATGGTCTATATGGTAGCCCTAGTCACATGTGGCTATGAGGCACTTTAAATGTGGTTAGTCTGAATTAAGCTGTGTTGTATGCATTAAATACACATTCGACTTGGAAGACTTTATGAAAGAAATGTAAAATATCTCATTAGTAATTTTCAAAGGTTGATTACATGTTGAAATAATTTTGGCTGCACTAGGCTAAAAAGTGTATATCATTAAAATTAATGTATCCGGCCAGGCATGGTGGCTCACACCTGTAATCCTAGCACTTTAGGAGACTGAGATGGGAAGATCGCTTGAATCTAGGAGCTCAAGACCAGCCTGGGCAACATAGTGAGACCCCATCTCTATAAAAAAATTTAAAAATAAATAAAATAAGTAAAATTAATATTTCCTATTTCTCTTCACTTTTTAAAGAAGGAAAACTGTAAAATTACATATGTGGCTCACATGATATTTCTACTGAACAGCCCTGTTTGGGAGTAATGAACAAATTCTGTATCTTGGGATATTGAGCAATAGGTAGATATATTTGTTCAAATTCATCAAACTGTACACTTAAGATCTGTGCAGCTGCACTGCACTCCAGCCTGGGCAATAAGAGTGAAACTCTGTCTCAAAAAAAAAAAAAAAAAGAAAAAAGAAAAAAAAGATCTGTGCAGTTTACTGTATGCAATTATACCATAAAGCCCCATGACCTTTCTACCACTCAACATAACCTCCCTGAGGAGTATGTGACCTACGAAAAACACCAACTACAAAGAACAAACTACAAACGACTACAAAGAGTAGTAAGGGCTACAGTAAAAAAAAAATTTTTTGGAGTTTGGCTCTTTTGCCCAAGCTGGTGTGAATTGGTGCTATCTTGGCTTACTGCAACCTCCACCCACCAGGTTCAAGAGATTCTTCTGCCTCAGCCTCCCGAGTAGCGAGGACTACAGGTGTACGCCACCACGCCCAGTTAATTTTGTATTTTTAGTAGAGATGGGTTTTCGTCATGTTGATCAGGCTGGTCTTGAACTCCTGACCTGAGGTGATCCACCTGCCTCGGCCTCCCAAAGTGCTGGGATTATGGGCATGAGCTACCATGCCCAGCCCAGTAATGATTTTGAACAAGATACTCTATATTGGTGGAAGCTTCCATTCTCAGCATCTTGTTTTGCTGTTGTTGTTGTTATTATTATTATTATTATTTGAGACATGCTCTCACTCTGTCACCCAGGCTAGAGTGTGGTGGCATGATCATGGCTCACTGCAGCCTTGACCTCCTGGGCTCAAGTGATCCTCCTGCCTCAGCCTCCCAGGAAGCTGGAACCACAGGCGCATGCCACCACACCCAACTAATTTGTAAAAAGTATTAGCTGTTGAGATGGGGTCTCCCTATGTTGCCCAGGCTGGTCTCAAACTTCTGGGCTCAAGTGATCCTCTCATCTCAGCCTCCCAAAGTGCTGAGTTATAGGTGTGAACCACTGTGCCTGGCCCATATTCAGCATCTTGAATGGAACCACTGGTGTCTGTAAGTACGCACAGAAAATACATAAGAAGTGATAATTTGGGTTCAGAAAACTCTCTCAAGAAGACATAGAAGGGCCAGTGCGGTGGGTCACACCTGTAATCCCAGCACTTTGGGAGGCTGAGGCAGGAGGATCGCTGGAGCCCAGCAGTTTGAGACCAACTGGGGCAACAAAGTGGAAATCCATCTCTACCAAAACAAAATACAAAAAATTTAGCCAGGCATGGTGGTGCACACCTGTAATCCCAGCTATTTGGGAGGCAGAGGTGGGCACATCACCTGAGACTGGGAGGTCAAGGCTGCAGTAAGCCGTGATCACGCCACTGCACTCCAGCTCAGGCAACAGAGTAGCCTGAAATACTTGGAGTCAGGAGGCATCCACGCTGCAGGGTTTTTTGGGAATAGTTGGACAAAGACCCCAGGAGAAGAGTGCCCAGGAGTCAGGGATGGGGGCTGAGTCAAGACACTTTTCCCTTGATAGGATTACTAAAATACATACAAGTCTAGATCTTAGTTTTCTAGGAAGAAAACCTTTGAGGTAGCCGGGTGCACATGGTGGTTTGTGTGTAATCCCAGCTACTCAGGAGGCTGAGGAAGGAGGATTGTTTGAGTCCAGCAATCCCAAGATTTTAGGAGGCCAAGGCAGGCGGATCATGAGGTCAGGAGTTTGAGGCCAGCCTGGCCAACATAGTGAAACCCTGTCTCTACTAAAAATGCAAAAAATTAGCAGGGCATGGTGGCGGGTGCCTGTAATCCCAACTACTTGGGAGGCTGAGGCAGAACTGCTGAACCCGGGAGGCGGAGGTTGCAGTGAGCCCAGATAGTGCCACTGTACTCCAGCCTGGTGATAGTGGAAGACTCCGTCTCAAAAAAAAAAAAAAAAAAAAAACAACAACAACAACAAAAAAAAACATATTTAAATGTGTGTGTGTGTGTGTGTGTGTATGTGTATATATAAAACAAAACTTGATGCTTCTCTTTGAACAGGGACTACAGAATTACAGAATGTCAGAAGGTTAAGAAGGCTGCATACTCAGAGTTCATAAGAGACCAAGTGAAATTTCACACACGTATGAAGGCTGTATACTTCAAATCACAGCCTTATTGGTTTTAGGGATCAAGCTCAAACTCCAGACCATTTAGGAATCACAGAATGTTCTCTGAAAGGTAGAGCACATCTAGTCCAAACAGCCTATTTTACAAACAAACTAAGGTCTGCAGAGATTGAGTAACTTGCCTAAAGCCACACTAAGTTAGGAGAGGAAGGGTTGGGATTTGCTTTCCTGTCAACTAACTCCCACATGGAGGAATACATGCATGCCGCTGAGGTTTAGAAAGCATGATCTGTAAGCTAGAAATACAACATGTTTAGTTCTAAAGGGAGAGGCACTGGCAGAATTGTTCCTACCCTTCATTATTAGGACACTCCCATGGCAAGGCCAACCTAGAAGATGAAATTACAGCCTGCATGTTGGCCTGTTGAATGTATGACCAGTTTTATTTCCATCCTCAGCATAAGCTCAGGCCTGTCCACCCATCTCCAGCAGCCCCACCTTTGCTTAGGCAGTTTCCCCTGCGGGAACCTTCTCCTTTCTACTCCCCAGACACAGTTACTATACTGTGGGCCTCAGGGTCACTGTAAGAATGGACCAAGCCATCATTACACAAGCATTCCTATAAAATAGCTCACCCCTAGGACAAGTTGCTCACTGACCCATGCAATGGGTTGAACATGTCCTTGGCATCAAACTGTGTGTTAAGTATTTTCTTATGGGACCTCATTTAACCTTTACAACACACTATTTATACATAAGAAAAGTCAAGGCCAGGCATGGTGGCTCATGCCTGTCATCCCAGCACTTTGGGAGGCTGAGGCAGGCAGGTAACTTGAGCTCAGGAGTTCAAGATCAGCCTGGGCAACATGGCAAAACAACATCTCTACAAAAAAGTTCAAAAATTATCTGGGTGTAGTGATGCAGGCCTGAAGTCCCAGCTACTGGGGAGGCTGAGATAGGAGGATCACTCAAGAGTTTGAGGCTGTAGCGAGCTATAATCGTGCCACTGCACTCAGCCTAGGTGACAGAGCGAGATCTTGTCTCCACTAAAAAGAGAAAGAAAAAAAAAAGTCAAGTTCAGCTTAAGTAAAAAAACTATTCGGCTAGAAAGTGGTTCACTTGAATCGAGATCTACCTGGATCCAAAGTTTCATCTGTAGATTGAAGTAAAATAGAGGCCGGGATCAGCAGCTCACCTCTATAATCCCAGCACTTGAGGCCAAGGCAAGAGGATGACTTGAGGCAGGAGTTTGAGACCAACCTGGGCAACACTTCATAACCCCATCTCTACAAAAAGTTTAAAAATGAGCTGGGTATGGTGGCACTCGCCTGCAGGCCTAGCTACTTGGGAGGCTGGGATGGGAGGATCGCTTGAGCGCAGAAGTTTGAGATTATAGTGTGCTATGATCGTTCATAAACGATTGAAGCACAAGTGAGATTTCACAGAAGTACAAAGGCTTCAAGCTGCAGACCTATCCTTTCAGGAATCAGGTTCTAACCCCAGACTCTTTGGGAAGTCTCCCGCCTCCTATTTCCACAAACCAGATTCCTCCTGCTTTGATTGACATCTTTAATGGTACTGCAAACTTTCTGCCTTGAATCAGTGTGTCTATGGTCTTCCCCTGTAGACTCCTTCTAGAAAAATAGCTCTGTCCGTGAAAACAAACTCATTCATCTTTTTATTACCTTTACATGCTTCACAGTAGACTGCAGCAATGTACAGCATTCAAGGTAGAGGAGGGTAACTAAAACAGATGTGTACCATTCATTGATTCCAACAGCCAAGTTCATAGTTATTTTCTACTGTTACATTTAGACTGGAGGATCCCCAGTGGAATGCATAGGGATATCGTCACCAAATCATTCGTAAATCATGTTTTGGAAATTATGGGAAGAGTCTATTTCTTGTACCTATTTATGGTTACCACCCAAAACACTTCCAGGCTTAACACAAGGCACTCATATAGAAACAGCATTTTGTAGTTTTCCATGTGTGTGTAAATCGTTGGTCACAAGAACAGAAAAATAGCTCAGCAGCTGTCTGAGCTATGTGATGTAAGCAAAATGTATCAAGCCCAGAGAGACCTGAGTGTGGGACTTCAGTCATGCTCCCCCTTTCCCAGGGAAAATTGTTTAAAGGCATTTTGCTCCTAACTAACTGCTTCACCCATTACTTTCAGGTTTACAAAATTTGTGATACAAAGCACAAGGTATAACAAATCAATAGCTTAAATCATTTTAATGTACATTCTTGGTAAATCACTTAGGAACTGTCTCTTCTTTTCATTTATTGATTTATTTATTTAGAGACAGAGTCTCGCTCTATTTATTTATTTATGTAGAGACAGAGTCTCGCTCTGTCGCCCAGGCTGGAGTACAATGGTGCGATCTCGGCTCACTGCAACCTTCTCCTCCCGGGTTCAAGTGATTCTCCTGCCTCAGCCTCCCAAGTAGCTGAAACTATAGGCACCCACCACCACACCCAGCTAATTTTTGTATTTTTAGTAGAGACAGGGTTTCACCATATTGGCCAGGCTGGTCTCGAACTCCTGACCTTGTGATCTGCCCGCCTTGGCCTCCCAAAGTGCCAGGATTACAGGCGTGAGCCACTGCGCCCAGCCTTCTTTTCTTTTAAAAACCCACTTGTAACTGCTGCTCATCGGGCCATATATTCAGGACAACTTGAGTCTATGCTCCTGGGTTGCAGTCTGAAAACTTGCCCCAAATAAACTCTCTACTTATATTACTTTTGCCTCGGTTTTTTGCCTTAGGTCTACGGTCTTATATGATCATAGCCATCCCCATGGAGAGTGGTCCACAAAGCCCACTTACTCCTCTGTCCCTACCATCAGCCCCAAGTCACTGGATGCCCAGCTCTGAGCACCACACCCAATTCTGAGAGGCTTTAGCCACTGATCCCTCTGTCTTCCCAGCTCTGAGTGTTCCCAACACCCTGAACGCAGCTGCCTCATAGACAGCCCCAGGTCAGCTTTAGGGGAGGTCTGGAGGAAGGCTGCTCGGTCCAGGTTTCTCCTTGAATTCCTTCCTTGGAGGTTCGCTGAAGCCCCAGACTAACCCATCCACCTTCCATGGGAAAGGAGGCATGTGGACAGGGGGAAGGAGGTGGTCGTGAGGAGTTCTGGAAAGCAAAGGATGGCTTTTTCTTTCCTTCTGGGGAGAAAGACTCTGGGCTGGGCGCGGGGGCTCACACCTGTATTCCCAGCACTTTGGGAGGCTGAGGCAGGTGGATTATTTGAGGTCAGGAGTTTGAGACCAGTCTGACCAACATGGTGAAACCCCTAAAAATACAATCTCTACTAAAAATACAAAAGTAGCTGGGCAGGTGGTGTACACCTGTAATCCCAGCTACCTGGGAGGATGAGGCAGGATAATTGCTTGAACCCAGGAGGTGGAAGTTACAGTGACCCGAGATCATGCCATTGCACTCCAGCCTGGGGCAATAAGAGCAAGATTCCACCAAAAAGAAAGAAAAGAAAAGAAAAGAAAAGAAAAGAAAAGAAAAGAAAAGAAAAGAAAAGAAAAGAAAAGAAAAGAAAGAAAGAAAGAAAGAAAGAGAAAGAAAGAAAGAGAGAGAAAGAAAAGAAAAAGAAAAAGACTCTGGACAGCTCTGCCTCAAATGGAGAGGAGGACGTCCAGCAGACCCAAGGACTAGACATGTAGCTGGGCGGAAGTCACCATCTTGGTAATCAGATGAAATAATTGAAATAATTGGGTTCCAGAAAGGAGAAATAACTGGGTTCCAGAAAGAGGCCACCAAGGAGGGGATCCTCTCCTACTTTCAAATCAGTCAGAATTCCTACCCAGGCACCAGCAAGGGTTTCCAGGGACCAGCCCTGCCTCAAAGGAAAGGCTGAGAAGAAGAGCAAGCTTTTTCTGTTCATTGGCCCAACAACACATCAAGTACGTTGTAAGAGTGATGAGCTAACCAGCTCAGAGGGTAGGTAACATGCCCGAGGTCATACAACCAACAGGGAGAGGAGCCAGGGCTGTCATCCAGGACGTATAACTTCAAAGTCCTTGCTCTTTTCTATCAGGCAAAACCAGGATCTGATAAGTAGTAGGCTGGGTGTTGGGCATCAGGAAAGCAGGCTGTGTGTGAGCAGATCGGAGAAAACAGAGGACAAAAGTCCAAGTGCATTCCTCACCATGGCACTTGCAACACTAAATTGTGCTCAACTTGATTTATTTCTCCTCCCACGAGGCTGCAAGTTCCTGGCAGGGTGAGGACTGAGTTTTGTGGCCTCTATATCCATAGCACGTGCTAGGCACTTGACACAGAATCTGTTCTCAGGAATGTTTGCTGATGGTTTCAGCCCTGAGGTTTCTTTTTTTATTTTTATTTTATTTTTATTTTTTTGAGACGAAGTCTTTCTCTGTCACCCAGACTGGAGTGCAGTGGTGCAACCTCCACTTCCCAGGTTCAAGCGATTCTCTTGCCTCAGCCTCCCAAGTAGCTGGGATTACAGGCATGCGCCACCACGTCTGGCTTTTTTTTTTTTTTTGAGACGGAGTTTCGCTCTTATTGCCCAGGCTGGAGCGCAATGGCATGATCTCAGCTCACTGCAACCTCCGCCTCCCAAGTTCAAGTGATTCTCCTGCCTCAGCCTCCCTAGTAGCTGGGATTACAGGCATGTGCCACTGTGCCCAGCCAATTTTGTATTTTTAGTAGAGACGGGGTTTCTCCATGTTGGCCAGGCTGGTCTAACTCCTGACCTCAAGTGATCCACCCACCTTAGCCTCCCAAAGTGCTGAGATTACAAGCCTAAGCCATCATGATTGGCCTTTTTTAAATTATTTTTTATTTTTTTGACATGGAGTCTTGCTCTGTCACCCAGGCTGGAGTGCAGTGGTGCAGTCTTGGCTCACTGCAATCGCCGCCTCCCAGGTTGGAGCAATTCTCTTGCCTCAGACACCCTAGTAGCTGGTATTACAGGCCACGCCTGGCTGATTTTTGTATTTTTAGTAGAAACGGGGTTTTACCATGTTGGCCAAACCGGTCTCCTGACTTCAAGTGACCCGCCTGCCTGGGCCTCCCAAAGTGCTGGGATTACAGGCATGAGCCACCCACGCAGCCTTTATTTTTATTTTTTGAGTCTAGGTTTTGCTCTGCCGCCCAGCCTAGAGTGCAGTGCCTTGATCATGGCTCAATGCAGCCTTGAACTTCTGGGCTCAAGTGATCCTACCACCTCTGCTTTTCAAAGTGCTGAGATTACAGGCATAAACCACCATGCCCGGCCTGAGCCCTGAGGCTTCTGAAGTGGAAAGTAGGAGAGAAATCAGGTAAAACCACCACAGTTAGCCAATAAGGGTGCAAGCACAAGGGAGTGGAAGGGGCAGAAAGGAGGTAGGCCAAACACTCAGAAAATCATCTCTCTGGATAAACGAGTCTCCTCCTGACACAGCAATAAGAATTTCTCTGAAGCTTGGTGCTCTCAGAGGCCCCAGGGCTGTAGCAGGTAAGTGACCTATTTTGTTTATAGACAAAAAAGTCAAAGGTCAGGAATGTTGCCATGTGGCCTGATTTATTATTTGTTTATTTATTACTTTGTTTGTTTTGTATTAGGCAGCCTCCTGAGCCAGAGTAGGCTGAGAGACTCCCCTTTGGTCTGATTTAGTATGATAAAATATGCACACGTTGGGGAGTAACTTTCCTTAGAGTCCTCCCAGCCTGAGGGGGCACCCATGAGTCCAGAGGAGAGGCTTAAGAGACTAGCGGGTCAGGGGAGGGCTGAACTTGTCTAGGGAGACCCTGGGAAGTAGTGAGTGACTCCCAGGGTCACTGGGAAGAGGACCCCACTGTCCTCATCTCAATCCCATCTACTGACCAGCCTTGATCCATTTAGTTTTCTCAGCAAATTAGGCAGAGTGATGTTAAGGCGTTGCATGCTTTCTAGCATTCAGGAATCAGCAAGTTCAAAAATCGTGATCTTGGAGTTCCAGCGAAAAAGGAGTCTGCATGTCCCTCCAACTCTTCCTGCTTAGCCTTTTTAAAAACAAAAACAAATCTAGTTCTCTGAGACACAGCTTTGTTCTGACTTCTCCTTTTTCCACGTCCAGACCCACACCCCATCTGATGTTGTTGAAAGTGGTGTCCTGACCACTGACTTAGTATCTGGCCTAGTTGAGTGGTAGGACAGGCTCAGTGGTGCACAGGGCTCCCCAGTGGTGCTGCTGAAGCTAACAGCACTGATAGCATTGGTGGCAGCCTCCTCTCTGTGACTCAAGCACTTTCACATTTGCCATCTCACGAGGTCCTCCCAGGGACTGGTCACACCGGAAGGCAGCTTTACTTACTGTGCTGCTGCAGAGGCAGTGAAACTACTGGCAACTGAAATCCTCTGCCAGTTTCCATCCCACCCCTTGCACTGAGGACAGAAGAAAATAGGCCCAGGAGCAGGCAGCAAAGAATAAAAGCCATGTTAGTGAGCAGCTGATGAGGAGAGAGGAGACTGCTAAGTTTAGTGGCCTGGGTCGGGGAGAATGGGGTTGATCCCCAAGTTTGCCCATGCAGGGGTTCTAACTCAGAGGCAGTGGCCTGGGCGTACAGCCCAGGCCTTGGCCCTGGCCCCTCCCCATCGGAATATTCTCCTTAAAGCCCACACTCCTTGCCCTCTGTGCCCATAAAGGAGAAAGAATCGAGAGTCTTGGACCAGAACTCGAAGTCCCTGCAGCCACCAACCAAAGCCCCCTGCCAAGTCCACCAGGCCAAGCCAGCTTTTCCTATTGCCTAGGTGCTCGTAGGGGGCGGGTGAGGGGCGGGTACCTTCCCCCCGGTGCACTCGTCCAGAGGTGGGGCTTCCGAAGCTCGGCAGGACCTCCAAGTTCCTCTCCCAGGGAACTGCCCCGCCCCCTCTCTTCCCGCGGGGGGCCAGTACCTGAGGAAGCGGACAGCCTGCAACCTCGCTTCCTGCCAACTCCGAGAGAGGGCTGCCCGGGCCCCCAGCACCCCCGGGCCCCCGGCGCACATTCTCCCCAGGCGCAGCATCCCGACGTAGGCTGCAGTGGCTCGCATCGCCCAGCGTCCCGGCCAGAGTAAACTTTTAAAGTGAGCCGGGGCGGGGCGGGCGCAGAGCAGGCGGGGAGGCGGGGAGGGTGGCCTCTGCCTATGGGGTGCGGCGGACTCGGTCTCGGCCGGCGGGGCGGGGCGAGGCGCGGCGGTGGCGACTTCGCGCGGGGCCACCTTCCCCGCAGACCCCGCGACCCTCCCCCTCCTACCCTCGAAGAATAGCCCTGGTTTCCTCTGGATCCGAAGGCCCCAGCTGCAGTCCGAGACAGATCTTCCTCGCGACCATTCTCAGGGGCCTGGATGTTAGAGGCGCAAACGTTTGTTGATTTCCCAGAGGGGCCAGATGGCAAAGTCAAGATCCGTCCATCCCCTGCCCCCTTTAGCGCTCGGGTCACATGCTGGCCCCGCCGCTTGCAAGCCAGGGGCCAAAGGAGCAGGCGCGAAGCGCCCTTGAGGCATGCCAGCTGGAGCAGAGGGCCCGCAGGGGTGGGGAGGCAGCCGGGACAAAGGGTGTCACGGGTAAGCCCCCTGCGAGCCTGCTGGCGCCAGAGTCGTAGCTGAGGCCAGATGTCAGCTTCAGAAGGGACACCAGTTGTACCCCATCTCACACGAGGCATCCTCCCATCCCTCCTCTGCTGCCTCTGCCTTGACCTTCTTCACAGGGTTGGGGGCCGGGCACTATAAGGTGGCCTCAGGGACTGGGACCTGTGTATTTCATCCTCCATCTGCCTGTCTTGGGGCCTGTGGCACAGTTCCCTGTGCTGAGCTAGGCGTGAATGGAAAGCAACCCTATGCCCCTCCTTAGGGTTCCTGAGTTCCAGGAGTGGGTGGGGTACTAAGACACGGGCGAGCTGCGGGACACAGAAGGTGATAATCCTGCTCTGCTCCTGGCTAGGAAAGGTGGCACTGGGCACCAAAGAGTAGCACAGTTTATGCCTGTTCCAGGTCCACACTGCCTCGGGCTAGCCATGACTCTTCCTCTAGAGAAGGAGCTGGAGAAGAACGAGGCAAAGGCCCTGGCAGTGTGACCTCCCCTCTCCTGACAGGAGGAGATGAAGTGAACTCTGCCAGGCAGAAGGGGTGGCTGAGAGTGGAGCCTGGCCTGAGGTGACCTTTGCCCTTATCTGGGAACTCTGGCTCCATTTTGGTCATGAGAAGGAGTCCACGCTGAGCCTCTTTATGATCTTGAGCGTGACCTCAAATCCTCTCTGGAACCCCGGTTCCTAGGGAGGGTCTACACACTTCAGTTTCTGTGGAGTTGGGGCAGGAAGAGACAGAGGAACAAAGAGATCACAGGAGGCTGGGCCTGCAAGGGTGTGCCTTCCTAATTAAACTAACTCTTTGATAGTGGACCAGGGAATGTGGAGGGCTGGGGCATTCACAAGTCTGGGGTCCCAGCCCTGACTGGCAGACTCAGCCTCTAGCTTGCTTGGTGACCCTGGGTAAACCATTGTCCTTCTCTTGGCCTATGAAGTGAGGGGTAGGTACTGATCTTGTAGGTCCTTCCACTCTCCTGGCTAGTTTGAGGGTCAGTCCTCAGCAGGAGAGAAGTGAGTTCTTCCTTGAACTTTGCTCCAGCCTCGGCTTTTCAAGACACTGGGCTTTCCTGACTCTTCCTAGGTGCACAGGCCGTGGCATCATAGCCATCAGTTTCAGGGTATCTTGTACATGCCAGGCTCTTCAAGGACATTTTCTCTGACCCTCACAAACACCCTGCAAGGAACAGGCATGCCTTGGAATGTGTCTTTGTTTTTATGGATGAAGAAACTGAATCCTAAAGAGGTTCAGCCTCTTAAACATAGGCCAAAGCTCTGCCCGAAGTCTCTTTGTGGCTTTGGGCAAGTCACGGGGCCTCTCCAGCCTCACTATCTGTCAAATGGGGATCATAATACCAACTTCATGCAGAGGGCTGGATAAGAATCGAGTAGGTGGCACAGAACTGGTAGTTGGCCAGTTTTCAGTGATTGTTTCTTCCTCCATCCTCTCCTTCCTCTCGTGTCTTCACTCTAAGACCTTCCTCTGTGTTAGGAATTGCAAACCTTTTTTAGGAGGGGGAATTGTTTTATTTCTGCAAAGCCCTGGTAGGCACTAGTTCTGTGGATGGGGAGGAAGGCTGGGAGAAAGTCAGGATGGCTGGTGGGGAAGTCTGTGAGCCATGGTGGGGGAATCATGTTGACCCAGCATTCTTGGGCTAGTATAGGGAAGTGGTGAGCAGGGCAGTGGGCCATCCAGAGCAGGGCAGTGGGCCATCCAGATCTTCCAAGTTCCCTTCGTTCCCTTTAACCAATTCAATTCCCCATTGCTCCCTAAGGGGCCTTCTGCCTGAGCCATCACATCTCCTTTATGCTGCAAGTGACTTGCATGATTTATGATCCCTGTAGTTTGGCTCATGCCATTGGCTACCATGAGAAAGCCCTTGTTCCCACCCCTTTGCCCATGTCCTGCTTCTGTGCTTCAAAAGCAGGCTCAAAATGAAAACACCATTTATTGATTTTTTTTTTCATTTGTAACATCAACCTATGAATAAAGTACAGAAGACCTAGTCACAGTTACAGAACAGAATGTAAATGTAAGTATCACTAACCTTGGAAGTTACATCTGTCAGTAGTTGAGAGGGAAAGGGCGGGGCAGACTATAAAATAAAAATAAAGGAGTATGTCATTATGTACAAAAATAATAATAAAACTATAGTAGTGGCTGGGCGCGGTGGCTCAAGCCTGTAGTCCCAGCACTTTGGGAGGCCGAGATGGGCGGATCATGAGGTCAGAAGATCGAGACCATCCTGGCTAACACGGTGAAACCCTGTCTCTACTAAAAAATACAAAAAACTAGCTGAGTGAGGTGGTGGGCGCCTGTAGTTCCAGCTACTCGGGATGCTGAGGCAGCAGAATGGCGTAAACCCGGGAGGCAGAGTTTGCAGTGAGCTGAGATCCGGCCACTGCACTCCAGCCTGGGCGACCCAGAGAGACTCCGCCTCAAAAAAAAAAAAAAAAAAAAAAAAAAACTATAGTAGCAAGACTTAGGGAGGAGAGATGGGGTGCAAATCCCCACTTATCAAACAGAAAATCTAAAAATGGCAAAATAAGTATGTCATTTAGAGGCAAGTAGCAGAAGAAAATAAAACACAAATATATATTCCCCAAAGAAATATATCCAGGCCGGGCATGGTGGCTCATGTCTGTAATCCCAGCACTTTGGGAGGCCGAGGCAGGCGGATCACAAGGTCAGGAGATTGAGACCGTCCTGGCTAACACGGTGAAACCCTGTCTCTACTTAAAAAAAAAAAAAAGAAAAAGAAAAAATTAGCCGGGCGTGGTGGCAGGTGCCTGTAGTCCCAGCTTCTTGGGAGGCTGAGGCAGGAGAATGGCTTGAACCCGGGAGGCAGAGCTTGCAGTGAGTTGAGATCCTGCCACTGCACTCCAGCCTGGGCGACAGAGCAAGACTCTGTCTCAAAAAAAGAAAAAAAAGAAATATATCTCCAAAGAAGATATACAGATGGGCAATAAGCACTTGAGAAGGTACTCAAAAAATTCAGATCAAAACTATCCTCACACCCATTAGGATGGCTGTTATTTAAAAACAACAACAGGCCCACTGTGGGTGCTCACGCTTGTAATCGCAGCACTTTTGGAGGCCAAGGTGAGTGGATCACTTGAGTCCAGAAATTTGAGACAGGCCTGGGCAACGAAGTGAGAAACTGCCTAAACAAAAAGTACAAAAATTATCTGAGTGTGGTGGTGCGTGACTGAGGCAGAAGGATCGCTTGACCCCAAGAGGTTGAGGCTGTGGTTAGCTGAGATCACACCACTGCACTCCTGCCTGGGTGACAGAGCAAGACTCTGTCTCAAAAAACAACAAAAAAAAAGAACACCCACAAAAAAACCCAGAAAATAACAAGTACTGATGGGGATGTGGAGAGATTGAACACGTGTGCATTGGTGGTGGGAATGTAAAATGGGGCCACCGCAATGCATGGTATGGTGGTTCCTAAAAAAATTAAAAATGAGTTATATGATCCAGCAATTCTACTTCTGGGTATATACCCAAAATAATTGAAAGTAGGGACTCCAACAAACATTTGTGTATCAACGTTCACAAGAGAATTATTCCCAATAGCCAAAAGACAGACACAACCCAAATATTCATCAATGATTGAATGGATAAACAAATGCGGTATATCCATACAATGGAATGCTATTCAGCTTTCAAAACAGGAAGGAGGCCGGGCGCGGTGGCTCAAGCCTGTAATCCCAGCACTTTGGGAGGCTGAGACGGGCGGATCACGAGGTCAGGAGATCGAGACCATCCTGGCTAACACAGTGAAACCCCGTCTCTACTAAAAAATACAAAAAACTAGCCGGGCGAGGTGGCGGCGCCTGTAGTCCCAGCTACTCGGGAGGCTGAGGCAGGAGAATGGCGCAAACCCGGGAGGCGGAGCTTGCAGTGAGCTGAGATCCGGCCACTGCACTCCAGTCTGGGCGACAGCGCGAGACTCCGTCTCAAAAAAAAAAAACCAGGAAGGACATTCCGACACATGCTACAAGCCACATGAACCTTGAACACATTGTGCTAAGTGAAATAAGCCAAACACAAAAGAATAAATACTGTATGATTCCATTCATATGCGACACTTCGAGTAGTCAGACTCAGAGAGACAAAATGGAATGGTGGTTGCCAGGGGTGAGGTGTGTGGGGTGGAAAATGGGGAGTTATTATTTGTTTAATGGGTATAGAGTCTCGGTTTAGGAAGATCAAAGGGTTTTGGAGATGGATGGTGGTAATGGTTGTATAACAATGTGAATGTACTTAATGCCACTGAACTGTACCCCTAAAAATGGCTAAAACGATATATTTTATTTATGTCTATTTTTCCACAACTTTTAAAAAAACTTTTCTTTGGGGCATGGCAGTGGGAGGAACAGTGAGGGGAGAGAACAGGCTTTTGTTAAAAAAGCTATTTTCGGTCGGTTGCAGTGGCTCACGCCTGTAATCCCAGCACTTTGGGAGGCCGAGGTGGGCGGATCACAAGGTCGGGAGATCGAGACTGTCCTGGCTAACACAGTGAAATGCTGTCTCTACTAAAAATATAAAAAATTAGCCGGGTGTGGTGATGGGCACCTGTAGTCCCAGATACTCAGGAGACTGAGACAGGAGAATGGTGTGAACCTGGGAGGCAGAGGTTGCAGTGAGCCGAGATCACGCCACTGCACTCCAGCCTAGGTGACAGAGCAAGACTCAGTCTGAAAAAAAAAAAAAACAAACAAAACTGTTTCCTTATTTTATTTTCTAAGATGGTGTATATGATTTCTCTTAATAAAATTTTTTATTAACATACCTGAGGGAGGCTTCAACCAGTTACAGGAACTAATGAGTTTGATGAGGTTTTCACTGTAAAAAAATGAGTACAAAGAGTTTACTTAGGCTTAGAATCAACTTCAATCAACTTCAGCGTCAGATCTGGAAAGAATCCAGCCTTAGTGCTTTTTCTGTCAATGACCTTGAGCAAATCCCTTTTCTCTAGTGTAATTTTTCATAGCTCTCTGTGGTAATTGTCTCCAAATAGTAAGTGAAAAATGGTCCTTTTAAAGAATTTCCTTCACTGTGTGTTTGAGAACTGAGCTGTCTAATAAGAAATGCAGTGATCATGAAGGAGAGGTGGAAAAAAAGGAGAGACAGCTGGCAGCCACAGAAAGAAACGGGGAGAGGAAGATGAGGAAGTTTCAGTTTTCAAAGAGGTTGAAATGACTTGGAACAGAATGCATATATTCTGCTAATCAAGTCAATTAGATCCTGTAGTCAATATATATTTTTTAAAAAGCCTAATAAAAATTGTTTTAAACGTGGATGTTTCTCATTCTCAAACTGAAAGTGAAAACAAGGAACTTGCTGTGAACTACTGTGTAGAATCAAGTTATCTTTTTTTTTTTTTTTTTTTTTTTTTTGAGACTGTCTCACTCTCACCTGGGCTGGAGCTGGAGTGGTGCAGTAGGGCAGTCATAGCTCACTGCAGCCTTGAACTCCTGGGGTCAAGTGATCCTCCCACCTCAGCCTCCTGAGTAGCTGGGATTACAAGCGCATGCCACCACACTGGGCTAATTTTTCTTTTTTTGTAGAGATGAGGATCTCAATGTGTTGCCCAGACTGATTTTGAACTCCTGGGCTCGAGTAATCCTCCTGATTCAGCCTCCCAGAGAGCTGGGATTCACAAGCAGGCGCCACCACACCCAGCTGAGTAAAATTATCTTGATTGCGACTAACAATTGCTGCAGGCACAGGCAGACGTGTTTTTAAATGATCTGTATTTTCTTGCTTACATCCCCAAATTGAAAAACTAAGCCATAATCCCAGCAACTGCCAAAAAAACTATGAAAGCCTTGCTTTTGTAAGAGGATAGGACAAAAATCTTTATTTGGATGGCGTAATATTTTACTTCCCTTGGGTCAAAGTCAAGAACTAAAATCAACTGTGAAGTCTTGGATAAAGACCCAGTGTTAAACCAAATCTAATTTAACTTCCCTTTTTTATTCATTGGTTCAACTTTCATTCATTGAGTAACTACTTGCTGACAAGCATGATATGAATGAGACATGGCGTCTGCTCTCAATGAGCTCGCTGTCTAGGAGAAAACACCAGTCCTGAGACTGACAATGGCCTGCACTGCGGCCAGTGCTGTGTGAGGGAGGCTGGGGGAGAGGCATCTACCCAAGGTGTGTTGCAGAAGGTCTCCTGGAGGTTTGCATCTAGTCCTGAGAAAGAAGCAGTGTGTCAGTTTCCTATTGCTGCTGGAACAAATTGCACACATGCAGTGGCTTAAAACCCTAGAAATTTATTGTCTTACAATTCTGGAGGCCAGAAGTCTTAAGGGAGTCTTACGGGATTAAAATTAAAAGTGTTGGGCCAGGTGCACTGGCTCATGCCTGTAATCCCAGCACTTTGGGAAGCTGAGGTGGGTGGATCACCTGAGGTCATGAGTTCAAGACCAGCTTGGTCAACACGGCGATGTCCCATCTCTATTAAAAATATAATAATTAGCTGGGCGTGGTGGTGCACACCTGTTATCTCAGCTACTGAGGTACAAGAATCGCTCGAAGCTGGGAGGCGGAGGTTGCAGTGAACGGAGATCCAATCACACCGCTGCACTCCAGCCCAGGCAGCGAAGTGAAACTGTCTCAAAAAATAAATAAATAAATAAACAAAATCAAGATGTTGGTAGGGCTGGTTCCTTTGAGGGAAACCAGAGAAGAATCCATTCCTTGTCTCTTAGAGCAGCTAGTGACTCCAGTTGTTCTTTGGCGTATGGCCACATCATTCCACTCTCTGCCTCTGTGCTCACATTTCCTCCTCTTTGTCGAATCTCCCTCTGCCTTCTTGGTTTTATTTTTTTGAATAAGGTAGTGCCTTCCCTCATGGTCTTGGTATGCCTTTGATGAGCAAGGAAAGCCTTTCTCTGGAAACCCCCAGCAGACTGCCTTCAGGCTCCTCGGCTATGACTGCTACGCATGCCAACAACTAATGCCAAGCGGGACATAGTACTGTGGGCATCAGCAGAATGGCTCACTTTTGGTCAGCGTGATCAGGTAAGACTTCTTAGAGGAGGTGGTGGCATTTGGACTGGAATTTGAAGGATGAAAAGGATGGTGACCATGGAAAGGGAGGAAGGAAAGGGCATTCCAAGCCAAATGGAATGAACAGAGGGGAGAAGGCGGGAATAAGGAAGAGATGAACAGCTTTACAGGAATGATTTTTTAAGTGCCTTCTATGGACTAAGAAGTCGTTTAATCCTTATGAAAAAAATAGCTTCTAGCCGGGCGTGGTGGTGCACACCTATAGTCCCAGCTACTCAGGAGGCTGAAGTGGGAGAATCCTTGAACACAGGCGTTTGAAGTTACAGTGAGCTGGCTGGGTGCCATGGCACAGGCCTATAATCCCAGCACTTTGGGAGGCTGAGGCAGGCAGATCACTTGAGCCCAAGAGTTCAAAACCGGCATGGGCACCACGGTGAAACTCCGTCTGTATTGAAAAAAAAAAAAAAAGTTACAGTGACGTGATCACGCCACTACTGCACTTTAGCCTGGGCAACAGACCAAGTGCCTGTCTCAAAACAAACAAACAAACAAGAACAGGCTGGGCTCAGTGGCTCACATCTATAAATCTGAGCACTTTGGAAGGCTGGGGTGAGCAGATCACTTGAGGTCAGGAGTTTGAGACCAGCCTGGCCACATGGTGAAACCCCATCTCTACGAAAAATACATAAATTAGACAGGCATGGTGGCACACATCTGTAATCCCAGCTACTCAGGAAGCGGAGGCAGGAGAATCGCTTGAATCTGGGTGGCGGAGGTTGCAGTGAGCCGAGATCACGCCACTGCACTCCAGCCTGTGTAACAGAGAGCGAGACGCTGTCTGGTAAAAAATAAGTAAATAAAATAAACAAACAAACAAACAAAATAGTTTATTCTGCAGGTGGAGATTTATGATTGAGGAATCCAGGCTTGGAGAGATTAGATAATGTGTCCAAAGTTGGTAGAACAAGATTTGATCTCAATTCCATCTCAACATATGATGATTTTATTTATTCATTCATTCATTGCTTATTTATTTGTAATAAACATTTCTATATTATAATTTATTACAAAAGTAATAAGGCTGATTTTAGCAAATCTTTAAGGTGAACTAGGTTTAAAAAGTATGGATATTCAGCTATACATTTTCCTAGGATCATATAAACATGTTTATCTCCTTTATATATATTATTATATATTAATATATCTTATCTCTGTTAATATTATATATATAATTTTTATTTTCTCTTTTAAGAGAGGAAGAGTTGCTATGCTGCCCAGGCTGATCTTAAACTCCTGGGCTCAAACCATTCTCTGCCTCAGCCTCCCAAGTAACTGAGACTACGGGCGTAAGCCATTAAATCTGGCTATTTTTACAAAAGAAAAAAAAAAGGACCATTCTGGACAATTAATGGAATCAGAATAAAGTCTATAGATTAGAGAGTAGTATTGATCAGTGTGAATTTGTTGATTTTTACAATTGTCCTATGGTTATATCTTTCCTTGTACTTAGGAAAAACACATTGATACATTTAGTGATAAAAGGGCATCATATCTGCAACATATTCAGTTTAGAAATTGTGTGTGTGTGTGTGGAGACAGAGAGAGAAGGATAAAGCAACTGTAGTGAAATGGCAAATGGGAGATCTGGGTAAAGAGTGCACAGAAGGGCCGGCTGCGGTGGCTCACATCTGTAATCCTGGTACTTTGGGAGGCCGACGTGGGTGGATCACCTGAGGTCAGGAGTTCGAGACCAGCCTGACCAACATGGAGAAACCCTGTCTCTACTAAAAATACAAAATTAGCTGGGTGTGGTGGTGTGCGCCTGTAATTCCAGCTACTGGGGAGGCTGAGGCAGGAGAATTGCTCGAACCTGGAAGGCGGAGGTTACAGTGAGCTGAGATTGCACCATTGCACTCCAGCCTTGGTGACAGAGCAAGACTCCGTCACCAAAAAAAAAAAAAAAGTACACAAATTATTATTATTATTATTTTTTTCTGAGACGGAGTCTCACTCTGTCGCCCAGGCTGGAGTGCAGTGGCTGGATCTCAGCTCACTGCAAGCTCCGCCTCCCGGGTTTACGCCATTCTCCTGCCTCAGCCTCCCGAGTAGCTGGGACTACAGGCACCCACCGCCACGTCCGGCTAGTTTTTTTGTATTTTTTTAGTAGAGACGGGGTTTCACTCTGTTAGCCAGGATGGTCTCGATCTTCTGACCTTGTGATCCGCCCGTCTCGGCCTCCCAAAGTGCTGGGATTACAGGCTTGAGCCACCGCGCCCAGCCCACAAATTATTTTTATTTTATTTTTATAATAGAGATGGGGTCTTGCCATGTTGCCCAGGTTGATCTCAAACTCCTAGCCTCAAGTGATTCTCCTGCCTTGGCTTCCCAAAGTGCTGGGATTACAGGTGTGAGCTACCACACCCAGCTCCAGGAATTCTTTCTATTCTTGCAACTTTTCTGTAAATCTGAAATAATGTCAAAATGAAATTCTGTTTTTAAAAAATGAGATCAGGCCATGTACTGTACTCAATGACTTGAATTTTTTTTCTTGACCATATGCAATAAACATTTTTTTCCAGGTTAATACATACAGTTCCTAGTCATTCTCTTTAATGGCTGTGTAATTTTCCGCAGTAATGTTCCATTGTATAAATACATTCTCAGTTTTTCAACAACCCACTTGTTGATGGATTTGACTTTTTTTTTTGTTTTGTTTTTTGTTTTTTTCCTGAGACAGAACTTGCTCTGTCACCCAGGCTGGAGTGCAGTGACACGATCTTGGCTCACTGCAACCTCCGCCTCCTGGGTTCAAGCGATTCTCCTTCCTCAGCCTCCCGAATAACTGGGACTACAGGTACGTGCCACCACACCTGGCTAATTTTGTTTCGTTTTGTTTTGTTTTTAGTAGAGACGGGGTTTTGCCATGTTGGCCAGACTGTTCTCCAACTCCTGACCTCAGACCTCAGGTGATCCGCCCACCTTGGCCTCCCAAAGTGCTGGGATTACAGGCATGAGCCACTGTGCCCGGCGTTTTTTGTTTGTTTGTTTGTTTGTTTTTTGGTTTTGTTTGGTTGTGGGAGGGTCTCACCCTGGAGTGCAATGGTGCAATCACGACCCACTACAGCCTCACCCTCCTGGGCTCAAGCCAATCCTTCTCCCTCAGCTTCCTGAGTAGCTGGGACCATAAGTGTGGGCCACTATGCCTGACTAATTTTAGTACTTTTTGTAGAGACAGAGTATCCATCCCTATGTTGCCCAGTCTGGTCTTGAACTCATGGGCTCAAGCAACCCTCCAGCCTTGGCCTTCCATAGTGCTGGAATTACAGGCATGAGTCACTGTGCCCAGCTTCATGGCGATTCTTGCAGATTTTTCTTGCCATGTGAACTTGACTTTTCCCGCTACGAGCATTTTTAAAAAATATATTTATTTAAAAAGTACAATTGTTGTCATATCCCTCTATGTGCTTTTTTTTTTTTTTTTTTTTTGAGGCAGAGTCTCTGTCGCCCATGCTGGAGTGCAGCGGCACAATCTCGGCTCACTACAAATTCCGCCTCTCTGGCTCAAGCAATTCTCTGCCTCAGTAGCTGGGATTACAGGTACCTGCCACCAAGCCCAGGTAATTTTTGTATTTTTAGTAGAGACGGAGTTTCACCATCTTGGCCAGGCTGGTCTTGGACTCCTAACCTCGTGATCTGCCCGCTGGCCTCTGACTCCCAAAGTGCTGGGATTACAGGCGTGAGCCACCCCTCTATATGCATTTTTTTTTTTTTTTTTGAGACAGAGTCTCACTCTTTTGCCCAAGCTGGAGTGCAGTGGCGCGATCTCGGCTCACTGCAGCCTCCGCCTCCTGGGTTCAAATGATTCTTCTGCCTCAGCCTCCTGAGTAGCTGGAACTACAGGCGCGTGCCACCATGCCCAACTAATTTTTGTATTTTTAGTAGAGACGGGGTTTCACCATGTTGGCCAGGATGGTCTCCATCTCTTGACCTTGTGATCTGCCCGCCTCAGCCTCCCAAAATACTGGGATTACAGGCATGAGCCACCGCACCCGGCCCCTCTATATGCATTTTAAGATAATATTAGGCCAGGCTCAGTGGCCTGCCTATAATCCCAGCACTTTTGCTAGGTGGCGATGAAAGGATCTCTTGAGCCCAGGAGTTCAAGACCAGCCTGGGCAACATAGGGAGACCCCGTCTCCACAAAAAATTAAAAAATAGCCAAGTACAGTGGCCCATGCCTGTGGTCCCAGCTACTAGGGAGGCTAAGGTGGAGAGGATCACTTGAGCACTGGAAGGTAGAGACTCCAGTGGGCTGTGATCACACCACTGCATTCCAGCTAGACAACAGAGCAAGACCCTGTCTCAAACGAACAAAGAGAATATTTACTTAGGTCTAAAAACAAAAACAAAACAAAAATCTTGGGATTTCTATCTGCAATTGCCTTCAATTTGAGGGTTACCTTGGTAAGGGCTGACTTACAGGAACATGGTGTATGTTTCCACATGTGGAAGTATTTAAGGAGAATTTATAGCTGGGCGTGGTGGCTTATGTTTGTAATCCTAGCACCTTGGAAGGCTGAGATGGGCAAATCACTTGAGGCCAGGAGTTCAAGACAAGCCTGGTCAACATGGCAAAACCCCATCTCTAGTAAAAATACAAAAGTTAGCTGGGCGTGGTGGCACACACCTGTGATCCCAGCTACTTGGGAGGCTGAAGCAGAATTGCTGGAACCCAGGAGGTGGAGGCCGCAATGAGCTGAGATCATGCCACTGCATTCTAGCCTGGGAGACAGAGACTCTGTCTTGAAGAAAGCAAATTTATGTAAGTAAACTGTATAAACAGAGATCAATATTAAAATATACTTTGGGGGCTCACATCCTCAAGGCCTGAGACTGCTTTTTTTTGTTTTTTTTTTTGTTTTTTTTCTTGAGATGGAGTCTTGCTCTGTTGCCCAGGCTGGATGGAGTGTGGTGGTGTGATCTTGGCTCACTGCAGCATCCACCTCCTGGGTTCAAGCGATTCTTCTGCCTCAGCCTCCCGAGTAGAGTAACTGGGACTACAGGTGCATGCCACCACACCTAGCTAATTTTTTTTCCTTTTTCTTTTTTTTTTTTTTTGAGATGGAGTCTTGTTCTGTCACCTAGGCTGGAGTGCAGTGGCACACTCTCGGCTCACTGCAAGCTCTGCCTTCTGGCTTCACACCATTCTCCTGCCTCAGCCTCCCCAGCAGCTGGGACTACAGGCGCACACCGCCACGCCTGGCTAATTTTTCTGTATTTTTTGTAGAGACAGGGTTTTTACTATGTTAGCCAGGATGGTCTTGATCTCCTGATCTTGTGATCCACCTGCCTTGGCCTCCCAAAGTGCTGGGATTACAGGCGTGAGCCACCGTGCCCAGCCTAATTTTTGTATTTTTTTTAAGTAGAAATGGGGTTTTGCCATGTTGGCCAGGCTGGTCTTGGACTCCTGGCCCCAGGTGATCCGCTCGCCTTGTCCTCTCAAAGTGCTGGGATTACAGATGTGAGCCACCATGCCCGGACTGCCTTTTTTTTTCAACCCACCTCCCACTATGATGACAAAGCACAAAGGGACTCAGCTGCCCTTAGAAAAGTTGATTCCTGCTGCGTGGTGCTATTGGCTCTTTCTCACCTGTCTCTCTGTGGATCCTTGATGCACTACTTCATATTATTATGCTCATTTTTTCAATGTTTAAAAATTTATTTATTTAGAGTAGGGGGGTGGGCTCTCACTATGTTGCCTAGATTGGCCTTGAACTCCTAGGCTCAGGCAATCCTCCTACCTCAGCCTCCCAAGTAGCTGGAATTACAGGCAGGGGCTGCTGCTCCTGGCTATTATATCTGTTTTACGGAAGGAGGAACAGAAGCTGGTACTGTAACAAGTTGCCAAGATTGCCCCAGAGTTAGCAGTGGCTGCATTGGTCTGACACCCAAGGGTTTTCAGGCAGCTGATGACTCCTGTCCTGGTCTTGATCTTGGGCTTCTCAATTGCTACTGGTACTTGTGTTCCGTTTGGCAGCTCCCTGAACAACCTCAGACATCCAAGCACAAGGTGGCATTTGGTTTTGGTGGGGGGGTTCAGCATAGGGCCAGCCTGTTGTTTCCAAGAAGAAGGCTGCCAACAGATGACAGGCTTCACTTTCTCACAAAGCTGCAGGGCTCTAGCCTAAGAGATTTAAACAAATCTTCCCCAAAGTGAACTGACTTGTGGTCAGTTCCTTGCTCTGCCTCTCTACTTCCCTGGGCTGCATCTCTGCCTCTCTGGACCTGACCCATCCTTCAAAGCCCAACCTAAATGCCACCTTCTCCATGGAGCCTTTTCTGATTTCTCTCTTCTCTATAGGTTCCTCCTCCCCACCATGCTGGGTTTGCACCCACCTTTCTTGGAATGCATTCACTTTCCTGCTGTGATTATCATTAAATAGTTGACCTTTTTGAACCTCAATCACTTCACCTGTAAAACTGACATATGTCTGTTTTCACCTGTAAAACTGACAGTGGTAGACGTCAAGCGAAAGCTCAGCCTTATAATGTCTGCCTTATAAGTCTGTTGTGAAGGCCAAGTTAAAAGACACGATATACGTAAAGCACAGTCCGAGGCACAAAGAATGTTTTAGCACCTGTCGACCTGATGTTATCACACACACACGGCCCTACATATTCATGCACAGATCTCATCTCTATGTATTCAGGCACTTATCCTTTTACCTTGTATAATAATTATTTGCATGGACTGTAGGCGCCTTCGTGGTAGGAAAAATAGGGTGTAGTGAAAAGAAACAGGATTTGGAATAAAAAAGTCTGCCCCTCAACCAATGGTGTGGCTGCGAGCAAGTGGCTTTTCCTCTCTGAGCTTTGGTTTCTTCAGAACAATAAAATGTGCCTCACTGTCTCCTCATGTACATTATCAAAATAAGATAATGGATGCTCAAGGATTCAGAGATTGCCAAATGCTAATGTATGTATTATCCAATTGCTCTTGTCTGTTTCCCAGAAGCCCAGCACAGTGCCTTGCTGGGGACAGGTAGAGGTGTGCACAGCGGGGATTTGTTCAGTAAGGAGTAGACCATTGTGAGAGACAGGACTAGCTAGATTTCCTAGGCCAACTAAGAATCCCGAAGCCTAACTGGGGAGGTGGCTGCATCCACCTTTAAACATGAGGCTTGCAACTTAGCTCACACCTGACCAATCAGGTAGTAAAGAGAGCTCACTAAAATGCTAAGTAGGCAAAAATAGGAGGTAAAGAAATAGCCAATCATCTATCGCCTGAGAGCATAGGAGGAGGGATAATGATTGGGATATAAACCCAGGCATTCATGCTGGCAACGGTAACCCCCTTTGGGTCCCCTCCCATTTTATGGGAGCTCTGTTTTCACTCTATTAAATCTTGCAACTGCACACTCTTCTGGTCTGTGTTTGTTATGGCTTAAGCTGAGCTTTTGCTTGCTGTCCACCACTGTTATTTGCCACTGTTGCAGACCTGCCGCAGACTTCCAACCCTCCGGATCCAGCAGGGTGTCCGCTGTGCTCCTGATCCAGCAAGGCACCCATTGCCGCTCCCAACTGGGCTAAAGGCTTGCTATTGTTCCTGCACAGCTAAGTGCCTGGGTTCATCCTAATCAAGCTGAATAGAGTTATAACACTCACCGCATGGCCCAAGATTCCATTCCTTGGAATGTGTGAGGCCAAGAACCCCAGGTCAGAGAACAAGAGGCTTGCCGCCATCTTGGAAGCGGCCTGCCACCACCTTAGGAGCTCTAAGAACAGGGACCCCCAGTAAGATATTGGCAACCATGAAGGGACCTCCAAAGCAGTAATATTGGACCACTTTTGCTTGCTCTTCTGTCCTATCCTTCCTTAGAATTGGAGGAAAATACTGGGCATCTGTCGGCCAGTTAAAAATGATTAGCGTGGCCACCTCACCTAAGACTCAGATATAAGGCTGTCTGGGAAAGGGCTTTCTAACAACCCCCAACCCTTCTGGATTGGGAGCGTTGGTCTGCCTGGAACCAGCTTCTGCTTTCAATTTTCCTGGGGAAGCTGAGGGCTGACTAGAGGCAGAAAGCCGTCATCCCAAACTCCCGACGTTAGCCGGTTGAGATCATGGCTCAGTCAGAAGTCTCTACTCAACAGTCACCCATGCGTGCGCCCCTACCTTTCCTTCTGACCCATACCTCCTGGGTCCCAAGCATGACTTTCTTAAAAGTGTAGCCCCAAAATTCTCCTTATCTCTGAATCTACTTCCTCTGATCCCTGCCTCCTAGGTACTGATGCTTCAGACTTTCACTTCCTCTCCCAAGTATTAGAGCAGGTTGTATCTCCAAAGGGATCTAAGGCAGCTCTATGCTGTGTCCTTAGGCATCTAGGCTATGAACCCAGGGAGTCTTGTCCCTGGTTTCCCTCCCAATTTAGGCATACAGCTTTCGACATGGGCAGTTATGTGGGACCTGTTCCCCACCACCCTTGCCAGGGCCCCAAGTTTGTAAATGGCTAGGAGGATTGCTCTCTCATTGTGTGAGATGCTCTCCTCCCCTGATTTCTACCCATCTTACCCCTCTGTGATACAATCTCCAAGCCTTGGCTCATTGGCCAGGGCCTTAGAACTGATGACCCAGTACTTTAACAACTAGAACTGGGTCTACAACAACATAATAGATCAAGATGAAAGCGAATTGAGTAAGTCAAGGAGAGAAGAGACAGAGAGATAGAGAGAAAAAAGAGAGGGAGAGAAAAAGAGAGACAAATGTAGTAAAGAAAAAACAGTGTGCTCTATTCCTTTAAAAGCCAGGATGAATTAAAAACCTATAATTGATCATTGAAGGTCTTCTCTATGACCCTATAACACTCCAATATTGCCTTGTTGTCAGTGTAAACAAGGGTGTAGCCTGAAAACACTGAGACCACAGTAGCCTTCCTATCAAAAATCCTTTACCCAGCAACCCACAGATGGCCCAAATGCATTCAATCTGTAGCAGCGACTGCTTTGCTAACAGAAGAAAGTGAAAAGTAACTTTTTTTTTTTTTTTTGAGATGGAGTCTTGCTCTGTCACCCACGCTGGGGTCCAGTGGCGTGATCTCGGCTCACTGCAAGCTCTGCCTCCCGGGTTCACGCCATTCTCCTGCCTCAGCCCCCTGAGTAGCTGGGACTAACAGGCGCCCGCCACCAGGCCCGGCTAATTTTTTTTTTGTATTTTTAGTAGAGACCGAGTTTCACCTTGTTAGGCAGGATGGTCTCGATCTCCTGACCTCATGATCCACCCATCTTGGCCTCCCAAAGTGCTGGGATTACAGGCGTGAGCCACTGCGCCCAGCCTAGAAAAGTAACTTTTAGAGGAAACCTCATTGTGAGCACATCTCACCAGTTCAGAATTATTCTAAGTCAAAAAAGCAAAAAGGTAGCTTACTAACTCAAAAATCTTATAAGTGTGGGGCTATTCTGTTAGAAAAAGGTGATTTAACATTAACCACTGAAAATTCCCTTAACCCAGCAGATTTCCTAACAGGGGATTTAAATTTTAATTACCATACAAAGGTCTGACCAGACCTAGGAGGAACTCCCTTCAGAACAGAACTATAGATGGCTCCTCCCAAGTGATTGAGGAAAAACACAATGGGTATTCAGTAATTGACAAGGAGACTCTTGCAGAAGCAGAGTTAGAAGAATTGCCTAATAGGTCTGCTCAAATGTGGGAGCTGTTTGCCCTCAGCCAAGCCTTAAAGTATTTACAGAATCAAAATCCTGATTCAAAAGGTTACCGACACCCTCTCTGAAGCAAATTTGCGTAAGAACTGTTGTTTATGGGAATGCATCTTGATGGGGCAGCTGGGTTGTTACGAAATACTCAGGAACCCAGCCCAGCTCTAGAACTCGCCTCTGAGCACAAAGGCAATGTTGGGCACGCTGGTAAAGGACTAGAATCCAGCAGCCCAGACCCCTTTGTGGTTAAGAAAGGCGAGAAAAGGGGTGCAGGACTGCTACATCAGTGAGCATAACTAATCCAATAAGCAGAAGTCCATGGGTGGTTATGTACCCTGGAAAGGAATAAGCATTAGGACCATAGAGGACGCTCTAGGACTAATGCTCATCAGAAAATGACTAGGGGTGCTGGCATCCCAAGGTTTTTTTTTTCAGATAGGAAACTTTCCCCCCAAGGCAAAAATGCCCCTAAGATGTATTCTGGAGAATTCGGCCCAGAGTGTATGTACCTTTTTCCCTGTCAGACTTGAAGCAAATTAAAATAGACCTAGGTAAGGCTGGGCGTGGTGGCTCACTCCTGTGATCCTAGAACTTTGGGAGGCCGAGGCGGGCAGATCATGAGGTCAGGAGATCGAGACCATCCTGGCTAATACGTTGAAACTTCGTCTCTACTAAAAACACACGCACACACAAAAATTAGCCAGGCATGGTGGTGGGCACCTGTAGTTCCAGCTACTCGGGAGGCTGAGGCAGGAGAATGGCGTGAACCCTGGAGGCGGAGCTTGCAGTGAGCCAAGATCGAACTGCTTCACTCCACCCTGGGCAACAGAGTGAGACTCCATCTCAAAAAAAAAAAAAAAAAAACCAGACCTAGCTAAATTCTCACATAACCCTGATGGCTATATTGATGTTTTACAAGGGTTAGGACAATCCTTTGATCTGATACGGAGAGATATAATGTTACTGCTAGATCAGAGACTAATCCCAAATGAGAAGTGTCGCCATAACTGCAGCCTGAGAGCTTGGCGATCTCTGGTATCTGAGTCAGGTCAATGATAGGATGACAAGAGGAAAGAGAACAATTCCCCACAGGCCAGCAGGCAGTGCCCAGTGTAGACCCTCACTGGGACGTAGAATCAGAACATAGAGATTGGTGCCGCAGACATTTACTAACTTGCGTGCTAGAAGGACTAAGGAAAACTAGGAAGAAGCCTATGAATTATTCAGTGATGTCCACTATAACACAGGGAAAGGAAGAAAATCCTACTGCCTTTCTGGAGAGATTAAGGGAGGCATTGAGGAAACATACCTCCCTGTCACCTGACTCTATTGAAGGCCAACTAATCTTGATAAGTTTATCACTCAGTCAGCTGCAGACATTAAAAAAAAACTTCAAAAGTCTGCCTTAGTCCTGGAGCAAAACATAGAAACCCTATTTGAATTTGGCAACCTCAGTTTTTTATAGTAGAGATCAGGAGGAACAGGCAGAACAGGACAAATGAGATAAGAAAAAGGCCACTGCTTTAGTCATGGCCCTCAGGCAAGCAGACCTTGAAGCCTCTGGAACATGGAAAGGCTGGGCAAATCGAATGCCTAATAGGGCTTGCTTCCAGTACGGCCTACAAGGACACCTTTTTTTTTTTTTGAGACAGAGTCTTGCTCTGTCGCCCGGGCTGGAGTGCTGGAGTGCAGTGGCACGATCTCGGCTCACTGCAAGCTCCGCCTCCCCGGTTCACGCCATTCTCTTGCCTCAGCCTCCTGAGTAGCTGGGACCACAGGCACCCACCACTACGCCCGGCTAATTTTTTGTGTTTTTTAGTAGAGATGTGGTTTCACTGTGTTAGCCAGGATGGTCTCGATCTCCTGACCTCATGATCCACCCGCCTCGGCCTCCCAAAGTGCTGGGATTACAGGCGTGAGCCACCGCGCCTGGCCAAGGACATTTTTAAAAAGATCGTCCGAATAGAAATAAGCTGCCTCCTGTTGATGCCCCTTATGTCAACGGAATCACTGGAAGGCCCACTGCTCCAGGGGATGAAGGTCCTCTGAGTCAGAAGCCACTAACCAGATGGATCCAGCAGCAGGACTGAGGGTGCCCGAGGCAAGTGCCAGCCCATGCCATCACCGTCACAGAGCCCCATGCTTGACCGTTGAGGGCCAGGAGGTTAACTGTCTCCTGGACACTGGCACGACCTTCTCAGTCTCACTCTGCTGTCCCGGACAACTGTCCTCCAGATGTGTCACTATCCGAGGGGTCCTAGGACAGCCAGTCACTAGATACTTCTCCCAGTCACTAAGCTGTGACTGGGGAGCTTTACTCTTTTCACATGCTTTTCTAATTATGCCTGAAAGTCCCACTCCCTTGTTAGGGAGAGACATTCTAGCAAAAGCAGGGACCACTATACACTAGAATTAGAATGAAAAAGGATAAATATATATACAGACTCAAAGTATGCTTACCTAGTCCTCCATGCCCATGCAACAATACAGAGAGAAAGGGAATTCCTAACTTCCGAGGGAACACCTATCAAACATCAGGAAGCCATCAGGAGATTATTATTGGCTATACAGAAACCTAAAGAGGTGGCAGTCTTACACTGCCGGGTCATCAGAAAGGAAAGGAAAGAAGAAATAGAAGGGAATCGCCAATCAGATATTGAAGCCAAAAGAGCCGCAAGGCAGGACCCTCCATTAGAAATGCTTATAGAAGAACCCCTAGTATGGGGTAATCCTCTCTGGGAAACAAGCCCCAGTACTCAGCAGGAGAAATAGAATGGGGAACCTCACGAGGACATAGTTTCCTCCCCTCAGAATGGCTAGCCACCGGAGAAGGAAAAATACTTTTGCCTGCAGCTAACCAATGGAAATTACTTAAAACCCTTCACCAAACCTTTCACTTAGGTATTGATAGCACCCATCAGATTGCCAAATTATTATTTACTGGACCAGAGCTTTTCAAAACTATCAAGCAGATTGTCAGGGCCTGTGAAGTGTGCCAAAGAAATAATCCCCTGCACTACAGGCCATACATTTCAATCCCTGTATCTTTAACCTCCTTGTTAAGTTTGTTTCTTCCAGAACAAAGCTGTAAAACTACAAATGGTTCTTCAAATGGAGCCTCCGATGCAGTCCATGACTAAGATCTACTGCGGACCCCTGGACCAGCCTGCTAATCCATGCTTTGATGTTGGTGACATCGAAGGCACCCCTCCTGAGGAAATCTCAACTGCATGACCCCTACTACGCCTCAATTCAGCAGGAAGCAGTTAGAGCAGTCATTAGCCAACCTCCTCAACAGCACTTGGGTTTTCCTGTTGTAAGGGGGGACTGAGAGACAGGACTAGCTGGATTTCCTAAGCCAACTAAGAATCCCTAAGCCTAGCTGGGAAGGTGACTGCATCCATCTTTAAACACGGGGCCTGCAATTTAGCTCACACCCGATCAATCAGGTAGTAAAGAGAGCTCACTAAAATGTTAATTAAGCAAAAACAGGAGGTAAAGAAATAGCCAATCACCTATCGCCTGAGAGCACAGGAGGAGGGACAATGATCAGGATATAAACCCAGGCATTTGAGTCAGCAATGGCAACTCCCTTTGGGTCCCCTCCCATTTTATGGGAACTCTGTTTTCACTCTATTAAATCTTGCAACTGCACACTCTTCTGGTCCGTGTTATGGCTTGAGCTGAGCTTTTGCTTACCGTCCACCACTGCTGTTTGCTGCTGTTGCAGACCCACCACTGATTTCCACCCCTCTGGATCTGGCAGGGTGTCCGCTGTGCTCCTGATCCAGCTAGGCACCCATTGCTGCTCCCGATCAGGCTAAGGCTTGCCATTGTTTCTGCATGGCTAAGTGCCTGGGTTTGTCCTAATTGAGCTGAATAGAGCTATAACACTCACTGCATAGCCTAAGATTCCATTCCTTGGAATCTGGGAGGCCAAGAACCCCAGGTCAGAGAACAAGAGGCTTGCCACCATCTTGGAAGTGGCCAGCCACTATCTTGGGAGTTCTAAGGACAAGGACCCTCCCCATAACAATTGTGCTTACTTTATTTGGTCTTCCTGGTTCCCTTCTGAGACAACTTTTTTATTTTTTGTAGAGACGGAGTCTTGCTGTGTTGCTCAGACTGGTTTTGAACTCCTAGCCTCAAATAATCCTCTCACCTTGACCTCCCAAGTATTGGGATTACAGGTGTGAGCTACCCTGCTCGGCCCCTCTGAGATAAGCTTTAATATCCTCATTTCAAAATGAGTAAACTGAGGTTTGGAGTGGGTAAAGTGGTTCATTCATTCCTTTGTTCATTCATCCATCTATTCATTTATTCCACAGACATCTGATTTAGCAGCTATCCTACATCAGACAGGCTGACTCTGGGCATACGAAGATGATTAAGACAAAAATCCCTGTCCTCACAGTCCAGAATGAAGGACAGACACATAAAGATAAGTATAATACAAGATGAATCATGAATTGTAGCTAATATTTATTGGGTACTTACTAAGTGCCAGTGACTGCTGTAAGCTCTTGGTGTGTTTTACCCCTTCAGTTCTCCCCAACCTCTGTTAGGTACATGTCTCATAGATTGATTCATAGATAAGACTGAAGCCTGGTGAGTGCCTGCGGTTTTATAAGTAACAAATGGCAGAGCCAGGATGAATACCCAGTGGATGGGTATTAGTGCCAGAGGTCCCACTTGGCCATCAAGCTCTACCGTCTCTTGATGATAAAGTAGCACACGGGGCCGTAAGTGGGTGGGGGAGGCTAACTCAGTCTGGCGTTCACGGTGTTCAGGGGAGATTTCCTGAAAGACTAAGGAATTAGCTAGACAGAGGTGAGTGGGGGGAGGCAGGGCCATCGCAGGGGAGGGCCAGATGTGGGAGCCACCTCCCGGAAATCTACACAGCATCTAGGCCAGGCAGGGACCGGAGCGTGTTTGGAAGGTGCAGAAGCAGGCAGGACCCAGCCTCGAAAGGAAAGTGGTCCGTATCCTAGAGGTAGCTGCAAGTTTGAAGGGTTTTACGCAGGGGAGAGACTTGGTCAGATTTTTAGAAAGATCAGCGGGGAGCGGGGTGAAAGTGGATGGAAGGATAGAGACAAGCACTGAGGCAGTGAGTGGGGAGGAGAGGAGAAATTCAGGAAGTCGAGTTTTCCCGATGATGGTTATTCGGGGGTTAAGTAGAGGACAGGGAGCAGTTCTAGAGGACACCCAGCTTCTGCTCCTAATCAGGGGGATTGGGGTGATCAGATGAGGTCAGTATTGGATGTCAACCCAATCTTCTGGCGTCCAGTCCGTGCCCTTTTGCCTCTTGGCACTGCCACCAATAATGCCCGAGGGCCACCGGTGAACTGGGTTCGCAGCCTCCAACCCCACCCCTCCGGCGGCTGCGACGTGCAGTGTATCACTCTGGGCACCAGGGGGCGTGCCCGCACACGCTCGGGCCGCTCTGGCCCAGCCCATCTCAGTGGTCGCGGAAGGTGACGTGGACACGGAAGTGGTCGTCGTCGCGGCACCGGTGGGAGCTAGGCGCGGGGCTCGGAGTGCGGCCGGCAGGCGGACGGGCGGAGGCGGTCTCGCACCGGCGGCGACGGAGGGCTCAGGCGTTGTCGTTTGGGTGGGGGGCCGCTGAACTGACAAGCGGCATTTCAGCTCCTTTCACCCGCCAGTCGGAACCCCAGAGCCGGGGCCCGCTCAGCCGGCGTTACCATGACCAAGGCCGGTAGCAAGGGCGGGAACCTCCGCGACAAGCTGGACGGCAACGAACTGGACCTGAGCCTCAGCGACTTGAATGAAGTCCCGGTGAAGGAGCTGGTCAGTATCATCCCGCGAGACCCAGGCGGCCACCTTCGCCGGGCGCTGGCGCCTGTGTGGGCCACCTGCTTTCCGAAGCATCAGTTTCCATTTCTTTAAAAAAAAAAAAAGCGGGGTGGTGGGACTAAGTCCCCTGGGAGGCCGCGTCCAGCCCAAGGTTCTTCCCGGGATGTACACGTGTCACTTTGGCGCAGTTCCAGAGCATAGGGAAGATCTGCTTCTCTGGCCCTAGACTTTTTACAGGCCAAGAAACGAATCTGCCACCTTTGGGGGACTTTCACAGCGCCCAGCTCCATGCCCGACCCAGAGTAGGAGCTCACGGAGCAGTTACTGGATGTATTCGAGAATGAATGAGTGACTCGTTCCAGGGGAGTAGGCCTCCTGGTAGACCTGGGTGTGGCCCAGAACCTGGCTTTTCTAGGAAGCTGGCATTTCCAGCTGGCTGCCCGAGCCCTGAGGCAGCCTACCTCGAAGAAACTAAAGTCTCCCCCCAGCTTGACTGGGCCCAACTGGCGGGAGTCCCCTTCGCCCCTCTCTCCCCCAACCTTTCTCCTGTAAACTGAGGCTTAGGGCTCCAGGAAGATTAGGCATCTAGTTTTGTCAACGTGGAACTAGTTCCCACATCCCTGCTTTTCTCACTCCGTTCCCCCTCCCACCCCCGCCAACGCCCTACTAGACTCACTTTGGGTGACCCGCACTTTGCTTTTTTACGTTGATAAATTACATTTGCCTTGGGCCCTGGGCCCAGTCTTTCTTCCACAGTGGACGGGTATGACGATGGTTAGAACCGGGTTTCCAGCCCCTCCCAGCTCCATTGCTTAATAGCTGAGTGCCCTTGGCAAGCTAGTTAGCCTTTATGCTTAGATCTCCTCATTTATACAATGGTGATAATAGTTTCCATCTCATACGCTTAATGCAAGGTTAAATACCATTGTAACGGAAAATGCTTGGAAGGTGCAAATATTGATACTCGTAGCTGGTATTGTGGTTTTTCCCACTGTAGTATTTAAAAGTGTTTTAGGTGGTCAGACTTCACTTTACGACTTTGTGACAGAAAGTGCAATTTTCCAGAGGATCCTTAATTGAATATTTGCCTCCTTTTCTACCCCAGGAAGATAGATGGCCAGCCTTATTTCAACCTGCCCTAGGACTGCTCTCTGAAACCATGTACTCCAGGCATCTGAACAGCCCAGCGTTAACCTTAGGGAGAAAGTTTTGCTGAGCTTGTCCAGCCTGGACACCATGGGAAAATAGAGTGGACTGTGAGGGCCTTTTTTTTTTTTGAGACGGAGTTTCGCTCTTGTTGCCCAGGCTGGAGTGCAATGGCGCGATCTCGGCTCACCAAAACCACCGCCTCCTGGGTTCAAGCGATTCTCCTGCCTCAGCCTCCCGAGTAGCTGGGATTACAGGCATGTGCCACCATGCCTGGCTAATTTTCTATTTTTAGTAGAGATGGGATTTCTCCGTGTTGGTCAGGCTGGTTTTGAATTCCTGATCTCAGGTAATTTGCCCACCTCGGCTTCCCAAAGTGCTGGGATTAGAGGCGTGAGCCAATGTGCTGGGCAGGGCCTTGTTTTTTCACTCTGTCATTCACTCTGCTACTTACTCGATCAGTCATGATTCAGGGAACATGTATGGATACTGAGTACCTGTTCTGAGGAAGGGCCTGAACTGGGGAATATGGAAATTGCAAAGCTTTATTAGACACTGTCCCTGCCCTGAAACCTAATAAGAGGGACCCTGGGTAATATTTATTTTTAAAGTGCTAAGAATAATGTCTAAGAATCTAAATTTTGCATTCCTTCATTCCTTCCTTTCCTTTTTTTTTTTTGGAGATAGGGTCTCACCGTGTTGCCCAGCCGGCCTCAAACTCCTGGGCTCGAGTGATCCTCCTGTCTCAGCTTTCTGAGTAGCTGAGACTATGAGACTACAGATGTGAGTCCCTGTGCCTCCTCGCCTAAGGTTTCCCTTCTTGGATGTTGTACAGCCACATCCCTTCTGTTTGCATTTTTCCTTAGATCATGGTTGACTGGCTCATTTTTCCTCTTATTCCCAGGAATGTTACTCTTTACTGCCATTTTAAAAAGGCCTTTCCTAATCGTGGGAACTTTCTCTGGAAAATGCTTCATTAACAGATGTCACTGAATTGTTCCAGGTGTTGGTCTGACAGGTTTTTCTCATCCTGTTTTGCCTAGGCTGCTCTTCCAAAGGCCACCATCCTGGATCTATCTTGTAATAAACTGACTACTCTACCGGTAAGACTGGCATGCAGCCATGACTCCTTCTGGTGCCTCGGATGCATCTCCTTCCTGTTTCGGGGGTGGATGGGGGGCGGGAGGGTGTCATAAGGCATAATTTCAGGATAGGCCTACAGGCAGGCTATAGCTAAATCAGAGTGTGTAGGGGAGGCATAGTGGAGTGGGGTGGTTAGTCTCAGTGGGAAAGGAATTGAGATGGAGGCCTCATTCTTCAGAACAGTGATAAAGTAAGGCCACAGAAAACTAGACTCAATAGGATGCTGAGTAACTTACTGGGCCCATCTTTTTTCTACATTATTTTATTCCTTTGAAAAATAGTTTACCTCCCTACTGCATAGAGGATGCGGAGACCATTTTGTAAGTTGCTCTGCATTCCAGGGAGAAAGCTGTGAACAGCTTCCTTGTGCATCTTTTGGTGGGGAGCAAGAAAGAATGTGATTTTATGGGGCTACCTTATCATTATTCTCCCAAAGGACTTGAATTACTTGAGATTTGCTCAATTTGGTCAGCACATTCAGTCTATAATCAAATCCTTTTGATTTTTCTTGCACAACATCTGCTAGTTCTCTTTCTGCTCTACTTGTGTAGACAGTGGATTCATTCAGCCACTCAGCCTCTCCGATGTAGCAGTGCTCCTGCACGGTCAGGCCTAAGTGGGCTGTTGTTGCCTTTTCCACCCATCACTCTAGCCGTGCCACTCCTTGCTGTACTCCAGAGTAACTTCCTATGTGGCCCTGGCTGTGGCTCAGGGATCAAGTTCAGAAGTTGGCAATGTCCTCATTGGATCATTAGTCCACTCACCTCTCAGTATACTCCTAGGCCTTGCTCATTGTCCATGGTACCTTCCCACAGCTCATCAAAAACTGTTTCTAACATTCAAAAAGCATCTGAGATCCCACTTCTTCCAGAAAGTATTTTGTGTTGAATAAAAGAAGAATATGTTGGGAGCTGTGGTTCATGCCTATAATCCTGGTAACTCAGGAGGCTGAGGTAGGAGAATCACTTAGCCCAGGAGTTTGAGACCAGCCTGGACAACATAGCAAGACCCCACCTCTAAAACAATAAAAATAAAAGCAGGGTAGCAATTCCTTGCAGCCACACTTCTATTGTACACTTTGCCAGATGGTCATTCAGCCAAGTGCACTTTTGAATCTGAGCTTGTTCTGTTGTCTGTACTGACAACTTCCATTTCACTCTGCACTGCAGATCCACTGGCATTTCCAAGTCCCTAGAGAGCACGAATAGTGCCTCATTAGCTGAAGTTGTACCATCACTTTCAGATGAGTGCTTAGCAAAGGTTTAATGTCAGGGGGATGTTTTGACCTGTGTTGAGAAAGAGCCAGGACTTGGGTAGAATGGGCCCCAGCCCATTCAGTTAGTTATTCACAGAATGTCCGTTGAGCATCTGTGTTAAGTACTGTGCTAGGCGCTGCAAATAACAAGAATCAGACTGAGTACTCCAGGAGTGCCTGATCTTTTAAAAATGCATGAGCACACTGTTTTGACAGATCCTATGAATGGTGAGCATAGGGTGCTGTGGAAGGACAGAATGGGTCCCACACCACTCCAGGAGCAGTGTGGAGGGTGGGCTGGAGCAAGAACTGAGGATGAAGAAATAGTGTTTTGTGCCTACTTTGTGCTAAGCCCTTTTCCGTACACATCTTGGTAATTATCACCAGGAATGGCAGGTGTTCTCTGCATTTTCATTTGAGGAAGAACGGCTGCTAACAGTAGAACCAGGATATTTACAGGGGGTACCTGTGACTTGAGGGCTTCCAGACTGTTACACCAAAGTGTGTGAGCCCAAGGCTTAGATGAGGAGTGTCCAGTCTTGTGGCTTCCCTGGGCCACATTGGAAGAAGAAGAGTTATCTTGGGCTACACATAAAATACACTGATGAGCTGAAAAAAGAAGAAAAAAAAAATCTCGTAATGTTTTAAGAAAGGTTACAAATTTGTGTTGGGCCACATTTAAAGCTGTCGTGGCTTGTGTGTTGGACAAGCCTAGCTTAGTTTCTCTCTTTGGATCCTAGTCGGATTTCTGTGGCCTCACACACCTGGTGAAGCTAGACCTGAGTAAGAACAAGCTGCAGCAGCTGCCAGCAGACTTCGGCCGTCTGGTCAACCTCCAGCACCTGGATCTCCTCAACAATAGGCTGGTCACCTTGCCTGTCAGCTTTGCTCAGCTCAAGGTAACAATTCATGAACCAGTGTTTCATGGCCAGGTGTGGCAGAGAACTCAGGGACTTAGGAGCATGGCCCTGAGAAGGACGGACAGAAATACCCCCTTGTCCTGCCTCAGATGGCGCTTCCTACAGGTGGAACACAGAGGGGCATTCTTCCTGCTCATTTTATTCCACCCTGAAGGTCTATGTATGTGAACTTGGGTTTAACAAGCCTCTTTGCCCATTGCCCATCTCTTTAGAACCTGAAGTGGTTGGACCTGAAGGATAACCCCCTGGATCCTGTCCTGGCCAAGGTGGCAGGTGACTGCTTGGATGAGAAGCAGTGTAAGCAGTGTGCAAACAAGGTAAGCAGCAAGCTCCCGGTGGCACCTTATATACTCCCCTGGGATTTCTCCTCCTCCTGTTTTTCCCTCCTAGGACACCTGGAGCTTTGTGTGGAGTTAAGCATTCAGGTCCCAGTGAAATATGTCCACTATGAGCCTGTTAAGCAGAGACCTTTGTTTCTGCATTTACTTTATTTTTTTGTTTTTTATTTGTTTTGAGACAGAGTTGCTCTGTTGCCCAGGTTGAAGTGCAGTGGCACAACCTCAGCTCACTGCAGACTCTGCCTCCCAGGTTCAAGCGATTCTCCTGCCTCAGCCTCCCGAGTAGCTGAGATTACAGACACCTGCTACCATGCCCAGTTAATTTTTGTATTTTTTAGTAGAGATGGGGTTTCACCATGTTGGCCAGGCTGGTCTCGAACTCCTGACCTCAAATGATCTGCCCACTTTGGCCTTCCAAAGTGCTGGGATTACAGGCGTGAGCCACCATGCCCGGCCTGCATTTACTTCACAAGTCGCAGAACAAGACTGCCTTCTATACTGCAGTACTTCCCTCTCTTAAGAAGCCAGGAGCTTGCATGATGCAACATGACACTGTGTGGACAGTTGTTTTAACAGTACCAGGGGGTCAGGGGCCATGGCCTTTCTGAGGCACAGTCGTAGGAATGTTGATAATAAATGTGGTAATAAAGATGTTACAGCTGTAAGTTTATAGCTGTAAGCAGACACATCCTGGGCAGACCTGGTATTTGATTACAGTTGAGTCATCTGACATAGGAGTGAGGAACTGAAAGCAGCATGCAAGACAACCATTGTCTGTGGTCAGTAGCCTGGAAGGTGCCATACCCTGCCTATTAAGAACAGCATTATACCTATCTTAATAACTCCAACTATAGTCACTTTTTCCCTCTAGCTTTGGAACATTGCTGTTGCTTCAGCTGAGCACCAAATGACTGACTTGGCTATGTTTAAGGTGCATGTTGAACAAGAAAGACTTTAATTACTAGATTTCATGGGTGAATGATGAGTCTCTGCTGTCTCAAGTAGAGAGTAAGAGAGTAAGATACTTCTTATCATTAGCTCAGGGCTTCTTATATAATCTCATCATCTGTATCATCACTTATTACAATAAGTCAAGTGCAAAGTTAACACAACCAAGTAGCTAAGACAAGAGTTTTCCCTTAGATGAGAACAGTATAAATGATCAGTGAAATCCTCTTTTGAAAACTGGGTGCTGTAGGAGTGATGTCTGTTCTGAAAACTGACAGTAGCTACCATTGATTACTCTTTCCTTCTCCTGGATGCTTTCCATGCACCATCTCACAATCCTCAGAGCCCTGAGGAGTTGGCATTACTTTCATTTCTCTGACACAAGAAACTCTTAGCATATACATACCTTTCATTCATCCATCCATCCATCCATTCATTCAGTAGATGATATGTGGAACCATAGGAAATTGATGATATTCCACAGTTTTTGACATACAAAAATAATTTTTATTGAGTACAAAGGCCTTTTGTATTTGCATATGTCTTTCAGCCAAAGCTCCAGGCAACGTAGTGGATGTGGTAACTAAAGCCATGGTCCCTGGCACAGCTGTCCTGGAGCTGCACCACACCTTTAGGCTTTGTAGGGAAATGGCCTGGGCTAGTCAGAATCAGGTCGCCTGTCTGCAGAAATTAGTTTAGGTCTTACTAGCTCTGTCCAGGTAAGACCTAAACCCTGGTGAGTATATGAGTTAGTCTTAATCAGCTTGGTACATATTAAAGCAACTTTTAAAAATGATTTGGTCAGTGTATTCATCAAGTGCTTACTGTATGCTATGAACTAGGGTAGCTAGACAAAAATTTACCCTTCAGGAGCTCACAGATTCCAGACTATGAGAATCTGTCCCATTTCTGCATTGCCTGTGTTTTCAGATAATTAATTTTTTTTTTTTTTTTTTTTTTTTTTTTGAGACGGGGTCTTGCTCTGTCACGCAAGCTAGAGGGCAGTGGCACGCTCTCAGTTCACTGCAACCTACGCCTCCCAGGTTCAAGCAGTTCTCCCACCTCACCTTCCTGAGTAACTGGGACTACAGAGGCATGCCACCACCTCTGGCTAATTTTTGCATTTTTAGTAGAGATAGGGTTTCACCATGTTGGTCAGACTGGTCTTGAACTCCTGACCTCAGGTGATCCACTCCCCTCACTCCTTTTCCTCAGCTAACACCCTGGACTCTCACTTTCCACACTCCCTGCATCATGGCAACGGGACCCATGACTTCTCCACTGCCTGAGTGCCCTGAGCCCTAACTCTGGGTCCAGACCTGATTTCATTTCTTTCTTTTCTTTTTTTTTTTCTTTTTTTTTTGAGACAGAGTCTCGCTCTATCGCCCAGGCCGGAGTGCGGTGGCACAGTCTCAGCTCACTGCAACCTTCACCTCCCAGGTTCAAGAGATTTTCCTGCCTCAGCCTCCTGAGTAGCTGGGATTACGGGCGCACACCACTACGCCCAGCTAATTTTTGTATTTTTTAGTAGAGATGGAGTTTCACCGTATCGGTCAGGCTGGTCTTGAACTCCTGAGCTCCAGTGATCTGCCCACCTTGGCCTCCCAAAGTGCTGGGATTACAGGCGTGAGCTACTGTGTCTGGCCCAAACCAGGCTCTTGAAAGGAGATCCTTTTGCTGGTCTGCTCCTGAATACTTCTTGTGATGGGTGTGTGCTTGTCTGGAGGTATGTGTTTCTGGAGTTTTCTAGAAATAAGAATTAAATATGAATATACATATCTGTCTCATGGACATGCATATTCAAATGTAATTGTTAAGTGCAGTAGTAAAACAAGACCCTTTTGCTAATAGTTTGGGTTTTCTTCTTTTTTTCTTACGTGGTAAAAAAAATAAGCAACAGTACTTATTGAGCACATATAATGCCAGAGATTATACAAGGCAGCCAATACACGTTATTTATTCTTCACAACACTCCATAGAGGTATATCTCATCTCTGTTTTCTAGATCAGAAAATTGGCTCAGAAAGGTTAAGTCACTTGCCAAGGTTATACAATAAGGGGTAGTCAGGATTGCGCTGGGCTCCAAGCTTACACTCTGTCCCCTACAGCCGAAGAATACCAGCTTAAAAAAAATACAAACAGAAAAGGTCTTTACGTACCCCACACACCATAGCAAGAATCATTGCAATTGTGTGGTTAGAGGTCATCCATGAGCGAGTTGATAGGGATCTGGGGAGCTCAGAGTGCCGAGTACAAGTGTGCTGTGTGTAGGCTTCTCTCGGAGCTTTCCTGTGCATGTGGTGAAAGTGTGTGGGACAAGCTCTGCCCTAGGAATGCAGGGGACTGTGCTCAGGTCTTAGCTGTGCTGCTTTCTGGCCATTAGCAGTGGACAAATCACCCTATGAGTCTTGGTTTTCTTCCTTTGGAAATGGGAATCAGCCATTCCTCATGTATGTATTGAATGCCTGCAATTAGCTAAACTCTGCTAAGCATGCCCTGTGGGATATCTACAGACCAGACAGCGGTTCCTGCCATTAAGGAATCTGCCATCTTATGACCAAGCCAGATAGGTAGCAAGTGGTTACAATGTCCTGTGTTGAATTCCACAGGAGTAGATGGAGGGGGACTTAAGGTAGCCAAAGGAGGGGCAATCAGGAAGGCGTGTTGGAGGAAATGCTGCCCCCAAGTTGTTGCTGAGGGTCATATGGAATCAAGCATGTGAGAGTGAGTGTAAATGGCAGAACTTTTTACAGATTCAAGTTGGCATTGTGTTTCACTTTTTTCTGGCAGTTTTAATGACCTGGGCTCATATCAGTCTTCTCCAACTAAGGTTGGCACAGTAATTTTAGGATGCAAAGATACAATTAACTCCATTAGTTTGGTGGTGGTGGTGGTGATTGTTTTGAGATAGGGTCTCACTCTTCACCCAGGCTGGAGTGCCGTGGCGTGACCACAGCTCACTGCAGCCTTGACTTTCTGGGTTCAAGTGATCCTCTCTCCTCGGCCTCCTAAGTAGCTGAGACTACAGGCATGTGCCACTGCGCCTGGCAAATTTTTTCACGTTTTTCTGTAGAGACAGGGTCTCATTATGTTGCCGAGGCTTGTCTTGAACTCCTGGGCTCAAGCAGTCCTTTCCACCTCGGCTTCCCAAAGTGTTGGAGTTACAGGCGTGAGCCACCACATTCAGCCTAACTCTTTTTTTATTTTTATTTTTTTATTTTTTTTTATTATACTTTAAGTTCTAGGGTACATGTACATAGCGTGCAGGTTTGTTACATATGTATACTTGTGCCATGTTGGTGTGCTGCACCCATCAACTCGTCAGCACCCATCAATTCGTCATTTACATCAGGTATAACTCCCAATGCAATCCCTCCCCACTTCCCCCTCCCCATGATAGGCCCCGGTGTGTGATGTTCCCCTTCCCGAGTCCAAGTGATCTCATTGTTCAGTTCCCACCTATGAGTGAGAACATGCGGTGCTTGGTTTTCTGTTCTTGTGATAGTTTGCTAAGAATGATGGTTTCCAGCTGCATCCATGTCCCTACAAAGGACACAAACTCATCCTTTTTTATGGCTGCATAGTATTCCATGGTGTATATGTGCCACATTTTCTTAATCCAGTCTGTCACTGATGGACATTTGGGTTGATTCCAAGTCTTTGCTATTGTGAATAGTGCCGCAATAAACATACATGTGCATGTGTCTTTATAGCAGCATGATTTATAATCCTTTGGGTATATACCCAGTAATGGGATGGCTGGGTCATATGGTACATCTAGTTCTAGATCCTTGAGGAATCGCCATACTGTTTTCCATAATGGTTGAACTAGTTTACAATCCCCAGCCTAACTCTTTTAGTTCTACATTGCTATCATGATAATTTGGGAGCCTGAAAATAGTCTGTTTTGAGACTTCCCTGAGCAAACGTGACTGTGAAGAGCACTACTTTTCCTCCTTTCCCTTTGCAGGTGTTACAGCACATGAAGGCCGTGCAGGCAGATCAGGAGCGGGAGAGGCAGCGGCGGCTGGAAGTAGAACGTGGTAGGTGGCTGTCCCTCTTGTAGTTGTCTTTCAGGTCCTCATCCCAGCCAGTGGATTCTCATGCTTCAGGAGCTGGGATCCAGTAGAATAGTCATGAAGAGCAGTAATTGGGCGGTGGGGGGACAGTATTGTGGTGGATGGTATCATCTTTATCTGATGAATCTCTCTTCACTCCTGGCTTCTCTGCTGAGCTCTAGAGGCAGTCAACTGCTTATATTTCATCTCTGCTTGGAGGGTTAATAGGCACTCATATGAAGTGTGGCTAAAAGAGATTCCTGATGGCCCTTCAGTCCCTCCTAGTGTTCCCTGTAATAGGAAATCACTTTCCCTGTAGTTATTCAAGCCTGAAATAGGAAAGATGTTAATGACTCCTTTTTTTCTGTAATTCCCACATCCAGTCTGTCAGCAAGTCCTATGTGGGACTGTTTCTCCAGCTTCGGTGCCATCTCTGTAACCAGCCACCATTCTGGGACCACCACAATGCCTTCCAGCATATCTCCATGATGCTGCCATCTCCTTAAACTCAGTCTCTTCACAACAGTCCGGGAGCTCTTTTTAAAACATAAATAATTATGCTGCTGCTCGCTTAAAACCCTCTAATGGCATCCCACTGAACTTAGAATGAAATCCAGACTCATTGACAAGGCAGGCCAGCAAAACCCACCTTGGCCCAAGCTTACTTGCCTGCTCTCCACCAGCCTTGTTGCACACACGAATGAGACTGTGCCATTAATTTCAGCTTGAATACACCAACTGCAGTCTCACTCAGGGGCTTTGCTGGGTTTCCTTTTCCCTTAGTCTCTATGTGCTGGTTTCATAATCCCACATCTCTGCTCAAATGTTGCCTTAGGTTAACTGTAACCCTTTTAGAACCACCGGACTAGAGTAGCCATTCTACCTTCACTTTGTCATACTCTGTGCTAGTTTCTTCTCTTTTTTTTTTAATTATTTTTTGAGACGGAGTCTCACTTTGTTGCCCAGGCTGGAGTGCGGTGGCACGATCTCGGCTCACTGCAACCTCTGCCTCCTGGCTTCGAGCCGTTCTCCTGCCTCAGCCTCCTGAGTAGCTGGGACTACAGGTGCCCCTCTGCTAGTTTCTTTAGGGCACAGATCACTGTCCTATTTATGTTCACCTGTTTATTGTCTCCTTTAGAAAGTAAATGATATAGGCACTGGAACGTGGCCTGTTTTCTCCATTGCTGTATCTCAAGCACTTAGAATAACCCCTGGCACATAGTAGGTGACTGGCTGGCTGATTTCTGAGCCCCTCGCTGGAGGACTCCTGTGGTTCAAGAAGGGATACGTACAGTAGTGATTACAGGCAGTCCTTGAGAGCACCATGCCAAGTTACAGCCATCCCTTATTACGCATGGCCACTGTGGCAAGGCAGGCCCATGTTTACTCTGAGCCCTGCTGCCTTCACCTCTCAGTGGCCCATGTTCCCTAGAGGCTGGGTGGAGTGTGTTCTTGGCATTCTGGTGCCCAGCTGGAACTTGGAGCTTGTTTCTACATGGAGAAGCAGTGGAAAGCTACAGTATTTACAGTAGTACTATTCAGCTACATTATGGCTAACATGGGCTTTTAAGCCCTAAAAGGACATTTAACCATCATTTGTGGCATTCTGGCTTTGGAAAAATGTATTTCAGACTTCCAAATAACTGATTTGGAAACGCATTTTTAGAACCCAATAATTTGGAGGTTGTAATTTGGAAGTGTGTAAACATGCTTGAACTGTTGGGTAAATCTGAATGTGTTCCTGTGTTCAGTTCTCAGATCCATGAGTTCAAGTCTAGAGGCTACTCTGACAAACTATTAGGCTTATTTGTTTTTTAAGACTAGTCAAGTGCAGGCTGGTCCTAGTGCAGTGGTGTTTACAACTAATTGATCACAACCAGTTAGAGATTTCTTTCTTCCTTCTCCATTCCCACTTCTTCACTTGACTAGCCTTTTAAAAAAGAAAAAACAAAAGAAAGCAGTCAGTGCAGTAGTAAGAAGGTAGGTACACTTTTTTAGAACAACATTGCCATTGTTACTTTTTTTCTTTTATTTTCTTTGAGGCATGGTCTCACTGTGTCACCCAGGCTGGAGTACAGTGGCACGATCACAGTTCACTGCAACCTCTACCTCCTGAGCTCAATCAATCCTCTCACCTCAGCCTCCAAGGTAGCTGGGACTACAGGCTTGCACCAGCACACCCAGCTAATTTTTTCTTTTTTTTTTTGTAGAGACAGTCTTGCTATGTTGCCCAGGCTGGTCTCGAACTCCTGGCCTCAAGCGATACTCCCAGCTTCACCTCCCAAAGTGCTAGGGTTATAGGCATGAGCTACTGTTCCTGGCCTCATTGTTTCTAACCCTAAACTTGAGTGCTGATTTTCTCTTCTCACTTGTCCCCCCGTGCCACATTCATTTCTGAAGCTTGGGAAGATGGGAGTCCCATAGAAAACTGCCATGGTTTTTTCTCTTCATAGCTGAGTTCTAGAAGGCTATCAGTTGCTATGCCTTCTGAGTTAGTACCTAATTCTAGAGGAGCACCACTTACCCCTCACACTTTGCTTAGGTCCTCCTTGTTATTTTACCCTAATTACTCTGCTATTTGAGGATAGGAACCTCGTAATCAGAATCCATTCAGCAAACCCTGAGAGCAGCTGCTTTTGGGGAGGGCTACTTCCAGGAGCAGAAAGATGACTGTTTCCTTTGAATATTTCTTATGTGAACTATGGCACCAGGGTAAAGGTGGCAGAATCTGTACTTTTAATCACTTGGGAAAGCAAACTGCTGGAGTGTTTGAGAGGAAAAGTGAAATTTTGGTATGTTTTGTTGTAGAGGCAGAGAAGAAGCGTGAGGCCAAGCAGCGAGCTAAGGAAGCTCAGGAGCGGGAACTGCGGAAGCGGGAGAAGGCGGAAGAGAAGGAGCGCCGGAGAAAGGAGTATGATGCCCTTAAAGCAGCCAAGCGGGAGCAGGAGAAGAAACCTAAGAAGGAAGCAAATCAGGCCCCGAGTAAGTTTTCTGCCTGTTGTAAGGTTCCAGCAGGGGTGCGGCGGAGACACTCGTGTTTCCAGGCATGGATGACTGGGTGAGCAGGCCTGCACAACTTAGTCAGATACATTACTCTCTCAAGCTTGGGAGTGGACGAGAGGTTTGGTGCCAGGGAATGGGGGGCTCTCCTAGGGAGCCCAGCTTGCTTGTTTCTCCAGTGCCCACATACTTCTGTGCGGGTGTTTTGATCAGATATGTCTTGGAGCATTCCCGGAATAGAGTCTCACCTTTTTTTAGAGGTGAGGTTTTAAAATCATTAAGAAATGCAAAAATCACACACGGTCAAGTTTACTTTTTTTTTTTTTTCGAGACAGAGTTTCACTCTTGTTGCCCAGGCTGGAGTGCAATGGCATGATCTCGGCTCACTGCAACCTCCGCCTCCCAGGTTCAAGAGATTCTCCTGCCTCAGCCTCCCAAGTAGCTGGGATTACAGGCATGCACCACCACGCCCGGCTAATTTTGTATTTTTAGTAGCGACGGGGTTTCTCCATGTTGGTCAGGCTGGTCTCAAACTCCCAACCTCAGGCGGCCTCCCCAAGTGCTGGGATTACAGGTGTGAACCACTGTGCCCAGCAAGTTTACTCTTAAAAGTGCCTTACAGTCAGGTTCTGTGGCTCAGGCCTTTAATCCCAGTGCTTTGGGAGGCTAAGGTGAGATCACTTGTGCCCAGGAGTTTGAGACCAGCCTGGGCAACATAGACTCTGTCTCTACATAAATTTAAAAATTAGCCGAGTGTAGTGGCACACACCTGTGGCCCCAGCTACTTGGGAGGCTGAAGCAGGAGGATCATTCAAGACCAGCCTGGGCGACAGTGAGACCCCTCTCTGTTTGAACACAAGAGGTGTCATTTTCCCTGCATTCAGGGAGGCATATTGTATAGAAAACACATCTTTGTGTTTTACCTGAATATGTCAGGTTGAATTTGGTTAGTGACATGGCTCCATATGCTGCAGAGGATCAGATACCCTCTGGGTGAAAAGGGACCCCTGAGGGAGAGGCAGGTGAGGGAAGGAGTTCTGTACAGAGAGTGGAGGCCTGTGGCCCTACCCCTACTCACCCTTGTCTTGAGTAGCACAGGACCACAGGCCTCCACCCTCCTGATCTCACTGGTTTTTAATTTCCTTGTTGAAAATGAAGATCATACAGGGTAGTAATAAGGATTAAATGAGGAAGCAGGGTCATGCAGTTCCTGGCATTGTGGATGCTCAGTCAAGTTTTTTAAAATTTTGTCTAAAAATCTCAAAACCAATATTTTTCTAATTAAAAATGTAATATATGTTCATTGCAAAGAATTGAGAAAAGATATCTATCTATCTAGATACATATATCAGAAAATGGCAACCACCTGTACTCCCCCAGTCCTAGCAATCATCACTGCTTACAATATGGTGTATTACCTTTTGGGCTTTCTTTTTATATACACATTATATCATAATGACAATAATGATAAATCCTGACCCTGCTTCCCCAAGTGGATAGTACTCTGTCAGCGCTGGGTGCCTCCTGATAAGCCCCTCCCTCTGCGATCCCAAGAGGTGTGGATCACCATGTTACCAAGGAGAACTTAGGACCCTGAGGGCTGTGAGCTACACGAGACACACAGAATGAGTCCCAGTTTCAAATCTACCCCCTCAAGATCCAAGGGAAAAGGTGTTTCTGTTTCGGTCTCTGGAGACATTTTTTGTCTTCAAGTCCTGGAGAGTTTTTGCTTGAGGAAGGGATGTAGGTAGATCTGTACGGAGGAGACTAGCAGAGATTGGTATAGAGTGGGTCTCCTCTGACTGAACTTGTTTTGTCTACTGTTACTGTTCCTCCAGAATCTAAGTCCGGCTCCCGTCCCCGCAAGCCACCACCCCGGAAGCACACTCGTTCCTGGGCTGTGCTGAAGCTGCTGCTGCTGCTGCTGCTATTTGGTGTGGCGGGAGGGCTGGTTGCTTGTCGGGTGACAGAGCTACAGCAGCAGCCCCTCTGCACCAGCGTGAACACCATCTATGACAATGCAGTCCAGGGTCTACGCCGCCATGAGATCCTCCAGTGGGTCCTCCAGACCGACTCTCAGCAGTGAGCTTGTCCCCAGCACCTGCTGCCTCCCAGCCTTGGAGTTTGGATTCCTATGGAATTGGGTTCTGCTGGACACAACCTCTTTTTAGCATCAGACCTACCTGCCATCATCAAATGGCTGCAGATTGGGTACATGAGACCTCCTCTTTGTAGGACTTCTTCGTTCCTTAGTCAGGGTTCCCTGGTGGAATGAGGAGAAATGGGAGGTGGTGGCGGGGGGAGCAGTTACCTGCATGCCTAAAGGAGTAGGCTTGGGGGTGGGGAGAGAGAAAACATAGCCTTTTCTAGTTGTTATACAAAGCTATGTAAAGGCAAGGCTCGTTTCTACTAAATGGTCAGCTGTCACTACATTTATACTTTTGTATGCCACAAACCCTTTCTTTCATGCCTCCCTGGGGAATCAGGGCAGATCAGGAGGAAGTTTTTGGGGACTAAAACACCACACTCAGTAAATCCAGTCTAAATTGGGGGGTAGGGGTATTCCTGTTTTCTTCAGGACCTCAGAGATATAAGCATTTTAGCAGCCACACACAATCTCTGGCTATGAGAGGGACTTCATGACCATCCAGTCCAATATAACACTTGCAGACAGAGAAACAGGTCTTCCATGACTTGCCTAGTCTCCCAGCTAGTTTGAGGCAAAACTGGATTCCCACTCTGGTATTCTTTCTTCCCTTTACATCATTTTCCCTCCTTTATAATGTCCTGAGAGACTAGAACTCACACCAAAATTGATCATTCCTCAGGCGAAGCATAGAATCTTTCATGGTAGACAGATTTCATGACTCAGAGATAGAAATCTCTTGCTATCATCAGGTCATGGCAGCTCCTGTGGAGTCCTGCCCAACTTATGTGGCTTCCATAAAATGGCAATAGTCTAGGCTCCTTGCCTCAGTTTTAGAGCATTAATTCCCTAATTGCCAGTAAGCAAGGAGGTGGATCTCTGCAAACCTACACTGTCTATGACAGCTCTAATTGTATTTGGTGTGACTAAATACCTCAAAGGCAACCTGCTTTTGCAGGTTTTGAAGTGTCAGCTTCATAAGACACTGAGGTTTAGAATTGTTTGATTCTAGACCATAACTGAAGGGAATAAATGGAAACAGGAAATGAAGGGAAACAAGTAGCATCATGGAGCTGAAAAGTGGTGCATCACCCAATGACTAGCACAAACAAGGATCGCACTGTCCATTCTCTTGTCTGCTAGAGTAAGCATTTTCTTGCCTCCTTTGCTTCATCTTTTCACAACAGCTGGATAGAGGGATCAGAAATGACTGTGTCATGGTGCTCATTCACTGAAGACTCCCAGTTGCAAGCTCCTTGGCTCCCCCGGAAGGAGCAAGAATCTGTCATAATTCAGAGACAGAGGGCCTTTTAGCCCTAATGACCTTTTGCATGGGACTGCCACTCATGACTGTCCTGATATTGGAAGAAAGGACTTTGTTAATCTTCTCCCCCATAGCTCTGCTGCGTAGGTCTACACCTTACTCAGAATCACTACACATTCCTTTAGTCTTCCTCCAAGCTCCAGAGCCATTGGTACAAATGCTTTATTGAAACTAAATACATAATACATACAATGAGATGAAAACAATATAGAAGTCTGCATAGTCATCATAATCCCGTTCCTTGGCCGGTTGAGGCAGCTCAGTGGCTGAGCCCAGTCAAGCCAACCCACAGCTTCACTCACGACTTCAAGATTTGATGCTAATTCTTTTGGATTTCTACAGTTATTAAATACGTGTCTGAGTGGACTGTCTTTGTTCCTTTGTGTTTTGAGGGTTGGCTGGGTAGGAGTGGGGGTGGTTTGTGACAGTGAATTTTTGCCAGGAGAGGAACATTAAATGCCAAAGGTAGGTGGCAGTATTTCAGTCTCTGCCCCAGCTGACAGGCAGACCTTCACAAATAACAAGACCCAGGAAAGACTGGGCCTCACCTAGGCTTGTATTTCAGGAGGTGCTGCCAGTCTCTTCATTGCAGTCAGGCTCTGACGTTGGGAAGGTGGAAGTTTCCAGCTCTTCATCCCATCCCTGAGGGCTAGAATCAGTCAGCACTATCTAAAGAGAGATGTGGCTGTAAAGTGGTCATCTGAAGGTAGATACGCCTGGATAGCTCTGGTCCAACGCGGCGAGAAGTGGATGTCACACCTTCCCCACGGCGCACCTGTATGTCTGCGAGCAAATTATGGCGTTCTTGCTCCGAAAAACACTGCCGATAAGCCTGGAAGTGGTAGATGACCTCTAAATATGGTACCATCCACAGTGATCCCTTCTCCATGAGCATGGAGGGTTCTACGCTTGGCTTGGGGCATGAGAACCTGTGCTCCCTCCCTGGGTCAGCATTAGCAACTCTGATCTTAGCAGACCTGCACTGCTGACCTGTGAGGCCTTTGTGGGCCCTCAACAGTTGTCCATGGAAATCTGGAGGCTCACTGAACTCGCAGGCAATGGACAGTGACCCCTGAGCCCTGGAGTGGCATACCTGTACCAGGAGCTGTGGGGAGGGATAGGCATCCACAACTGCACTGGCCGTTTCCAGGCTGACTCGGTTCAGCTGCTGAATCTGTCTCCTCCAGACCAGTGCGAGACCCCTGCCAGCACGGTCCACCTTCACCCCTCCAGCCCAGTCACTCTCCACACAGAAGGAGAAGGTAGTTTCATCTCGGAGTTTCCTGCAACAGCATAGTTGGAGAGCTGTAAGTTGCTCATTACTCTCATACCTCTTCCCTCAAGTTGGAACTGAAAAACCCACCCACTGATGTTGGAAGAGGTGGGCACTATGTTACATCTGGCCTTTTTGTGCCTTTGACAATTTGCTCACTTTGTTCCCAGGTATAGTGCCAGTTGCTAATTCATTTAAAAACTACATCTAGTCCATTTTAGTAGAAGAAAAGGTACCAGATTCTTTGATATTTGGCAATCTGGAGTCTATTTCTGGTTCTTCTCACTGCTAGCACCTTAGACAAGTCAATCTCTTCAGGCCTCCATCCCCTCAAGTATAAAATAAGGGACTTGGACTGGATTGTCTCTGAGGTCATTTACTTATTTTAAATTCTGACAATGAACACTTCTTGAACTAAGTAGGCTAAAAATTTGCTTTCCAAGTGCTTATTACATTGTGATCTGACCTGTAATTAATCCTGGTAACTTGGCCTATGGTAACCTGGCCTATGATGTCAGCCTGTAGAACACATACTTACACATAAGCCAAAGGAGAATATTTGAAAAGGGGCTAGGCTTGAGGACTCTTCCCAAGAATCCCCAGCATGAGGTCAGCTCCTTCTGCCTCCAGCTTGAGAGACAATGGGCTGACTGCAGAGATGAGGGGAAAGGGACATTTGCTTTGACTGCAAGAGCCATGGTAAAGGACAAGGCCCAGCGTGGAGGCTGGACTTGCTGGGGTTACTCACTTGAAGGGCGTCTCAGCCACAGCCTTTGTGAATGCACATGTGAAGTCGGCCAGTTCTTTCCAGCTCTGCACAATTTGAGCCTGGGCTTCTGTGTGTAGCTGCAGATCCACCAATGCCTAGAAACCCAAAAGCAACGATGGACTGGAGGGGTAGAGAGAGACTAGCTGCAAGTCACTGTCCACTAAAGCCACACCCCAGCCCCTTGGCTCCCTGTTTGGCACCTTCTCTCTTTCTCAGTGCCAAGGCAGAAAGCAGTATGCAGCAGGCATTTTATTCTTTATCAATAGGAAGTCTCAGGTGACCAGTGAGTACCCAGTCCGATTCAGGCAACAGGACGTTCTTACCTCTTCAGCGTCTACCCTGGATACCATGGACCCTATGCTGGCCTCTGGTTGTTTCTGTTGCTTCTCCTTGGTCTGTTTATTTGTTCCCTGTTTCCCTCTGCTTGGAGGATTCTGAGTGCTGGTGCAGGGGAGGAAATCAAAGGACAGCAGCTCCAGGCTGAAGTCAGGCAGAAGATGCGGAAGAAGACTGGACCAGAGCATCCCCCCGGGCTTGTTAGAGACAGACTACCTTGCAGACTGACCTACATCTGCGAAGAATAAACTCACCCCTCTTGGCCCAAGAGCTGCCCCTTTTAACATGAAATCACCAGGGCAAATCCAAACCTGAAGCATTTCTCCTGATCCACAATCACCAGTGACAGAGCTTTCCCTGCTGTCCTTGCTGTGATGTCAGTTACAAAGCCCTGAAACGTTTCCTTCCCTTTCATAGTGCTGTCCAGGCTTCCCTGCATGAAGGGGCAGAAACTGCATTAATACTTGCTTCCTAGTAAGAGTCAGCCCTCTGTTCCATGTCCTCCCACCCTCTGGCTCTGCCCACCTGCTTTCCATTGTAGATCATGGACACAAATGTCTCTGCCCGGAGCAGCACCAGGACTGTTGGCTCCTCTACCCAGTCCTCTCCGTCCTGCCAAAGTACCCGGAACACAGCCCAGAGAAGGAGGTCAGCAGGTAATGAGCACCTGTGAGAGTGGCGCAGGTCTTCTGGGTGAATGAACTAACTCCCACCCCTTATGCATTATCCCTCTGGAATGAAGTCACTGTGGCAAGAAACAGTGTTGCTGTCCCTCCCAGCCCTCAATTGTTCAGTCTTGGTGCCCTGCATCTCAGAGACAGTGAATAAGAAGAGAACATAGCAGCCAGGCGTGGTGGCTCACGCCTGTAATCCCAGCACTTTGGGAGGCCGAGGTGGGCGGATCATGAGGTCAGGAGTTTGAGACCTGCCTGGCCAACATGGTGAAATCCCATCTCTACTAAAAATGCAAAAATTAGCTGGGTATGGTGGCACATGCCTGTAATCCCAGCTATTCGGGAGGCTGAGGCAGGAGAATTGCTTGAAACTGGGAGGTGGAGGTTGCAGTGAGCCGAGATCACACTATTGCACTCCAACCTGGCAACAGAGCTAGACTCCGTCTTAAAAAAAAAAAAAAAAAAAAAAAAAAACCAGCAGGCCAGGCACAGTGGTTCACACCTGTAATCCCAGCACTTTGGGAGGGCTAGGTGGGCGGATCACCTGAGGTCAAGAGTTTGAGACCAGCTTGGCCAACATGGTGAAACCCTGTCTCTACTAAAAACACAAAAAAATTAGCTAGGCGTGGTGGTGCATGCCTGTAATCTCAGGTACTTGGGAGGCTGAGGCAGGAGAATCACTTGAACCCAGATGGTGGAGGTTGCAGTGAGCCGAGACCACGCCATTGCACTCTAGCCTGGGCAGCAGGGTGAAACGCTGTCTCAAAAACAAAAAAAAAAAGGAGAAAGGAACATAGCAAGTTGAAAGGGGCTGGGGCCAATTTGTTCTGTACATTTTGAATAGGGGAATGGAGGAAAGGGAAACTCTTCCAATGGATTTAGTACAAGTAAATGACTCTGGCTTTGAAGGTAGATGCTGTGAGCTGAGTGGCCCTTACAAACACGTAGGTTTTTTTGTGACAAAGACAAGAATCACAAGGGAAACTTCAGTTTATGAGAGCACCTCCTGTTTGTCACAGGTAGGGCATAATCCAAGTCAAGGATGCCTCAAGGCCAACAATCATCCAGCAGTACAGTATTATGGAGTAATTGGGGAGCAGGACTTTTATAGAAAGTTTTCTGATTGGGTCCCTATAAGCAAAGCAAGACCTATACTACAGCAAAGTATAGGTTGGGGGAGCTCTGGGTTCTCATTCCCGTTGTGATCCTCAACAAGGCTTTTAACTTTTCTGGGCCCCAGTTTCCCCACCTGTGATGTGGGGAGAAGTCCTACCCTATAGGATGACTAACAGAAACACAAGAGAATGTGGGAGTGCCTTGAGAGGGTAAGCTGCTCTATGAATATAAAGGCTTGCTAATACCCCCAGAGTAAAAAGTGTGGGGAACTGTCCTGTGTTACTGAGAAAGTTATCAGATCCAAAAAAGAAATCAAAGAGAGGAAAAAATACTTTTTTTTTTCTTTTTTCATACAAGATGCTTCTGGTGAGATAAAGAATTTTAGTGCCAGACAACGTGGCTCACACTTGTAATCGCAGCATTTTGAGAGGCCAAGGCAGGCAGATTGCTTGAGCTCAGGAGTTCAAGACCAGCCTGAGTAACATGGCAAAACCGCGTCTCTACCAAGTATACAAGCTCCACTCTACGATCTCTACAAAAAACACAGGGCCCACATGTCTTCTGGCTCCCAGCTGGGTGTCACCAGCGGGGAACCCGAGGAGAGGACTAGTGGGAAGGAGGAAAGTGAAGTTAGGGTATTTTTCCCCTGGCTCACTCCCAGTGGGGTCACCTAGGGTTTGCCGTCCCCCTCTATGGCAGCTCATAGCTTCGCTCAAAGTGGTCCTCTCTCCATTTCTCTCTCCTGGATTCTGTTAACCACTCCTTCCCCTCATCCCTTCAGGTATACGGATGGTAACAGGTATGCCAATGGTTCTCAACGGGGGGTGATTTTTCCCCACAAATGACATCTGGCAATGTCTGCAGACATTTTTTATTGTCATGACTGAGAGGGGTATATTAGTAGATAGTGGCCAGGAATGCTGCTAAACATTTTGCACATCACAGGACAGCTCCCAAAACAAAGAATTCTCCAATCTAAAATGTCAATAATTCTGAGGTTGAAAAACCGTAAATTGTGCTGTTATTACTGTGAGGTACCATGCTGTCACTAGTAGTTTCCTCGTACCCTGCCCATGCCTTGGCAAACAGTCCCTTTATTCAATCTTCCTTCAATTACCCTGAGTTGAATGTGCCATCTGTCTTCCTGCTGGGGCCCTGACTGCTAAGTATCCTTTAAAATAAAAACATATTTATCCTGTAACTGCAAGGGGAGGAGGAGGAGGAGATGTCAGCCAGAAAACCCCTACCTCAGACGGCCCAGCCCTTCTCCTCCAAGTGACACTGCAAGGCACGGCCTGCGCCTCAATCACACAGCGGCACTGCATGGACTGCAGTGCTCCCAGGAGCTGGCCCCCACCTTCCATCTGTAAAAGCACTGCAACAGATAGAAAAGGGACTGTCAGTGGGTGGTCCAGAAAGCAGATAACTCAGCAGAGGACAAAGATACATGTGAGGACCTGGATCCAGCACCACAATGACGTGTTTTAAGCATTCCTCTGGCCTCTGGGCTTTCATCCTGGTAACCAGCGCTGCATTCTTTCTTTCCTGTCGTCTCAGGGTGCTTTCCTTCTGCCTTGCTTGTCTCTGCTGCTGGCATCCCTGTGAGCCTCTTCCCTGGACCTTCTGACTCTGCTTGGTTTTCTTCTGTGGTGGGAGGATATCAGAATTTGCTTTGGTTACTACCAAGCTGCTGCTCTGGCCAGGGCAGGTAGAGGGGTAGGCTGGAAGCTGACGGCATGGATCTAAGATCAGGTCCTTGTTATCTGCTGCACTCCTCTCTGGGGTATCATGGAGAGGAACTTCAGGGATCTTTGGAAAGGGCTGCTTTTTCCAGTCACATGATACACCTTCATTATTTTGATGATCCAAAACACTTTTAATTGGGGAGCTAGAGTCCTCAGGGCTCGGTTGCTTGTAGGTCAGAAACTTACATGTAAGCCTTTGAGCCAGAGGAATAAATTCTTCTTCTTCTTCTTCACTTTCACTGCTTAGCAACCTGACTGGCTGCGTTTGTGGGACAGTTTCAGCTGTGTCTGACACAGGTGGTGAAAGTAACCCTGGTGTTGGAGGACAGGAGGCTTCAGAATCTGAGATGTCAACCACTATAATCTTCTCCTCCCTCTCAGGCTGTCTCCTCTTTGTTGAAGATGGTTCCTTCTTCAGAAAGGCAAATGTTGGCAACTCCTCAGAGTCACTATCACCAGAATCTCGTGAGGGTGACTTCTTTAGAGCCATCAGTATGTGCTATCAAATAATTCCCTAAAAGGAAAAGAGAGATATGACACAGACTAGAGCATTCAATTCAGTCCACCAGCTGTGTTCCATAGCCAGGCTTTATGACATAAATATAAGATACAGAGAATACAGAAACAGAGAAATATGACATGGTCCCAACACATTCAATCTGGAACTCTAACTCTTGGTAATCTAACAGGAATCCTCCTCAAATTCTTTGCAGGTCAAGTTGAGGTATAAACAAAGTAGAGTTACCATTACAAAATTTTAATGGGGGGAGGTGGTAACAAGATTTAACACCTCCACCCCCTTGTTGATCTTCACATTTGAAATGGAGATGTCAAAAGTTATTCTTTTTTGAGATGGAGTCTCGCTCTGGCACTCAGGTTGGAGTGCAGTGGCACAATCTTGGCTCACTGCAACCTCACTCCCAGGTTCAGGCGATTCTCCTGCCTCAGCCTAGCTGGGATTACAGGCGCCCACCATCACACCTGGCTAATTTTTGTATTTTTAGTAGAGACGGGTTTTCATTATGCTGGCCAGGCTAGTCTTGAACTCCTGACCTCAAGTGATCTGCCCGCCTTGGCCTCCCAAAGTGCTGAGATTACAGGCATGAACCACCACAGCTGGCCAAAAACTGTTCTTTCTAAAAATTGAGACATAGGCTGGGCATGGTAGCTCATGCCTATAATCCCAGCACTTTGGGAGGCCAAAGCAGAAGGATCACTTGAGTCCAGGAGTTCAAGAACAGCCTGGGCAACATAGTGAGAACTCGTCTCTACAAAAAAATACAAAAATTAGCTGGGTATGGTAGCTCACACCTGTAGTCCCAGATACTCAGGAGGCTGAGGTGGGAGGATCGCTTGAGCCTGGGAGGTCAAGGCTGCAATGAGCTGTGATTATACCACTGCACTCCAGCCTGGGTGACAGAGTGAGACCCTGCTTTAAAGAAAAATAAAATAAAAATAAAAATAAGAGATATAATTTGCACAGCACAATATCCTTTTAAAAGTGTACATTCAGTAGTTTTTTAGTATATTCACAATGTTGTGCAACCATCATCACTATTTTCATCACCTCAAAAAGAATTCCTGCAGCCATTAAGCAGTCACTGTCCATTCCCTCCCTCTCCCCAGCTCCTGGCAACCATACATCTGTCTCTATGCATTTGCCTATTCTGGATATTTCATATAAATAGAATCATACAACATGTGGCCTTTTGTGCCTGACTTTTTTCACTCAGCATGTTTTCAAGGTTTATCTATGACGTAGCCTGTATCAGTACTTAATTACTTTTCATGACTGAATAATATTCCGTTGTACGGATACGCTACATTTTGTTTATCCATTCATCACTTGGACATTTAGTTTGTTTCCATTTTTTTGGCTATTATGAATAATGCTGCTATGAACACTGATGTACTACTTTTTGTGGGGGTATGTTTTCAAATCCCTTTCGTGTATATACTTAGGAGTAAAACTGCTGGGTCATATGCAAAGCTAATCATTCCTGGAACATTTACTAACACTGTAGGTATGACCCAGGAGGAGACATGTAACCTGCCTAGGCCTCAGTTTCTTCCTTAGTAAAACAGGGATGATAACAGCACCCATTTTATAAGGTGGTGAGAATGAAATAAAATAATGCATCCACCGCGCTTAGTACAGCATCTGGCACACAGCTGGCTGAATAAAGTAAGTTGAATGACTAGGGACGGGGCCTCATCTCTGACCCTTCGCTGGGCCTCCGTTGACATCTGCAAACGAGGGGAGTGAGACAAGCGGGCCCCTGCCCGACAAGCTTTGCGCCTCTGAGGCTGGCGGTCCGCTGCAGAGGCTCCTGGACGCCCTAGCCACCAAGACTCTGCACATAGGTGCTCAGGAGGGAAGTCCCGCCCAATCCGCTGGCCTGCGGCCGGGGACACTCACCTGCAACTTCTCCCGCCACTCTTTCAACTGCCACGCAGGGCCCGGAAGTAGATTTCCTGATAGCGGAAGTAGAACCTTTTCGAGACCGGAAGTGAGCGAACGCAAACATGGCGTCTGTGGTGCTGGCGCTGAGGACCCGAACAGCTGGTAATGGGACGCAGTAGTCAGAGCGGGGCGAGGCGGGGAGGCAGAGTGGAGCTCCAGCAGGGAGGGAAAGAGGTGATACTGATCCCCGCGGAGGACCCTGGATGCGAGGGGAAGTGTGTGGGCCACTCCAGGTTTGAGGGACGCCGTCGCTGGTCACGTGACACATCCTGAGTAGAACCATGAGTGGGGGAGTTGGAGGAGCACTTGGCCTTCCCCTGCCTCAGGAGCACGGTCGGCTTCCTTGGCGGTTGGGGGTTTGGGTGGATCCTTTCTCTGTATGAGTATTAGTAACAATGGCACATTGGTGATGAAAAAATTAATCTATTCATTCAACAAATTGAGGTCTTACTTTGTGGTAGACACGGCGGCAGGTGTTCAGAAAATCAGCAGAAAACGTAAAGACATGGCTTCTAGCCCCTGAACGGTTTTCTCTGGTGCATAAGCCAATAAATGAACACATAAAGTAGTTGCAAACTGGCAAGTGCTGTGAAGAAAGAAAATGAGTGTGTGTGTGTGTGTGTGTGTGTTTTCTTAGATTGAACGGTGAAGGAAGTCTTCTGAGGAGAAAGCATTTAAGAACTAAAGAATGACAGGAGGCGGGGTGTGATGGCTCATGCCTGTAGTCCCAACACTGGGAGGCCAAGGCGGGCGGATCACTTGAGCCCAGGAGTTCAAGACCAACTGGGCAACATGGCAAAACCCCATCTCTACAAAAAATACAAAAATTAGCTGAGTGTGGTGGCGTTTGCCTGTGGTCTCAGATACTCAGGAGGCTGAGGTGGGAAGATCACCTGAGCTCGGGAGGTCGAGGCTGCAGTGAGCCATGTTCATACCACTGCACTCCAGCCTGGGTGACAGAATGGGGCCTTATCCCCACCCCCCCCCAAAAAAAAAGAATGACAGGAGACCTAGCCCTGTGTAGAGTGAGGGACAGGAGAGTGACTTGAGCCAGTTCTACATTTTGAGAAGCAAACTATTCGTGTTATGTAAATTTAAAGGGGATAGGAGTGGAAACGAGGAAATCAGATGGAAAGCCATAATATCCCTGAGCAGAGATGATTTAGCCAAGACGTTTGTGGTGGCAGTGAACTTGGAGGAAAATGGATGAATTTGAGATCTGTTCTGGAGTTAGCGTCCACAGAGCTTGCTTGTGAACTGAATATGTGAGGTCATTGGTTTCTGCCTAAGCAACTGGCTGAATGGTAGCACCATTTACTTTGAGGAGGAGGATGGGGAGTAGGGTGAAGAGCAAAGATTTGTGAATGAGATAATGTAAGTAAAGTAAAAGCCCAGCTCCTGAGCTTAGTAAGTATGTAAATGAATGAGTAGATGTTTAAAGGTAGGTAGATCCTGGTGCTGGGCATTTAACATGTCTTTCTGAGTCCTTATCTCTGGTCCTTTGCCGCAGTTAGTCTGTGTTGTCATGGAAATGTCAGAAACCCAGGCTTCAGACACTCTGAACTTACAGGCTCTAGAGACCCACAAAGCTTCTCTAAAGACACTGGCATGGGCCTTAAATCATGGCTGTGTCTGGAGACCTGCAGGCAAGGAGTTGTACCGCTAAGCTTGTCAGACAGCAAGGGACTACCATCTTAGTATGAATTTTAGTTTATTTTACTTTTTCAAATGAATGCTATTGAGCACTTTGGAATGAGTATGGAGGGGTCAGATTAACAAGGGCAGTCTGTGGGTCATGGTTGGACCTCTGCTTGATGTGCTTTGAGAAGAAAGGGCTCAGCCTTCTGAAATGGCCAGGACCCTGTGGGAGCCACCTTCAGACCAGCTACCCTTTTAGTTTACTAGTATTTGGTGAGCAGTGGATGAGTGAATAGCTGAGAAAGTCATGGGTGAGGCCTGTAATCCCAACAATTTGGGATCACCTGAGGTCAGGAGTTCCAGACCAGCCTGGCTAACATGGTGAAACCCCGTTTCTACTAAAAATACAAAAAATTAGCCGGGCGTGGTGGCACACACCTGTAATCCCAGCTACTTGGGAGGCTGAGGCAGGAGAATCGCTTGAACCCGGGAGGCGGAGGTTGCAGTGAGCCAAGACTGCGCCCATTGCACTCCAGCTTGGGCAACGAGAGCGAAACTCCGTCTTAAAAAAAAAGAAAAAGTCGTGAGTGAGCCTGAAACAGAAGCCTCTCTGGATGTGCTGGGCTTCCCAAGTCTGTTCTGGCCCCTCCATGGTGCATGAGGGTGAGTGAGCCTCTGAAGCAGGCAGCTCTGTGGTGTCCATTTCTCCTCAGCACATTTAGACTAAATGTGTCAGGACCCAGAACACATGATGTTTATTTTTTTCCATTTGTGTTTCACTGCTCCCCCGCCCCCTCCCCCAAAAGAAGAAAGCCAAGGACCTTCAGGTATTCCCTGAGAACTAATACACTCAGTGGCACTTCTGCTCCCCTGACACACCTTTCTCATCTCCCCACCACCTCTCACCTCTCAGCATGTGCCCCATTGAGGCAGAAATAGTTTGAGCCTGTCTGTCTGAACAATGTTTCTGTTTTCTTTGCAGTTACATCCTTGCTGAGCTCCACTCCTGCTACAGCTCTTGCTGTCAGATATGCATCCAAGAAGACGGGTGGTAGCTCCAGAAACCTCGGTGGAAAGTCATCAGGCAAACGCCTAGGCATTAAGAAAATGGAAGGTGAGGATGTGCCTTGGCTTCCCCTTCCCAGCTGCACCCTGTCCTGGTGTTCCTTAGGAGAGCAGAAGAACCCTGCATGTTCCTGGCCCTATTCTTCCTCACCATCATAATTGGCTCCAGATTAAAGGAACAGATAAGACCTGAGGAAGGGTCATAGGGTGGGTGGGTGTGAGCCATAACCATGCAATTAGAGATAAGAGCTGCTGGGTGGCAGATCCTGCAGTGCTTGTGGTGGACTGTCTGGGAGTTGTTTTTGGCCAGGGGCAGGCTTGGAAGTTGGCATGCAGCATTTAGGCCATCATGTTTTCTTGGTAGTTTGCTGTGCTGCCCCAGTCACTGGACTTCTCTTCTAGGTCACTATGTTCATGCTGGGAACATCATTGGAACACAGCGCCATTTCCGCTGGCACCCAGGTGCCCATGTGAGTTGCTCTGTTGCTGCCCCCTTTTTCCTTTCTAGGATGACCTCTCCTTGCCCCTAAGCATGGTAGTAACAGTTGCATGTATTGGGTGCTTACCAAATGGCAAGCATTGTGCTGATTCCCATGCCTACACGATCTCATTTCTTCCTTACTGCATCCCTGTGAGGTGGGTATTGTCTCTATTTTACAGGTGAAATGCCAGAGACTTAGAGGGGGTGGAAAGAGCAAGTGATTGCTGGGATTTGCACCAGGTCTGCCTAACTCCCAGATCACTATGTTTTGCTTTGGTGTTGCATTGGCCTGGTATTCTTGGTTCTTCTTTCTAACCCTCAGTTCTTGGAGGACAAGATACCTAAAATATTATTTTAGTCTTGGGAAACTAACTTCAATTTATTAGTTTTTCATTATGTCTAAGACCTCTCCCTTTGCATAGACTTACTTGTAGATGGTTGAAAGATAGCTTGAATTTAATGAAATAGAATTCAGTGTGCCAGAAATTAGGTTCATAGCAGGTGGGGATTTCAGTTTCAGCAAGTTGGCATCATTTTTATAGGGTAGGATAGTTCTTTGTTACAGAGACAGAACGATACTCTACTCTTCACATTATTTTAAATATTAGTTTCCTTTGTAAACAGTTTCCCTTCCCTCACCCCTTTTTGGATAATTTTATATGTAGTAGCTTTACCTTTTAGAACTTAAGACATTAGATGTGTAGCTATGTCAACAACAATCAAAGCTAACATATTTTGAGCTGGACGGTATTCTAAGCCCTTTATGATTGTTGACCATGAATCCTCAAATTGATCCTGTAAAGTAGCTAATATTATTCCCATTTGACAGATGAAAAAAACGGAGGCACAGTGAAGTAAACTTGCCTAAGACCACACAGGAGTAAGTAGCAGTGCTGGTATTTGAACCAGACATCCTGGCTCCAGAGCCCATTCTTTTAATCAGAGAGACGGAATAGTGCTGGACTACCTGGGTAAAATCTGCCACACACCCAGCCGGAAGTTCTAAAATAAAAAGCTAAAAACTATGGTTAAAAACTGTACATCCAACATAGTTTAACCTCTCTGCTTCGTATTTCTCATCTGAAAAATGGCATTGGAGATAATACCTCTTTTACAAGGTGAGGATTAAATGACTTAATGGGTATTAAAGGGCTTACATGGGTATTAGCTGATGCAATAGTATGATTGTTTTATTGGCATATGCATTATACATATAGCTGTGGTCTATATTTTTCATAGAGCCTAAACTTTATAAATCACTACCTAGATGAAAATTTACATCACACTAGTGTTTTAATATGACATATGACAGTTCTAGTGTTGTTTAAGTCTTAAGTGAAGATTTAGGGCATCTTCCTGGGTTTTGGGATCTGTCCACTGTGGCTTCTGACCAGTTACATAGACATGGCTCCAGGTAACAGCCCCCTGGGACTGAACAGTGACCCATGTTGGCTGTTGGAGCTTTCTTTTCCCTCATTTGTTATGAGTCAGTAAAGAAGCAGAAAGTTTGGAAGTGCCAGCCAGTGGGAAAGGGAACCTGAGATGGCATTCTCTGATCCCCCTCTTCGGCCCCAGGGCGTGGCTCTGTGTGAGAAGTCTGTCCCAAAATTCTGGGACGGACCACCTCGCTGACCAGCTGACCAGGTCTGTGTGTTGCAGGTGGGTCTCGGGAAGAATAAATGTCTGTATGCCCTGGAAGAGGGGATAGTCCGCTACACTAAGGAGGTCTACGTGCCTCATCCCAGAAACACGGAGGCTGTGGATCTGATCACCAGGCTGCCCAAGGGTGCTGTACTCTACAAGACTTTTGTCCACGTGGTTCCTGCCAAGCCGGAGGGCACCTTCAAACTGGTAGCTATGCTTTGATGTCCTGTTTGAGGCCATCAGACAGAGACTGGAGCCCAGGTGACAGGAGATGGTGATACCAGAAGTCAAGGGTTGGGGCGACGACACGGCCTCCCAAGGAAGAGGTCTGCTTGATGGTGACTCTGCAGGAGACTCTGAAGTGACTGCTGGGAAACCCTTTGGGAGACCTGACCTGGGGCCAAAAATAAAGTGAGCCAGAGTCATGAACGCATGCTATTTAGGGACACACCTGGATGGAACTGCCTAGTGATTTGTTGGTCCTTACCCAGGTTCTCTAGTGCACACCAAGGGGGAGCCTCAAAGCAAGAAAGAACGTATCTGAGTGAGGAAATGAGAAGGGGGACTTGCTTTGGCACTGTCCTCCAGAGGGGAAGGAGGGGAGCTCGTGCTTGAGGGTGTCATTGCTGCTTCCCCTCTTAGATCCTAGGAAAGGCCAGGGGCTGGGCCCTGGGAGGAGGGGCAGGGGCAGCCAGTAAAGGAAGCAACACAGTCATGTTCTTCTCCCGTAGCCACATGCAAAGGGAGCTGGGGCTGCAGCCCCAGAGATAGCCACAGGAAAGCCTCTTCCCTACCTCTCCAGGTCTAGGGCAGAGAGAGAGCTTGTGGGATGGCAGGATATGCTTCTGGGAGGCTCCGTCAGGCCTCATCTGCCCTGGACTGCCGAGGTTTTTCCAGTGGTAGGGCAGAGTAGGTAACAAATGGCTTCTTCCTGCTCACCTGAAGAGCTAGGCCCACCAAGCCCACATTCTCTTCTGGTTCTTGATTTATCTCAAACGATAAACAGTAGCAAAGAATCTGGCTTCAGGAATACTCAGTGAGGGCTTAGAGTGGGCTGGGGTCAGGCCACTCTGTTGTCATCCCAGCCAGGACCTTTAGAGGCTTGCCTTTGAGTGGAGGAGCCAGGAAGAAAATCTCATTTTGGATGATCATTCCTGGCTGCTGGAGGTAGGTGGTGTTGGCTGCAGTCCCAGAGAGGGGCCTGTTGGGTCCAGTGGCTTCCTTTCAGGGACTCTACTCTGCCTTGAAGGCAGGCACTCCAGGGATTAAGGTCAGAGAAGCCTCCTAGTTCTGGAGTTCTGCCTTAAACATGTCATCTTGCTTTCCCAGAACATTACCCTGGATTCCTCATCTCCTGCACATCCTTGGCAGAGGTGACCTGGGATTTACTTTGGCACCATATGTGGGGGCATCAGGTACCAAGGCCCAGCTGGAGTAGTCTTAGGCAGGGGAGATTGATGGGGGCTGTCTCCACAGGCTCAGTGCTCTCCTTTCCAATCCCCTGGAGAAAGGGGAAGAGCTGGACAGAGGTGGTTGCTCCCTCCTACACTGTGGTGTTCCCCTGAGCAGGGCAGGTGGTTGCTTCCCGGGATGGCTGAGTAGAGCCACAGCAGGCTGGCGGTGGAGGCAGTGACCTCATGGCGTCCTCATAACTTGGTGGCAGCTGAAGAAATGGGAGAGCAAAGGTGTTAGCCACTTTCTTGCTCTCCTCCCATATATGCAACACCCTTTCTTTGGACTGTTGTTTTCTGCATCTCCCCTGGAGATGTTGGCTCCCTGGAAACCCCTCTGGTTAGCCCTCCCTGGGCTGGGATCTGCACTATCTACACAAGAAGTGAACTGGGGCCTCCACTCATATCCTTGAGTTCTCCACTAGTGGCCCTTTTCCTGACCCCAGGGCCTCTAATTGGGTATTGTGTGTTAAAATGCAGTAAGTGAAAAGGTCAGTTAGCCAGGGCACCCAGGGCTGAGAAGGCTGGACATTCACCTCTCTGCAGGCCTGGAGCCCGAAGCGTTGTGCAATCAGCTGGTGAATCTGTTGCTGCCGGTCCTTGTTTTGAACACTCTCATAGCTGGGCAGGCAAGCTGGCTGCCACAGGGGCAGCTGGTGGCTCCTGGGCAGCCCCACACAGAATACCTCAGCCACCTGGGAGTGGCCCTGTGACCAAGAAAAGCCAAGGGAGCCAGGGAGGCATGCACCAGCGTTATCCAGCTTCGGTCTGGGTCCTCTTCCCCAGAGCAAGCCTAAGTTCGGGGTATTGCACTCCTCCCTCTCCTCCAAGAAGCCTCTCCAGTCTTTATCCCATCCTTCCCCTCCCCTGCATTCTTTTTAGTCCCCTTAACCACACTAGGTCCCTTGCCTGGCTTCACAACCCCAGCACACACTTCTTCCTCCATCCCAGGTGGCAGGTCCAGGGGTCCTCACCTGTATCCCCTGGGACTCTCGGCTCCTTTCCACTGGCTGGACCTCGGTGTGGCATCCCATGGTGCTGAAGTAGGGAGGTGGGCAGTCCTGGGATCATGAAGCACAACTCAAGGTGAAGCTCAGGGTCAGTGTGCAAGACAGCAGATTCCAAACCCTTTATTTCCCTTCATGCCCCTTTCTCCATCCCTTTAATCCTTTCCACCTGGGCCAAGGCACAAAGCTCAGACCCTCAGCATTTCTGGAAAGTACTAGGGTGTAAAGATAATCCACTCCTTTCTGGCCACTAGCTCATTCTGCCACCATCTGGTAGCCAGGTCTGATGACCTTTGGTGGGGAGTCAGAGAAAACCACCTCCTGTCCCTACCCCTCCATCCTGTCTGGTGCTCAGTGTTGGGATATGGTGTCAGAGCCTGGGGGGCTGCAGCTCAGAAGATTTTGTTTCCTTTCTGTACAGGATGCCATATGGCACGCTGTCCCTGGGGAGAGGACTGACAGTGCTGTTGTTGCCACTTACCCCCTCCCCCAGAAGTCGGGGTTCTGTACTTTCCCTTGGGAGCTGGAAAAAGACCTTGTCTTCACTGAGCAGCTCCTTGCACTGAGTTATGTTTAACAATGGTCAGGGAGGGGCCTAGATGTTATTAACCCTTTCCACACTGCTCCCCTGACTCAGAGGAAACCCAGGCTGGATGCTGCAGAGAAAGATTCCAAAGTCCCTTTCCATACTGAACAATTGTTTCTCCTTGGTCAGAGGACAGGTGCCCTTTTGTCAGGATTTGGGTCAGGGTGGGGGCCATGAAGGCAAGGGGTTGGTGGGTCAGGGTGCTTACATATTGGCTGGGACTCCGGAAGAAGTGGCAGGTGCAGAGGACCTGGCAGCACTGGGGGTCGCGCTGGTGCAGCAGCAGCAGCAGCAGGATGGCCATGATGAACACCGCAGATGAGGCTGCCCTCCCCCCAGAGGCACCATCAAGGGGCAGCCTGGACCCAGCACATGCAGGCCCATTTCCTCACCAGATTGGAATTCACTCCAAAAGCTGGTGTAGGAATGACCTGCCTGGGACTGATACCAGCTTAACAAGGCAAACTGAGGTGCAGGCAGCTTCCTTTTTGCTACAGCATCAAGTCCTTGGGGCAGAGATTTGTGAGGGGGAGCAGAGTAGCCCTGTCCCTTCCCTGCCTGCAGCCCAGGGGGTGATGTGTGTAAGGGAGATTTTACAGAGACACAAAGGGAGGGGATGGAGCAGATACCCTGAGAAACAGTGGATCTGAGGAGGCAGGAGAGGACCCAAGAGCCCAGCTCAACAGCCCCTGGTGCCCAGCCCCTCTCGTTATCAAAGATTGTGGCATCATAGGACCTGGCACAGGGAAGGGACCAGAGGGATCAAAGGCCAGCCGTGCACAGCATACTTCTCAAGTCTTAGCTGGGGAGGGCTGTTGTTTAAGGTGACCCTATAGATGAAGAAGCTGGGCTTTGCCTACGGTGCCTCTGCCCCACCCCTGGGACACGGAGTGGCAGTAGGTACTCACCGGTGGCCATGACTATGGCTAGGAGGCTGTTGTCCATGGTGATGTCTGCACACGGAGAAGCAGTGGCAGGGGATGCCAGGAAAGGGCATCAGCCTTGAGGGCAGCCAGCAGGGCCACAGGGCTGACCCTCCCCCAGGTGCCACACCCCTCCCTGGGAACCCTGGCTTGGAAGAACAGCTTCATTCAGAGCAGGGGCATCTGTAAGCAGTTTTCCAGGCTCTCGGCCTCTCCTGCCTCTGCAGGCCTGGCATCTATGAGGGTCCCGCTACAACCTTCAGAGCAGGGGTTGGGAGGAACAGGCCCTGCCTCTGCTGAACCTGACAGCCAGTGGGACTCCAACTCGCCCAGATCTCCGCACTTCTCAGTTCCAGATCCCTCCCAGCTCCACTGCCCACCTCCACTTCCCATTGGCCCAGGTAACTGGGCTCTGGATGTCAATTGGCTGTCTTCTGGTCTTGGCTTCCACCTCTAACAGAACCGTGGTGTCCATGGTTGCCCTGGAAACCGGGTACGCCAGGCCATGAAATACAAAAGCCTCTGTCCAGGCTCTTCTCCTCCCTCCAAAGCAGTTACTGTGTAGCTCTAGGTGCCCAGCCTGCCTGCACCCGCTCCCTGCCCCCACTCTGTGTCCTGCCTGGCCCAAATCCTGAACTTGAACCCAGGGGCCCAGCCTGGAGTGGATTTCAAAACCTCAAAAAACCCAAGCCTCCAGGCTGAGCTAACCCTACAGAAAGGTGGGGGGGTAGAGAACACTGTCTGCTAGGAACTTGGGCAGCAAAGCTGGGCTCCCACTCACCTCAGTGACCTGAACAGGGGAGAGAATGGGAGAGGAGTGCCTCTACCCCCAAGCCTGCCCTCTGAACCTCTCAGGAGGAGTCCTGGGGCCTGGTCCTGGGGCCTGCAGTACTTCGAACTCAGTGGGGCCAAGACAGGCCTGCCAGAGCAGCAGGGGTGGGGCTACGCTTCCCTAGTTCTGCCTGCCTGCTTGTTAGAAAAGTCTGAGAAGCTTTAAAAGCATACCATTGTGGGTTGCCACCTCAGACCCATTAAATCAGAATCCTCTGTCAGGATCACGACTCACTTGAAGAATGTAAACTCAAAATGTTTACAGCAGGTGACAATAATGGCTAACTACGACCTGATTTAATATGGTGGAGAAGGACAGGGATGCAGCAAGTGCATGTCCTACCTAAGGTGTTTTTGTTTTGTTTTTTTTAATGGTACTTTGAGGCCAGGAGTAGTGGCTGATGCCTGTCATCCCAATGCTTTGGGAGGTTGGAGCGGGAGGATTGCTTGAGGCCAGGACTTTGAGACTAGCCTGGGCAACATGAGAGAGACCCCTGTTCTACCAAAACAAAAAAAAAAGAAAGAAAAAAAAAGCCAGGCATGGTGGTGCACACCTGTGGCCCTAGCTACTTAGGAGGATCGCTTGAGCTCAGGAGGTCAAGGCTACAGTGAGCTATGATCATGATCATGCCTGAACAACAGAGCCAGACCCTGTCTCTAAAAATACTACTACTTTGAAAACTGTTGTGCTAGCCTAACACAGCACAGCCATAGCCCAGGTTAAACCCACCGGCTAGTTTGTGAGCTCTTGGGCAGCAAAGTCTAAGTGTTCTAATATTTACTGCCCGTGCCTAAAATGCTGAACCTAGTTGTTAATTTTTCCTCTTTATTGACCTGAGAGTTGATACTGGGAAACAAAAACCCCAACATTCTAGAGAACCAGGGTATAGCTTCAGATGTTCACTAAAATGGAAGCCAGAAGAAAATGAATAATCTTAGCTTCCGAACCTAAGCACTCTTTCCTTCGAATTCTTGCCATTAGTTCCTTCCTACTTACCTGCCCGGCCAGGCTCTTATGTGAGCAGGAGAGTGTAGTGACTGAGTGGCTCTGGAGGCTTCCTGCCCCTTTCTGAAGGCTGCTGCCATCATCTAATAGTTAGCTGTGACTTTGGGCTCGCCATTTCACAGCCTCAGTTTTCTGATCTGCTAAATGACGATAATAAAAATACCTCCCTTCTCCCTCCAAGAGCTGTAAGGATTGAGATACTGCAGGCATGATCAGCCGACAAAAACCCCAATGCTGTTATCAGTTGGTTGTCAGCACTGCCCCCTCCTGGCAACTACGAGAACTTGACATGTGGCAGCCTGGGCGGGAATTTGTTCCCCAACCTGAGCTGAGATCAGTGTGGCTGGCTGATAGGGTGACTTTAGAGGTCTAGAAACCTTCACCCTTGCTCCCACATTAAGGTGTGAAGGACTGATACCAAGCCCTGGCTGACAACGGTAGGAGAGTGGGAGGGGGAGAGGAGGCTTGGGAAAGGGAGGGAGGATGGACAACCCTTTTCAACATGGGTCCTAGGACAGTGACCAGGGACCTAGGCTGCTGTTGCTCCTGCCCCTAAAAGAAAAAAGCCCCAATCATAACCACCAGGCCATGGCTGGGATTGCCTCTGTTGAAGGTACCCCGCATGGCAGGGCCAGGCTTCTAGGATGGGCCCTGCTAAGGCCAAGCATCTAGAGGAACCAGCATCTGCTGCAGCCTGGCCTGGTGGTGGGGGTGGGAGTGCTGGGTCAGGGCTCTCAAACTAAGCTCAGGTCCTGCTGGTCCCCTGGCCTGTTGGGTGGCAAAGAAGAAGTCTTCGAGCCTCTCTGGGCCTGTTTACCCCTCAGAAAAAAGGAGTTGGATTAGATGTTTGTTTTTTGAGACTCTTATCACCCAGGCTGGAGTGCAATGGTACAATTTTGGCTTACTGCAGCTTCAACCTCCTGCTTCAGCCTCCTGAGTAGCTGTGACTACAGATGTGCGCCACCACACCTGGCTAATTAAAAAATTTTTTTTTCGTAGAGACGAGGTCTCACTGTGTTGCCCAGGCTGGTCCCAAACTCCTGGGCTGAAGCAATCTTCCTGCCTCAGCCTCCCAGTGTTGGGATTACAGGTGTGAACCCCTGCACCCCGGCTAGATGAGTTCTTGAGTCCCTCTTGGGTGTATTCTAAAGTGTTCTCCATCTGGGGGAATGAGATCTTTACCTTCTCAAGGCTACCAAAGTACCAGCTAAGACTTCTGGAGAAGGCCCAATGAATGGTAATGGCTTCCTGACACCCAGGAGGAAAAACACAGAGCCCAGAGTAGAGAGAAAGAGATATATTTCTTCTGTTGCATATTTCAGACGTCACGCTGAGCTTCAGGCACAGTTACTCCAGGTTCTTCTGAGAGTCTTGACAGAGTCTTCTTCCCACGCTGCTCGTGTGACCTCACACTTCCAGTGCTCACCTGGGAAACTCTGCGTGGCTCTCAGTGGGCCCTGACCCTGCCTTTCCCATCCAGGGGCAGGGTATGCTGGAAAGCCCTGGAGCCAGCCCCACCCCACTTCCAGGGTCCCCTGGCTACAAAATAAGTGTCCTGCTAGAGCCCAGCTCTGCAGTGCCCCCCATATCACCTATTCTTCAGGCCTTAGAGCCTGGCAGGGCACTTGCACCCTCGTGGAGCCCCAGCCACGAGCACCACAGGCCCACGCTGGGGGACGAGGCCCTGGAGAGTGAGGCAGGCCCAACCTCATCCAGAACAATAGCAGGTGGGCTCGGCAGGCCCCTGCTCCCTACAGACATGGCCCACTTCCTGGGGCTGCTCTGAGCCCTATTGCACATCTTCTGTTCTAGTTTCTCCCCCCACCACCCATTTTCCTTTTTAAGTTAAAAAAAAAAAAAAAAATACAAACTAGAGAGGAAGGCAAGGAAGAGCTGGGTGTGGAATGCTGCTGGCACCCTTCTCACGTTCCCGCCAGCCCTCTGATCCCCAGCAGAGACATCAGCAGTAGTTCATACTGTGTCCACCCTGTCATCTGTGTGGGTTCTTGATGGCTGAAATGGGTGTGCAGACTGGGCCTCTGGTTCTTGCCTGTGGGAGGGGACACCCCTCCATTGTCTATAAGGTGCAATTCCCCGGGTTCTCCACGGGTACTGGCTGGGGCCCTGCTACCTAAGTCGCCCGTCTGCTTTGACAGGTCCCAGCTCTGATTTGGGGTCGGGAGACAGAGAGCTCCAGCTGGTCAGTCTGCAGGGCTCCAGGGAGGGGCAAGCAGAGGGGCCTATGGCACACAGTCCGGCCACAGACCAGAAGCTGCTCAGTTCCCTGTCTGTCCAGGCCTCGAGTGCAGGGCCTGTGAGCTGTGTGTGCCGCTGGGCAGCCGCCTCTGCGAGCTCCGGCTGAGGCAGGTTCAGGATGCTACTCAGGCCCTGGAAACTCTGCTCCATGTACTCATTGTGGGGGGGTCCCGCATGCAGCCAGCTGGCATCATCTGTGGGTGCAGAGCAGGCAGTAAGCACAGCCCCCCAGACTCCATGGAGGCCAGACCCAGGAGTTGGGTCTGGGTACCCCAGTTCCTGTCACAGCCCTACTTCTGAGTCACAGCTTGCTGAGTGACCTTGGGCTAATCCAAGGGACTTTCTGTGCCTATAAAACTGAGTTTTATAAAATCAAGGCAGTAAGCTCTAGACTCCCAACTTTAGGATGCAATAAAGCAGTGGGTTCAAGGCACTTTAGGAAAGAAGGGAACAGTCTGGTTTGTGTCCCACACCCTTTCCTGACCATCATCGGTGGCTCCTGGAGCCCTCAGAAGCCTGCACTCGGGCACTTCAGCCCTTCATGCACAGACACTGGCCAGCTCTGTCCCCTCAGCTAAGAGCACCTTCTCTGACTTTGTCCTTGAGGCACAGCCCCTGTCCCTACCTGCTGTGCATTGCTGCCATTCTTCCCTTGACTGGGAGGTCTAGGTGTGTGGGGGACACAGCTTGCCTGCCCTGGATCCTGGATCTGCTGCAGCCCCACCAGCACCCCCTCCTCCTCTAGGGTACCCCACCTCTTACCCACCTTCTTGTGATAGGACAGGGTGGGGGAAGGAAACACCTACAATTATCACCTCCTGCATACTGGCCACTTTCCCTCCAGAGACTCATCCCTCATATCTTCTGGGGGAGTTACTTGTACTAGGCCCTTCCTTCCAGGAAATTTGCCCAGCCTGTGTCTCTGTTAAGAGCCTACTCCTGGCCGGGCGCGGTGGCTCAAGCCTGTAATCCCAGCACTTTGGGAGGCCGAGACGGGCGGATCACGAGGTCAGGAGATCGAGACCATCCTGGCTAACCCGGTGAAACCCCGTCTCTACTAAAAAAATACAAAAAAAACTAGCCGGGCGAGGTGGCGGGCACCTGTAGTCCCAGCTACTCGGGAGGCTGAGGCAGGAGAATGGCGTGAACCCGGGAGGCGGAGCTTGCAGTGAGCAGAGATCCGGCCACTGCACTCCAGCCTGGGCGACAGAGCGAGACTCCGTCTCAAAAAAAAAAAAAAAAAAAAAAAAAAAAGAGCCTACTCCTTTAGCCTCAGCCAAGTGGGCAGAGAGCCACATGACCCTGCCCACCTGGCCAGAGAGTGGACTGGGACAGCCAGTCAGATTTTCTGTCCCAAGAATGTGGAACCTGGGAACTAAAAGTCCCTGGTCAGTGTCTGTTGCACTGAGATGCCATGGATGGGGAGCCAGAGTCTGAGGTCGATGCATAGAGACACGACAGGATGAGGAGCAAGATGGCCCCAGAGAGATGGAGAAAGCATCTCTGGTTCACAGTAAGGCCTGAGACATTTCCTAGCTTTGTGAAGGAGACCTCTGCATTCTTCCAGTCTTCTCCCTTTTTAACTCAAGCTCGGTTGAGTGGATTTGTGTCGCATGTACCACGAGGTCCCTGATAGTGTACTATTCCTGCTTCACACACTAAAACTGAGGCCCAGGAAGGCCAAGTAACTTCCCAGGACAAAAGGCCAATGAACCCGTCAGAGTTATGTTCCAAACCAAGTGTGCATGACTGTAAAGCTCCCCTTTCCACCACACTGCAGTGCAGGACACTGCACACTACAGGAAAGAAGATCAAGGCCTCAGCCTTTCCATGCTTCCCTTACTCTAGGGATGGGAATCAGCTCTGATGGTTGGCTTCTTGGGGTCACCTCTCTGGCGAGTCCTATTCTGTCTGGCTTCTGGGCCTCATTTGAGAACTGCAGCCTTACCTTTCCTGAGAGGTAGTTTGCGGTTGAAGGTCAAGGGCAGCACAAGGAAGCGGGTCTCACCCAGCGGTTCCCAGAACTGAAGGAGTCGAACAGTCCAGGGCCCTGGCCGCAGGGGCCGGCTCAGTGGGGGCTTGTATTGCGTGACCTCGGTCTCCGTATCTACTGTGATGTCATAAGATGTGGCCACCACATAAGTTGGGTCGATCCAGACCACTGTGGCTGTGAGGTTGGGGCCCCGGACCCAGCGCTGCACGGCCACAGGCTCGTCTAGCGGCCCCAATAACCCCCCAAAGTTCCGGAAAAGACGCTCTTTGGGGTCCCAGTCAGTGCCAACCTGTAAAAAGAGAGGCAGCTGGGCAGGAGTGTGGGGGAAAGGTCCTTTTCCCTCCTCTGAGGCTGCCTCTCACTGTGTAATCTCAGCCCAGTCACTGTCTCTTTCTGGGCCTCAGTTTCCCCATCTGCAAAATGAAGGGGTCAGACTAGGAGATCTTTAATATTTCTCCTAGCTCTGAGATTCGTTCTAGGCTTCCATTCTGACTGCTAGGCAGTGGAGGTCAGTCCCTGTTATTGGGGACCATACGGCAGGGATGAGGTTCAAAGTCCCACCCAGAGACCATTCCCACATGAATTCAAAGTCTCTAAGAAAGAGACAATGAGGAGGGGCCAGGCGCGGTGGCTCACGCCTGTAATCTCAGCACTTTGGGAGGCTGAGGCAGGTGGATAACGAGGTCAGGTGAAACCCCGTCTCTACTAAAAATACAAAAAAAAAAAAAAATAGCTGGGCGTGATGGCGCATGCCTATAGTCCCAGCTACTTGGGAGGCTGAGGTAGGAGAACTGCTTGAACCTGGGAGGCAGAGGTGCAGTGAGCCAAGATTGCACCACTGTGACAGAGCGAGACTGTCTCAAAAAAAAAAAAAAAAAAAAAGACAATGAGGAGCCACCCAGAAGCGTACTTTCATGGCCCAATTTGAATGTCCCTGCCCCTCTAGGAGAAATCGCTGTAGTCTGGAAGATTGGGCTTGTGTTGTAGTGGAAATGATGATTCCCTCCCTGCTCCCTGCATGTCCTCTGCATACCCCAACCAGGAAGTGCTCCTCAGTGTGCACAGGCTGGGGGCTGACACAGGATGTCTGCATAGGGGCATCACCATGCCTGCCATGACTGGGAAAAAGAACTTTACCCCTCCCTTGGTGTCTGTCTCCCTTGGTCTCTTCCCACTACCCCAAGTCTGGCTGGGGGTTGGGAGAAAGCAAGGGCGGGGGGACCTGTCCCACCTCCAGACTCTGGAGCCGGCTGGCCTGGTCACTGTGCCCCAACAGCTTCAGCGACCCCTGGGGCATCAGCCACATCTCAAGCGTCTCTGCCGGCCCCTGGGCTGAGGGCTGCACCGCCTGCGTCACCAGGTAGCCCTGGAAATGGTCGTCATAGAAATACAGGTGCACGCTGGACGGCAAGCCCCTGGGCTCAAACCTAAGGTGCCAGCAGGGAGAAAGGGAGATGCCATCAGCACACCTGACTTGGCCTGGAGTCCCCTCCCCAGGCACTTCCTTTCCCCAGATCTCACCCCCACAGCACCTGCATGCCTGGCTCTAGCCTTCTTTTCGGTATCTGCATTTTTCCCTGCCTCAGACTGGGGCCTTGTTGTGGGCAGGGGACGTCACTCTCTGGTTGGCCTCCCCCTAGGGCACCACACCCCAAGTGCCTGCTGTATGTCAGAAGGGGGTCTCACCTGCAGAATGGGGTGCCCAGTGGGGGTGCAGCAGTGGCAGCATGGTGCAGGCTGAGGCGGGTGAAGGCCGTATAAGCAGTGAGCATGACATCACTGAGCCCACTGGGGCCATCCGCCATGTCATAGGTGTTCTCCCAGTAGGCCTTGAGGGCTGGCGTGCCGGAGGGATAGCTGCCGTACAGGTGGAAGTCCAGGATTTCCAGCACCTCCTGGTTCACAGTCGACTCGAACTTCCGGGCGAAGAAGGTGGGTCTGGAGACTTGCTAGAGCAGGAGAGGCAAGGAGGGTGAAGGGCTCTGGAAGCCCCAGAGGGCATGGCAGGGCTGGTCCCTCAGCACTGCCTAGAGCTCAGCCTCCTGTGGCTTTTCCTGCTGCTGTTGTAGTCCCAGACCCCTGAGGGCTGCTCCAGGCCGAGGCCCCCCAGATTTTCTGACTGGCCCACCCTGCCGTTCTCCTGGTGAAAAGCCAGGGGAGAAGACCTAGCCAGGGGCAGCCTTGGGGCCTCGGACAAGCACCTGAAGCCGGAGGAAGTCCTGTGGCTTGAAGTCGTTGGGGGAGCAGCCGCACCAGTCGACGATGTGCTTGTACTGGCACTTGCAGCCCAGCTTGCGGTTCCAGTTGGTGACCCGCAGGTTGTTGTCCACGAGGGTCTCACAGGCCAGGCTGTTCTCCAGCACCGTGTGGAAGAAGGACTTCAAGCAGCAAGGGAGGGTGGAAGGTGAGCTGCAGGCAGCCCAACCCATGCCCTCCCCAGCCTTCATGCCTGCTGGGCCACCCACCTCTGCTGGGAGCAGTGTGTATGTATAGAACTGGCGTAGCTGGGCCACAAGCAGGTCATCTGTGTATACCACATACTCCACAAAGCTGCGTGTCAGCACAAACCAGTCAGAACCGCCATCCACCACGATGCCTGCCGGGATCTGCCGCTCACCCAGGCGCCACATGTGCGAGTCACACTCATGGAAGAGCCGGTCCAGGCCCTGTTTCTTGATGAACCTGCTGGCAGCAGAGAGGCCATGGCTGGGGATCCTGCAGGGTGGGGTCTAAGCTCTTTCATCCACCTGGCAACCAACACTCCTCAACCTGTGACTGGTGTGGAGACTTTGAAACCCAGGACTGGAGCCACTGAGCCCAACTGTGTTGGGGGTGTTGGGACAAGACTCTGGGGCCAGGGCCTCCTTTCCCACCCCCTCACCTGGAGTTGTCCCGGCCATGTGATTTGAGGAAATTCTTGTCCCGGTTCTTGGATAGGAATGCCACCAGTTCCTCATTGGTCCTGGTGAAGAAATGGGGTGACAGGCAGCCAAGTGAGATAGTTGTGCAGTCACTGGCACAGAGCAGACCTTCTGGCTTTTCTCTCCCCCTGACTGCTGTCTGGCCATGTGCCCTACCCCTGGCTGATGTCTGGGGTGGTGAGCACCAGAGGCCCCTGAGGAAGACCACCCCATCCTTCCTCTGCCCCTTGCTGTCTGAGCCAGCACACCAGGTACAGACCTCTGGCTCCTCCTCCTCCTTCCCATCTCCTATCATGCTCAACTCTCAGTTCATCTTACACCAACCCCTCCCCTAAAACATGGCTGGGGCCCAGGGGCCCATGTCTGAGCAGGGCGGATCCCAGAGTTAGGCTTATGGGACAGAGAAGGTCCACCAAGGCCCTGCAACCCCAGGTGCCCAGACAGGCGTCCCCTCCCATCCAGAGGACTCAGAGCCCCATCCCCACACCTGGTTGGGTAGTCAGTGGCACTGAGGTTGATGAAGAAGTCCCAGGCCCAGCCAGGCACCTCTAGCAGGTCCCGCATGCTCCGCAGGTACATCCTTAGGAGGCTGGCCCCGCCCCAGATGGTGACCATGCGCCAGGGCGTCACCCGCACATTATCATAGCGCTGGGCCAGCTCCACCACCTCCCGGTACAGGTAGTCGGAACGCTGGTGGGGAGGAGACACTCAGCTAGCCTCCAGTGTTATCGCCATCCCCACTCCCACCCCAGGACAGAGTAAAGGGACACAAGACAGGGAAAGCACAGGGCAGGGCTCCAGCCCCTAAGCGGCTGAGCTGGCTTGTGCTGCCACCCCCCTGTTCAGGGCCTCAGTTTCTCTCTCTAGGCTACCTGGGCCAGGTCAGAGACCCTGTCTGTCAGCAACCTTCTGTTTCTGTTCTGCTCACCCCAGACCCCTTGGCCTCTCCCTACCACAATACCTTGTCCACATGGATGTAAAAGAAGTGCTGCTCGTGATAGACAGCCTTGAGGAGACGCTTCAGCTGGCGGATGGCGCGGCCGTGAACCACCAGCATATAGGCGATTCGCACCGGGGGGCCATCCACAGGCTGCTGGGCTCGGCTCTCATCCCACTGGATGCCGGGGCTCATCTTCCCTGAGAGCAGAGGGCAGGCGTTGGCGAGGCCCCCCAGGGTCACAGGGTCAGGGTGAGATGGGAAGAGGGAGCTGCCTGCCTTCAAAGAAGCCTAGACTTGGAGCCCCATGCTCCTGGGTCCTCACTCTGCCCCTGCCACTTAGTAAGTAAGTGGATGAAGACTTAGGCAGGGAGGTAGGCCCCCCTTGGCTCTTTCTTCCTCAGAGAGATGGGAGTGTGGATCCGGGCCATGCCACCTCCCTGCCCCAGCCTGGGAAGGGCTGGAGCACCCCTGTCCCTCACCAGTCAGCTGACAGTGCCGGGGCACAGCCTTGGGCATGAGGCTCCCAGCCTGGTGCAGGCACACCACATTGGCGATCTCCTGCTGGCACTGCTTGGTGCTGGCCCGGGCCAGTGCAGACAGCGCGTCCTTGCCCACGATCTCGCACTTGGGGGTGAAGCCGTTGTCCGTAGGCTGGGGGGCGCCCTCCACGCTCCCTGTATCTCCGTGTGGTGGGAAGCCGGCTGCCCCTACCAGCGCCTCCCCAGCTGCTGCCCCACTCAGGTTCTGGCGGCCTGGGGCCTCCGGGGGTGGGGCAGGTGGGACCCGCCGGCTGGCCCTCTGCCGGCTGGTTACTGCCCGTACCACCTTGGCCACGGGCACTCCTGGGCTCTCAGCACGGCCCCGCCAGCGCCCATGCCTTCTGCCTGCGCTGCCCCGTCGTCCTGCTGAACTGTCTGTGTCCTTAGAACCCTCACCAGGGTCCAGTGGCCGTGGCTTCCTCTGTCTTCCTTTCTGTAAAAGATATGCAGACACATCACTGGGGCAGCCCCTCACCTCCTCCTGCTCCTTGAGTTCCATCTTGGTCGGGGGCACCCTCAGACCTAGACATTCCTGCTCACTTTTTACCCAGAGAAGTGCTTTTCACCTAAGGACTCCACACAATCAGCACCACTGCGGGAGCGCCTCCCTAGCCAGCCACCGAGAGAGCACTGGTCCTCCCTCCATCATACCAACACCCCTGTCCCCCACTGGCTCTCAGATTACATGGCACTGTGCTTGGTTTTCTGTTCTGGACTCAGATCCCACTTTCTTTTTCAGCAGATGTTAAAATAAATATCCACATGTCCCAAGGGAAGGATGCAAAGACCCCACCGAGGGTACAAATGTCCACCTAAGACCCAGCACTCCCACCAAGGGCTGGGAGGAGACAGTGGTCTTCAGGAGACTCTAACTTCCAGATGAATCCAAAGCATTTCCATGTGGGAAGACTGAGGCCATTTCACAGTGAAGGAGGAGTGCCCATGGGGGATGATGGAGGTGAAGTCTGAGACCCCAATACTGCTTGGGTCCTTCAGGAAGCAGATCAAGACAGAGTGAGAGTGCGTGAGATTCACTGCGGGTACCCCCGTGAGCGATGGGGCAGGGACCGGCAGGGAAAGGCTTTGGACCACAAAGGAGATGACCATGCAAGGAGAGGGGCAAGAAGAGCTTCTGTCTCCAGCACAGCCTTGAGGAAGTCCTGGCTGGCTCCCGGGAAAACTCCAGCACATGTACTGCCTGGAGCTGGTGAGCCCTGAGCCACCTCCACACTCAGTCCGTGGCTGGAAAGCTGAGGCAGGGCCTGAAGGTGCCCGCAGCTGGAGGCTGTCACCTCGCTGCATGTGCAGCAGGGCACCTCTACCGCTGCCGCGCCCCTGCTTCCTGGCTCTAAGTGCTCTGGTACCTGCTGCCTCTCCTCAAATCCAGGCATTTCCCTAGATGGCCTGGTGGTGACTGAACAGCATGTCCAGCCACCTCCTCCTCCGTTCCCCCATCCTACCTGCCCTGCCTGATCAAATCCCATCCATCCTTTCAGATCCAGCTCCAAGGCCCCTGGCATGCAGCCATTCCATTTGCCCTGCAGTGGAATGGGCTGAGCTCGAAGGCCCTGGATGTTCCTCTAGTAGTGAACTCCTTGACAAGAGACATGTCAGCTCCATCTCCCCAGGGCCCAGCAGAGCAGCTGGCACACACAGACACCTAGCTGGTGTCTGGTGGATGAGATGCAGAATGGACGGAGGAACGGGCCACCGGGTGAACACTCTAGAGTCTCCAGGGCTCTGGGCCTAGCTCTGCCAACTCACCAGCAGTTCCCTAACTTCTCTGAGCATGCTCCCTTAGCTGTAAAGAGGAATAACAAATGAGCATGAGACACTGCAGCTAGGGAGAGCTGTCTCCAGCCTCATAAACCCTCTCCCACCGGCCTTCCCCTCCATGCTCACAAGCTCTCCAAGACTAAGTCCTCTTCTTTCTTGGCCTTTCAGCAGCCAGGAACTTAATGGACCACTCTGTCTTGCTTGAAGCGCCCTCCGCATTTGCTTTCCAGGATACCCACCTGGCTTTTCTCCTCTCTCCACTGCCACTCCTTATGGTCTTCTTGGTGCTTCCTTGTCTCCCAGGGCACATCTGGGGGCCCTTCCTGTCCTAGCACCTTCACTTCCTAGATGATCTTCAGTCTCTGGGTTTCTAAACTCCATCTCCACCCCCAGATTGATCTCTCTGGCCTGGATAGCTCCCTTGAACCTTCAGGCATTTAACTACCAGCTTCCTTGACATCTCACGTGGGAGCTTGATAGACCTCTCAAGACCACAAGCCCAAAAGTACCTCCCACTCTTCATCCCCAACCTGCTCCTACTTCATCTTCCCCATCTCAGTTAATGATATCTCCATCCTTCAAGATGCTCAGGCCAAAAACTTTTGGGAATCAATTTTTTTTTTTTTTTTTTGAAACAGAGTCTTACTCTGTTGCCCAGGCTGCAGTGTAGTGGTACAATCTTGGCTCACTGCAACCTCTGCCTCCTGGGTTCAAGCGATTCTCCTGCCTCAGCCTCCTGAGTATCTGGGACTACAGGCACATGCCACCACGCCTGGCTAATTTTTGTATTTTTAATAGAGACGGGGTTTCACCAAGTTGGCCAGGCTGGTCTCGAACTCCTGACCTCATGATCCACCTGCCTTGGCCTCCCAAAGTGCTGGGATTACAGATGTGAGCCACCACGCCCGGTCAGGAGTCATCTTTGACTCTCTTTCCCTTACACCCCACATCCACTCCATCAGTAAATCCCGTCAGGACCACCTTCAGAATATATCTGGAATCCGATCCCTTCTCAACACCTCCCTTACTATCCCTGCCTGGATTCCCTAGTCTTCCAGCTCCTACTCTTGTTCCCCTAAATTCCATTTTCATCATAGCAGCCGGTGTTTCTGTTACAACTCTTAAAATCCCATTTCACCACTCCCCTGCTCCAAACCTTCAGTGGCCCCTCTTAGGATAAAAACCAAGGCCCTTACAGGAGCCTACAGAGGCTCCGTGAGCTCTCTGGATGCCCCCTTCACCCAGGCCTCTCTGACCTCATCTGGGAATTTGTCATGCTCACTCTCCTGCAGCCACAGTGGCTTTCTCTGCATCCCCTCATCCCCCCTGGCACTCCTGGCTCCAGCCCTTGCACCCACTATCCCCTGTGCCTGGCACACCCTCACCCAGATAGCCCCACTGCTCACTCCTTGCCTCCTTCAATTCTTTGTTCAGATGCCATCTTCTCAGTAGGGCCATCCTGACCACTGGATTTACAGTGCCAGCCCTCCCTCCTCCTCTTTTTCCCATAGCACAATATTTCCTCTCACCCTACTATTTATTTATACTGTTTTGATTTTTTTTTTAATTTGTCTTTCTCCTCAGGAGATTGTAAGTTCCCCAAGGGCAGGGCTTTTTGCTGTATGTACTGACATAGTCCTAGCGCCTAGGAGAGTGTCTGGCTGTAGTACATACTCAGTAAGTGTTTGGTTTTTTGAGACAGTCTTGCTCTCATTGCCCAGGCTGGAGTGCAGTGGTGCAATCTCAGCTCACTCCAACCTCCGCCTCCTGGGTTCAAGTGATTCTCCTGCCTCAGCCTCCCATGTAGCTGGGATTACAGGTGCACACCACCATGCCCAGCTAATTTTTTGTATTTTTAGTAGAGACAGGGTTTCACCATGTTGGCTAGGCTGGTCTTGAACTCCTGATCTCAAGTGATCCACCAACCTCGGCCTCCCAAAGTGCTGGGATTACAGGCCTGAGCCACTGTGCCTACCTTAGTATTTGTTGAATGAATGAATGAATGAATGCAAAGCTTTTGGCATAGGCACAGCATTCAGTAAGTACTGCTACTTTTTTTTTTTTTTTTTTTTTTTTTTTTGAGACAGAGTCTCGCTCTGTCGCCCAGGCTGGAATGCAGTGGCATGATCTCAGCTCACTGCAACCTTCACCTCCTGGGTTCAAGCAATTCTCGTGCCTCAGCCTCCCAGGTAGCTGGGATTACAGGCGTGTGCCACCATGCCCGGCAACTTTTTGTGTTTTTAGTTAATACTGGGCTTCACCATATTGGCCAGGCTAGTCTCGAACTCGTGACCTCAAGTGATCTGCTCGCCTCAGCCTCCCAAAGTACTGGGATTACAGGCATGAGCCACCATACCCAGCCCAATGCTGCCATCTTTATCATTATGATTACTCAGATGGGAGAAGGAAATAGTCAAACGTGAAGTCAAGAGAGGCCCAAGATCCTCAACATCTTGGACTCAGCTGGGTTGGGTTCTCTGTGCTCCTCACCTCCCCAAGGGCTTCCCCCAACCCCTGTACACCGTACCCACTACCATTCTCCTCAGGCCTTCTGAGCACATCAGGAACCTCACGCTGTCAGGATGACAGCCACCTTCAGGCCAGAGCCCCATCCCTACACCCATGCCCTCTGTGCTTAGCACCTAGCAGCCTTCTGATCTTTTGATTTTATTTATTTTAATAGAGATGCAGTCTCGTTATCCAAGCTGGTCTCGAACTCCTGGGCTCAAGCGCTTCTCCCACCTTGGCCTCCTAAAGTGCTGGGATCACAGGCATGAGCCACAGTGCTTGGTTGCCCTCTGATCTCTTAAAGATGGCCAGTGGGAGCTGGGGGTGGCCATTCCCATCCGAGAAGAGATACCTGCAAGAAGAGGCAGCAGACCCTATTCTGTACCCACACTGGGGAGGGCGCCACAGGCTGGGGAATCCCTAGGAAAGGTAAATGCAGCCCCACCGGGCTGAGTGTGTATCAGCCTGGTGACATGTGACCTGGCCACACAGCAAGCAGAGAAAGACATTCCCAAGCTTAGGTGGGTAGAGATGGCAGACAGCTGTAGGCTCTCCGACTGGAAGCCAGTATCAGTGAGTCAGGAAGCTGGTCAGGAGGGTAAGGCATGAGGCACGGGGCCAGGTTGGCTGTGGTGGGGGCCAGGATGTGGGAGGAGATGGGCATGTTGGTCCCTGCACTGCAGTGGGAGCTGGCTGACCCTGAGAAGGACAATCCCAGAGGAGGCTGGGGGACGAGGAGGCAGCAGTGAGGGATCACAGAGGCCCTGATGGGCAGTTAGCCCTCACCTCCGTCCCTTCCAGGCATGTCCAAATAGCATCATCACAGCCCCAGCCTTGTGCCCCTCACAGGCTGCCCCCAGCAGCCCTGAGGCCAGGAGCCCTTCTGATGACAGGGTGGGGAATGGTCCTCTGACCTCTGGCCGGGATGCATTCTGGCCTCAGAGGCTCCTTCCTCTCCTCCAAGGAGGCAATTACAATCCTCTGCCACTTCCTGGCTCTGCAGCTCCACCTTAGAATCTTTCTCTGAGTCACAGAGAGGGTGAACACAGAAATGCTCCCCGCATCCCCACCTCCTTTGACTTCTCAGGCTGCATTTAAAACAAGTGGTGAGATGGTGTTTGTGAAAGCTTTGGAAACTATCGAGCGGCTCTCTGGAGGTTAGTGACCATCCCTGGGATTCACAGCCTCTCCCTAGATGGGCAGAGCACACGTCTTAAATGCACATTGAATCCTGTGCTGCTTAAACCCCTTCGGTGCTCTCCCGCTGCACTCAGAATAAAACCCTTGCCCCTTGCTGTGGTCCTTTCAGCCGCACAGGATGGAACCTTCTTCCAGGGAAAGCACCGCACCCTCCTGTCCATTCCTCAGGGGTGCCCAGCTAAGTCCATTCTCCTCAGGCCTTCTGCCTGAACTTTCCTGCCCACCTCTTCCTCTGAGAAGCCTTTCCTGACCCCCTGATCTAACCCAACCCCTTTGTAATTCTATTGAGTTCCTTTTCGCTGTCTGTTTCTTCCTGTAGATTACCTGTCCATGAGGGCAGAGACCTCATCTATTTTATTTTTGTATCTCCAGTGTTAGCACAGTGTCAGGTACAAAGGAGGACTTCATACCTATTTGTGGAATGAATGATTGAATGAATGAATCGTATTCCCAATGCACAGTGCTGGGATAATAAGAGTTATTTATTTACTGACAGCTGAGCGTGTGCCAGGAACTCCTGCAAGTGCTTCACAGGCATCATTTTCACTTAATCTTTATAATCGCCCAACACGGGAGGTGCCAATATTATCCCCATCTTGAGGAGGGATACTGATGAGGATAAGGGAGGAGGCAAAGTGATTTGCTGGTGGTCTCCTCAGGGTCAGAGCTGGAAGAGAGTGGTGAAGTGGGCGGTCCAGCTTCAGCACTCACCTTCCCATGCACCCCGTTATGCAGCCTGGCAACCCCAGAGTCAGGTGAGGGAGCAGCTGAGGGGGTACAAGCAGCAATGGGTGCCTGGACCGCACAAGCTTTTTCAAACATTCCAATCCAGGATTCCCCTATTCATTCAGCCAGTAAGCTGGAGGAGGAGGTGGTGGGGGATGGGGGCGGTAGCCCAGAGTGGTCCCATATTCCAGTGTCAGAGGGCTTCCCTAACTGCCTTGGCAGCCCATTCCATCTTGGAATGTCCCATCTGCCCAAAGAGTCTTCTTACACTGGGCCTGAAACACTCTCCTACTTGCTCGTCGTACTTGTAGGTCCACATCCCCGCGGATGTCACGGAGCCAGCCGCCCCTGCCCCCACCTCCTTTTGGAGTTATGGTCTCATGTGACTCTGTTCCAGCCCCCGCCACCATCCTACCCTCTGGGTTCTCCAAAAAAAGGCAAGGGCAGCTCTTCTGTCTCCACACCAGGCCTTCCAGGCTGGTGAGATGCCGTAAGGGGTCGTGGGTATCGGGGCTTGCCCGAGGACAGCAGCAGAGTCTCTGACCCGGAGCCCTGGAGGCAGCAGAACAGGGGCGCTGGGGGCAGGGAGGCCCTGACGTCTGGGCCACAGCTTAGGAATGTCGTGTGGCCTGTCCTCTCCATCTCCGCAGCATGAACCCAGACCCAATGGACCCTTCCTCACCACACCGCTGAGGTGTCTGGGCCTCCAGCTGAAACCACATCAGGGAAGAGGGAGAAAGACCCTCGAGGCAGGGCCCTGGGGGCTGAGATGGCTGTTGGTTGCCCCTGCTCTACGGCTGGGACTCTGTTACAGTCCCCATTCCCTTAGAGCCAGAGGGCCCCTCCCTAATTCCCTAAGCTCCTGAGGCCAACTCACCAGCTCAGTTCCTCCTCCCCCTGCCCTCCGGAGTCCCATCCAGGTTCTTCAAACCTCTGGCTGAGGAAGCCACACCTCGGGAAGACTCCAGTTCTCTCCCTCGGGGTCACTCCTTGTTCCTTCAGTTCCCAGGTACACACTTTGTCCCAGGCCCGAATTCCACCCCCGAGCTCCACTTGCTCACCGGCCGCTGCCCCCTCGGGCTCAGCTGGGGAAGGACGCTCTGGGTCCCTTGGCCCCACTCCTCCGCCTACGGCGCGCACATCCCCGCCCCCTCCCAACTTCAGAAAGTTTGGCCTGGGGCTCCCCACCTCCAAGCAGGTTCGGGCCCAGCCCCGCCTCCCAGCCCCGCTCGCCGCGCCTGACCTTCATCGCTCCCTTGGCCGGAGACCACCCCAGCATGACCTGCTCCTCCCGCCCCGGCCCCCAATGCACCAGGGCCCGGGTCTCCAGGTCACGCACTGTCCCCGCGCGCAGCTCCCTAGGCCTGCGGGATAAGGGAGTGCCGGGGGCCGGATGCTCCACTTCAGGCGACCGCCGGCGCCCCGCACGCACGCACGCGGCCCGTGCCCCACTTCCCCGGCTGGTGCCGCCCGCAGCCCCGCCAGGACCCCGCGCGCCCCCGCGCCCGGCCTGCCCGCCCGCCTGGTTGTTGGAGCACCTCGCCCGCCTCGTCCTCCTCCAGGCCGCTGAAGCTCCACACCACCAGGCCCTGCAGCAGCAGGATGGCCAGCGCCGTGGCAATCGCCAGCTTGTAGCGCCGCACCAGCTTCTGCACTCGCGCGCTCGCCACCATCTTCCTGCCCGGGACGCGGGGCGCGCGCCCAGCCCTGCAACCCGGCCGCGGGCGCGCGCGCGGGCGCGGGACTGAGTCTCCCCCCCGCCCCCACGCCCGGGGAGGCGGGCCGGGCGCGCGCCGGGGCGGGGCCTGCGGGGCCAAAGCACCGCGCCCCGCAGGCTAGGGGTGGAGCCAGGGCTCGCAGCGCCTGCCTCCCCGGCAGCCGCGGGCGTGGGCCTGAGCGCCTGCCTTCTGCGCTCTTGTCTCCGCTGGTGCCCCTGGCTCCCACGTGTGCTCCCCTCCACCTGGACGGCGAGCGCCTGGTGCTGGAGAGTGGAGGGTCTGCGGCACAACCTCTCTTGCCTGGTATCGGGGGTCGTGGGCGAGTTCAGTCCCACGCCGGTAAGCTCTCTGTCCCAGGGGCCCTGGGAAAGCCAGGGCTCCCAGAGACCCCGCCTTGGAAGAGGGCGTGTGAGAGCCACAGGCCTCTGCTTAAAAACCTGGAGGCCGCACCTGCGGGTCAAAGTCTAACCCCTTGACGTGCATCAGAGAGCCTTCACGAATCCTCCTTTCCGCTCTGCGCTCATCCTAAGCATCCTCAAGCCGCTCCCAGAGTCGTGGTTCTCAAACTACTCGGAGTCTCTTGGAGGTCTTGATAAAACAGATTTTTGGTGTCCCTCCTCCATCCCCCAGAGTGTCTGCTTTGGTAGGTCGGTAGTGGGGCCTAAACAGTAGAATTTTCAGCAAGTTCCCAGGTGATGCTGATGCCTTTGCTCTAGGACCAAACTTGGAGAACCAGTAGACCTAGACACGTGCTGCTCCCTCTGCCAAGTCCTAGCAACTTTCCCCCCACCCCCACCCCTACGCCATCAGTGGCATCCTCCCTGTGCGTCCCCAGCACTGTGCAGTGAGCACCAATCACACATCCTGTCGTGACTGCTCTGGGATCTCACCCTGCTTTGGACACCCAGCAATGCTCAAGAAATGTTGCAGGCGAGGCCCAGCTTCCCGTCTAACCAGCTGGCCCTAACATTTGTTTGAGAACCCGGCGTGTTCAATGAGCACCACTTTGGACAAAGTCTAAGCACCTGTGGCCTCCCCTGAGCCTAGCAGGCCCATGGAGAGAGGGAAGACGAGAAGAGCAAAAGAGTGGCCACCAAAGCAAGGTGAATCCCCAGCTGGGGAAGCCAGGCACTGGGAGGAGGAAGTCATAAAAACAGCAAACACAAGTTAGAAGGTTTAAAGGGAAGACTTTAGGAACCACTACAGAGAGGTCTGGAAAGAGAAGTGGCTTACAAAAAAGAAAAAAAAAAAAGTTTGAAAAGTTAGAAGGCCATGATGGAGGGGTTTGGAAGTTGCCAGAAGGTTGGGTTGATGAGAGAATTCTAAACTGATGTGTACAGGATACACAAGCATTTGACGGTACATAAATAAACCTCCTTTAATCGTCTTATGTGCTTTAGCATTTGTAATCATTCTGTTCCTCCGCGCGTGTTAAATGGGAGAATTGTAAACAATGTTTCCAACGACAGTTTGGCTACTTAAGAGAGCCTGTACTTCAAAGATTTTGGAAAACATCAGTTGACATGCCAGCAATTGATATGTTAATTAAATATTGATCTTGTGTGCTCATTAAATCAGATCCTCTAGGGTCTTCTACCTGCCAATAATTCCCCGCACAACAATGAAAATAGCTTTATTTTTCACTGATTATATAAGTAATACATACCCATTATATAACATGTAAACACTAAACAAATAAGAAAAAAAAGTAAAAGTCACCTACAGTCCCACCCCTTAAGATAATCATCATTAACATTTTGGTGGCTATCCTTTCCCCCATTTCTCTTCTTTTTTTTTTTTTTTTTTTTTTTGAGATGGAGTCTCGCTCTGTCGCCCAGGTTGGAGTGCAGTGGCACAATCTCAGCTTACTGCAACCTCTGTCTCTCAGGTTCAAGCGATTCTCCTGCCTCAGCCTCCGGAGTAGGTGGGACTACAGGCACGTGCCATGACACCCGGCTAATTTTTGTGTTTTTAGTAGAGATGTATTTCACCACATTGGCCAGGCTGGTCGCAAACTCCTGACCGCGTGACCCACCCGTCGTGGCCTCCCAAAGTACTGGGATTACAGGCGTAAGCCACCGCGCCTGGTGCTTTCACTTATTTCTTTATGTGTACATAATTTTGCATGAATGGGGTCACATCACACACATGGTTTTTAAATACAGAAACTTATTTTTAAGTATTTCTGTCTCTTCCTCCTCTATGTTAACAGCCTGGCATTGCTCACTTGGTTTCTTCCCAACTTCCTTCCTTCCACCTTTCTCCCTAACAGTTCACACACACACAGGTTTATTTTTTAAATTTTTGGAAGGAGTCATTATATTTAAATTTTAAAAGTTGAATCATATTCCATACATTTCTCTGCTGCTTGCTTTTCTCCCTTAACTGTAAATACATAACAGAAATTCCTCTAAGTTGGATGGGATGGGTCGCACTCATTCTTTTTCATGGCTGCATAATATTCCACTCCCTTCTTGAATAGACACTCACGTGGTTTCTGGGATTTTGCCACTGCCACACAGCTGTTAATAAACATGCTTCCATGCTTATCCCTATGCACTGATGCGGGTTTTTTTGTTTTTGTTTTTGTTTTCTGAGACAGAGTTTTTTGCTCCGTTGCCCAGACTGGAGTGCAGTGGCGCGATCTTGGCTCACTGCAAACTCCACTTCCCAGGTTCACGCCATTCTCCTGCCTCAGCCTCCCGAGTGGCTGGGACTACAGGCGCCTGCCACCACGCCTGGCTAATTTTTTGTATTTTTAGTAGAGATGGGGTTTCACTGTGTTAGCCAGGACGGTCTCGATCTCCTGACCTTGTGATCCACCCCCCTCGGCCTCCCACAGTACGGGGATTACAGGCGTGAGCCACCGCGCCTGGCCTGCACTGATGCTTTTATTTCTATGGCAGAGTTTCCCAGGAATGAGGAAAAGGGAATCTTTAATTTTGATATTGTCAAATTGCTTCCCAAAGAGAATTCAAGTTTCCAGCAATAGTATTTAAGGGTTTTGTTTTCCTGCATCTCTTCCAGCAGCGGGTGTTATTCTGTTTTTGATTTTTGTTAACCTGATAGGTGAGGAGTGGCCTTATTATTTTTTAGTTTGCAGTTCTCTACTGGGCAGTGTCTGTTAATTGGTTTATTGACTGGATTTGCTCACCTGGAAGTGCCTCTTCACATTCTCCACAGATTAACCTATTGCTGTTATATTATTTGTCTTATCAATTTTTAGAGTTTCTATCTATTCAAAATTTCCCTCAACTCACTGCACTTTGAGTGTTTAAGACCATTCTAAAATTTTGAACTTTTTTGTAATCAAATATGTTCCTCCTCTCTTTCATGGCTTCTCATTTGGGTTTAGTAAATCTCTTCAGTTCTCTGTGATGTGTATCGTCTCAGGTATTCTCTCCTATAAATTTTATTTTCCATTCTTAACATTTAAGTTTTTAATCCAGCTGGAATTTGTTTTTGTATATGATATGCAATAGGGGGTAGGGAGTCCTTATTTAACATTTATTACCAGTCATTCTATCAGTACCTACTCAGACTTTTTATTTATTATTATTATTTTTAAGGCAGGGTCCTTCTGTGTCACCAAGGCTGGAGTACAGTGGCACAATGGGGCTCATTGCAGCCTCGAACTCCTAGGCTCAGGTGATCCTCCTGTCTCAGCCTCCTGAGTAGCTGGTACTACAGGCGCATGCCACCACACTATTTTTGTTATTTTTGTAGAGACAGAGTCTCCCTGTGTTGCCCAGGCTGGTCTCAAACTCCTGACCTCAAGCAGTCCTCCCACCTAGGCCTCCCAAAGTGCTGAGATTACAAGTGTGAGCCACTGCACTTGGCCTTTATTATTTTTTTGTTTTGTTTTGTGTGGATCTCACTCTGTTGCCCAGGCTGGAGTGCAGTGACACAATTACGGCTCACTGCAACCTTGACCTCCCCGGCTCCAGCAATCTGCCCACCTCAACCTCTTGAGTAGCTGGGACTGCCTCGTGATTTTTTTTTTTCGTTTATTTTTTGTAGAGATGGGGTCTCCCTATGTTGCCCAGGCTGGTCTCAAGCTCCTGGGCTCAAGAGATCCTGCCATCTTGGCTTCCCAAAGTGCTGGGATTACAGGCATGAGCCACTGGGCCTGGCCCGCCTTCACTGATTTTTTTTTTTTTTTGAGTCTTACTCTGCCACCCAGACTGGAGTGCAGTGGCACAATCTTGGCTCACTGCAACCTCTGCCTCCTGGATTTAAGCAGTTCTCCTGCCTCGGCCTCCTGAGTAGCTGGGGTTGTAGGTGCCTGCTACCATGCCCGGCTTATTTTTGTTTTAGTAGAAACAGGGTTTCACCATGTTGGCCAGGCTGGTCTCAAACTCCTGACTTTGTGATCTACCCATCTCAGCCTCCCAAAGTGCTGGGATTACAGGCGTGAGCCACCGCGCCCAGCCCACTGTTTTTTTGTTTTGCTTTGTTTTGTTTTGTTTTTTTAACAAATTTGTTATCTGGTTATTGTGGTGCCTGTAATTCCCAGCTACTCAGGAGGCTGAGATAGGAGGATCTCTTGAGCCCAGGAATTTGAGACCAACCTGGGCAACATGGCAAGATGTCTCTAAAAAATAAATAAAAATAAAACCCCAAATTTGTTATTGAGGTATAGCATGCATAGACTGGCTTTGATTTGACCATATAAAATGCAAGAATCATTGTTCCCCTCTGCCTCCTCTTCGGGTTCTCTGATAGGTTCCATTGTGCTTTTTTCTTTTACTGTAAAAAGTCTTGAAAAGACAAAATGGTTTTCCGAAAAGCAGAATAGGAAAGCAGTCTTTAGTTGTAATTGGGTTGCCTGCATGATATATTATTTCTCATGTGAAGAAATGATTCTTACAGTCTTCATTTTTAGAGCTGTTTTATGAGGCATGTATGCTGAATGTTTTCAGATGCATTTGCAGCAGCTAGAGTCTGAATTTGGTCCAACACCAGCAGGCATGGAGGTCCCTGCAGGAAAACCTCTAGGCTGTGCCTCTAAGCGTCTCCTCGGGCTCTGTCCCGTGGCCTTTATCTGCTTCCTGCTTATCCATTCACTTCCTTCTGATTGACACCTTACTAGGCTGTCTGCTAGCCCTGATCCTGGCTTTCCCTTTGGATGCTACCTTTGCAGGTAACCTCTGCCAGCCCACACCCACGCCAGCTCTGGATGCCTGGGTCCCTGCTTGTCAGAAAGTTCTAACACCTAGTGAAAGGATCATATGGGTTTTTCTAGCATGACGTATTGAGATTATGAAGTATTTAAAAAATAATTTCTACATATTAAAACATTTTTGCATCCCTAGAATGAACATTACTTGGTTTTAGTAGCTGTTTTTTTTTCTTTAAGTTGTAGTATAAGTTCAATTGGATTTACTAATATTTTATTTATTTATTTATTTAAGATGGAATCTCTCTCTGTTGCCAGGCTGGAGTGCAGTGGCACGATCTTGGCTCACTGCAACCTCTGCCTCCCGGGTTCAAGCGATTCTTCTGCCTCAGCCTCCCGAGTAGCTGGGACTACAGGCACGTGCCACCACACTCAGCTAATTTTTTTATTTTTAGTAGAGATGGGGATTCACCATGTTAGCCAGGATGGTCTCAATCTCTTGACCTCATGATCCACCCACCTCGGCCTCTCAAAGTGCTGGGATTACAGTTGTGAGCCACTGCACCCGGCTTTATTTATTTATTTATTTATTTATTTATCTCTTTATTTATTTTGAGACAGGGTCTCACTGTCACTTGGGCTGGAGTACAGTGGCATGATTATAGTTCACTGTGACCTTGAACTCCTGGACTCAAGTGATCCTCCCGCCTCAGCTTCCTGAGAAGCTGAGACCACAGGTGCGCCACCATGCCCAGCTAATTTTTAAGAAAATTTTTGTAGAGACAGGGTCTCACTATGTTGCACAGGCTAGTCTTGAACTCCTGGGCTCAAGGGATCCACCTCAACCTCCCAAAGTGCTGGGATTACAGGCTTGAGTCACCACGCCCGGCCTAAGAATCGTTACATCTGTGTTTGTAATGGAGATATACCAGAGGCTGCAAAATCAGAGGTGACTTGTAGGACTTGTTTATTTGACCAGCACAGGATTTTGAAGCATTTGAGTTTGAATTCCTGAAGAAGGGGTACACACTCACCAGTGCCTGCAGCTCCCACCTTTTCCGTTCATTTCATACCCAATCAGCTGCACCCATTTGTGTTATTTTCTGGCTCTTGTAGACACCCCTAGTTTGTGGTTTTCTTTTCTCATTGTTAAAGCTTTGGTAGATTTGGGAATCAGTTATTCCAGTCTACAACATAAGTTGAGGAGCATTTTTTAAATTCTGTTTTTGAACTAATTTATGTAACAATAGACACTGCTATTCCTTAAGCATTTGAAAAGTCTTGCTAGCAAAAGCATCTAACAGCAGCCCTTTAGAGAGCTAATTCTTTGGTAACTTCTGTTAAATAAAAATTATAGGAGGGCCAGACATGGTGACTCTCACCTGCAATCCCAGCACTTTGGGAAGCTGAGGCAGGAGGCTTGCTTGAGCCTATGAGTTTGAGACTAGCCTGAGCAACATAGTGAGACCCTGTCTCTATGAAAATAAAAAAAAATTAGCCGGGCATGGTGGTGCATGCCTATAGTGCATGCCTATAGTCCTAGCTACTAGGGAGGCTGAGGCAGGAGGATCACTTGAGCCCAGAAGGTTGAGGCTGTAGTGAGCTATGATTGTGCCACTGCACTCCAGCCTGGGCAACAAAAGGAGATCCTGTCTAAAAAACAAACAAACAAACAAACAAACAAACAAAAAAAACAGTGTGTGTGTGTGTGTATGTGTATATATATATATATGGCTAATTTCCTGTGCTAGACCCCAACAGACCAGACTAAAAATCAAAATGGAGTCACTATCTGACCTTGTGAAAAATCAAGAGAGAGAAATAATGGCCAATTTCCCAAACAGACCAGTTTAAAATTTTAATTGGCATAAGTTCCTTCTGCTTTAATCCTTACAGTACAAAGGTAGCCTGAAGTAACCTCATGTTCACTCATCAGTTATTTTCTATCGTTCTGTCTCTGTGTTCCTGCCTTACCACAAAAAAGTAACTTTGAAAATTAATGAAGATGCTCTTTGCTCATTGCATCTGCTTTTTTCAGCCCTTCTCCCTCTGTAAGCCCAACCTCCTCTGCTGGGCTCCCTGGAACACTTTTCTATTTTATGGATGAAGTGTTGCCTGATTCTAGAATCACAAATAAAGCCAATTAAGATCTTTAAACTATGTTTGTTGTAATTTTGACTTTTGACCATCCCCCCGATCTCCTGCCCAAAAAAAAGCACAAAATTCTGAATGGACCAATAACCAATAGGGGAAAAAACAGAAGTATTAAAGGACAAAATATCAGTTTGGAACCCCAGCATGAGTGAATCCATTTTGATTTTTAGTCTGGTCTGTTGGAGCCTAGTGCAAGAGCTCAGTCCAAAACTATGGCCTCCTATAATTTTTATTTAACAGAATCAACATTGTCATTATGAATGTTATTCTAGACAAAGATGTAAACACTCCACTGCATCTCTCTTATTTTTCTTTTGCAGTTACTTTATTTGTATTGTATGTCAACAGTATGAAGTGTTCCAAAAATGAAAGGTCCACATTTCTTTCATTTTTCTGTTTAGCCAGCTGAGAGCCCATATGCAATATTTGCTTCCTCTTTGGTCCTCTAATTGTCCAAAAAGCCTGTGGTGGGCACGTGTAATTCACACAGGGATATGAACTGAGCTTCCACACCCAAGCTGAAGAGCACTGGTGATGGAACATTCTGCTCCTGTAAATCATCTTACTGCTACATGGGGTCACTATAGGAAGCTGGTCCATAATTAGAAGTTGCCCATATGGGCTTTCACTCCTCCTCTGATCCACATCCTTGACCTGCTTGCTGAGTCTAGACAAAGTGCCTATTACTTGGACTTCCAGGGTGGCAGTCTCAGTGCTCAGCTCTTTCACCCCCAGATTCTATTGGCTAGTATATTTCCACTGTGAGAAGTAGAAACTCTGTCTCCACTCCATTCCAAGTGACTGAAACATTAATGAGGCCAGGCGTGGTGGCTCACACCTGTAATCCCAGCACTTTGGGAGGCCAAGTGGGGGTGGATCATTTGAGGTCAGGCATTCAAGACCAGCCTGGCCAACATGGTGAAACCCCGTCTCTACTAAAAATTCAAAAATTAGCCGGGCATGGTGGCACTTGCCTGTAATCCCAGCTACTCAGGAGGCTGAGGTAGGAGAATCGAACCTGGGCAGTGGAGGTTGCAGTGAGCCAAGATCATGCTGCTGCTGTCCAGCCTGGGCAACAGAGCGAGATTCTGTTTAAAAAAAAAATTTAATAAATAAAATAATGAGAGGAAGGTTGGAAAGCTGAACTTTGGCCCACTCTTTATTCTCCAAATTCGTAACAATGAGAGATAAAGTTTTTAAAGGCATTGATAAGATATATACAGGCTTAAAAACAGGATAAACATTAAGTGTATCAGAAAGAGAACAAACTAGAAAGCAAAGTGGTGAGTGGGACCAAAGCCAAGGGCCTATGGGGTAGTGGGAGCTAAAATGTTGCACAGGGAATGGGGGATGGAACCAGACTCTGGCAGCAACCACAGACTGGAGTGAGGCTACTCTGCTTGTGGAAGGAGACTTTAAAAAAAAAAAAAAAAAAAAAAAAAAAAGTGCAGCTGACCAGATTTCAGGAGCTATGGCCCAAACCATGGACCTAGGAATGATGCAGAACAAAAACAGTCTCACAACAAAGACTTAGGTCAAGCCATCCTCTAATTCTGGGTCTGCACATCTCCCAATATCAGTGAAGAGCATGAGTTCCCAACCACCATCACAAAACTATTACTGGACTAGGGCACAGTGGACACCATGACGAAACTAAACCCACCAGACAAAAAAGGAGAGAGTAAAAAGCACAAAGCAAAACCAAAAATTCTCGGCTACAATGAGCCTGTAAACCCAAATTTCAAAGGACATGAAGAAATGGAGTGCCAAAAAAGATAGCCAAGCAATTCAACAACTGGAATATGAATTTTCTCCACATGAAATTCATCTCTTGGACTCATATGACAGACTTGAAAATAAGGATGCTCAAAGAAATAAATGATGAAATCATCTGACAAACAAGAAATTAGGAAACAAATGTAGATGAAAATGAAATGAACATATACATATGAAATATAAATAACTATACATCTCAGAAATAAAAATGTAGTAAAGCAATAAAAATATCCCAAAAGATGGGGTGAACTTTAGACTGGATATAGTTGAAGATAAAATTAGTAAATTGGAAGATAGCTCTAAAGAACCAACAGTGAATGCAGCGCAAATAGGTACTTTGATTAAAAGTAAGAACAGTTTGAAGAGTAGGAGAATAGATTGAGAGACTCAAACTATGTATAACAGGATTTGCAGAGTAATTAAATAAGGAAAATGGGAAGGAAATAATATTGAAGCTATGATAGCTGAGATTATTTCAGAATTCAAGGAAAATATTAGTAACATAAAGGAGGATTTTGATTTTTTAAACTTAATCTGATACTCTATGTTTTACTGTTTCTTTAATCAGTTTACATTTGGTGCCATTAATGGATTATTTGGATTTTCTTTGATTATGATTATTCCACATTTTCTGCTCACTGCCTTCTTTCTCCACTTTCTTTCCCTTTACTATATTCTGCTGAATTGGTAAAATCTTCTATTCTCCTTTTTTTCTTCCAGCAGTACCAGGGTTAGTACTGCTTTTATCAACTTATTTAATGGCTTTGCTTAATATTTTCTGTGCTATTCATTCCATTGATGAGAGGGATTCCCATCCTAGGTTTACAGAGATGGCCAAACACACGACATTTGATTCTGGGCAGATAAGGTTGACAGCAGTGTATTAGTCACATACACTCATAGCCCAGGGCAGGATATCACACACCGTGCAAGGCCACACAGGGGTTGCACTCAGAGACAGTGAGCAACTACGGGCTGTGGGAGGCAGGCTTTGTAGTATCAAGAGGATGAGATGTATCCTAGTTTCTGCAGGAGGATGTGACTGGCTTATGTGGATAATTATGCAGGCTGCAGGCTGGCAGGAAACTGAAACCCACTAGTCAGGAATAAGCAGGAAATGCTCCTGGTCCCCTTATAAGCGAGGTTGTTTGACTGGGGGACCTTATCCAAGGGAGCAGAGTGAGGAGGTGAACTTGTGGCTAGGTCAGTCAAAGCCTCCCAGTTTCACTGTGTATAAAGTCAGCATTTAATATTGGGCCTGAGTTTTAGGCCTTAAATGCATTTTGCTGTTAATTTTCCTTTTAGGGCTATATATTCATCTGTTATAATCTTCTTCAATAATTTAGAAAGCAAGAATTAGAATTCTTTTTTAAAAATTGTTTTCTTTTTTTTTTTTTTTTTTTTTTTTTTAGACAAGGGCCTTCTTACTATATTGCCCAGGCTGGCCTTGAACTCCTGGACTCAAGTGATTCTCCCTCTTCAGTCACCCAAGTAGCTGGGACTACAGGTGTACACCACTGTGCCTAGCTCTATAATTCCATTTAAAATTCTACTTGTGTTTACCCACAACTTTTCAGGTAATTTTAATGTGACATTGTTCCTCAGTGGGTAGGCCTGTGCAAACCTGTCCCCAAAGGCCAAGGAAACTGAAAGACTGAAGAAAAAGGCTGACAAATTCAGTTTCTTAGAAAGAAACAATAGGAAATTAGAAACAGAAGCCAGGTCTGTGTCTTCTGCAGTGGCTAACAGGGAGACAAGATGTTACCCCCTAAGACCCAGGGCTTATCTACCGCAGGGAAGGAGTATATGTGATCCAGAAGGCAGGTGAAGGACAATTGAAGTATGACAACATCAAAGTTGTTTTGACCTAAGGGAGATAAGTACCTATTCTTACACAGGTAACAATAGATAGACTGGAAAGCTCAGAGGAATTCCCAGAACTGGGGCTTATCAGAAGTCATCATGGAGGTTTAGCATCCAGTGTGGAGTTGCTTTAGCCTTCACAGATATTCAATTATCACAGTCCATATAGAACTATAATTTTTATTTCCCTTGTAGAAAATTAGTTTCTACAGTTAATTCAAAACTGTTTCAAAACAGCCAATGATCTCCCTTTCTTTCCCCTCTGCTCCCTACTTAGAATTAACCAGTCTGGCCCAATTGCTTTGTTGCTTCCACATTCTTCTCTCTGCTCATATAAATATATGCAGACATCAACCCTTTGGTAGGTTTCCACTCCATGTTTTACAGAAGTAAGATCATACAGAAATTACCCGACACTGCATTTTAAAATAAATCACCATTTTATCATGGATACCCCTCCAGGTTAATACATAATAGCTACATGATGTTTATTACTTTAGTGTAGATACACCATAATTTATTAAGCCATTCACCTGTATTGGGCATTGAGGTCATTGCTAGTTATTTTGCCCCTACACATACGGCTTCAAGAAGCATCTTAGTTCATATCACCTGATATACTGGTGTCTTTATTTATTTATTTATTTATTTATTTATTTATTTTTGAGACGGAGTCTCGCTCTGTCGCCCGGGCTGGAGTGCAGTGGCCGGATCTCAGCTCACTGCAAGCTCCGCCTCCTGGGTTTACACCATTCTCCTGCCTCAGCCTCCTGAGTAGCTGGGACTACAGGCGCCCGCCACCTCGCCCAGCTAGTTTTTTGTATTTTTTAGTAGAGATGGGGTTTCACCGTGTTAGCCAGGATGGTCTCAATCTCCTGACCTCGTGATCCGCCTATCTTGGCCTCCCAAAGTGCTGGGATTACAGGCTTGAGCCACCGCGCCCGGCCTGGTGTCTTTATTTTTGTATGATAGATTTCCAAGGGTAAGATGGGTATGTACATTACACTTTTAAAAGATATGGCCAGAACATTGCAAAAAGGTGCTAGCAATTTGTAGTCTTGAGAAGACATGAAAACTCTCCTCTCTCTAAACCTCTAAGCAGGTGCTTCAGGCTAGATTTTTTTTCTCATTCTTGAGTATTTACATCTGATTTTTTTTCCCTACTGTCGTGGCATACATCTTCATGTGATTTATTCAAGAACAGTATTCAGGAGGGATTCTTTTTAAAATAACTTCCACACCTGAGGTTTTTTTGTTGCCTTCATACATGAATGACAGTATGGCCTCTCCTTTAGGTTTTTCTAGATCAGTGTAGTTCAAACTACAGGTCACAAGCCACTCAATTCAATGAATTATGGCTACAGTTTTAAAAACATAGAATGGAGATGGGACACGGTGACTTACACCTATAATTCCAGCACTTCGGGAGGCCAAGGCAGATGGATCGCTTGAGCTCAGGATTTTGATACCAGCCTGGATGTCTCTACTAAAAAAAAAAAAAAAAGAAAAGAAAAACTATTAAAAAAATTTGTACATGGAAAAAAAAAAAAAACCCAGCAGAACAAAAGATAGAAAAGTAAAATCTCTGGTCAGCCATGGTGGCTTATGCCTGTAATCCCAGCACTTTACAGGTAGGTCACTTGAGGCCAGAAGTCCGAGGCCAGCCTGGGCAACATGGCAAACTCTTTTCTCTACAAAAACATACGAAAATTAGCTGCGTCTTGTGGCACATCACTGTAATCCCAGCCACTGGGGAGGCACGAGAATCACTTGAACCTGAGAGGCAGAGGTTGCAGTGAGCCGAGATCGCACCTTTGCATTCCAGCCTGGGCAACAGAGCAAGACACTGTCTCAAAAAAAAAAAAAAAGAAGAAGTTAAGTAAAATTTCTCTTCCTTTTCAGTTTCCTATTTCAATTTCAAGTGTGTGTCTGTGTGTATGTTCTGGCAATTTTCTTAACTTTTTTAACTTTGAGAATTCCATCATAGTGTGTCTAAGTGAGGCCCTCTTTTCATTAACTTTGCTAGGAAGTCAGAACATGCTCTCAGTTTCCAGCTGAGTTCTTTCTTTACAGCAGGAAAGTTTTCTCCACCCATTTCTTTGAATACTGCTTTCCCTATGCCCATTTTGTTCTCTCCAGAATTCCGATTATTCCCAGGTTATATCCACCGTGTCTGACCGCCTGCCTCTTTCTTTTCATCTTTTTATCATTTTGCCCTTGATCATGTTAATTTTATTTTCTCCGTGTCTTGTCTGCTATTTACAGCCTCCATCATGGTTTCCTACCAGGCTATTGTGGTTTCTGTCTCCTTGCTACACTTCCTGCTCTCAGATGTCTCCTCTTTATTAGGATCTTTTCTAGTTTCTAGATCTTTTCCAGCACCCCATGGAATCTTATTGAGAATGCGAATTAAATATTCAGATTTTTTTTTAAACTTGTGCTGTAATAAATCCGCTCCCCCACAGAGAGGCAGCTTCCTCCAAACCTTCAGGGATGTTTATCTTTCAAGCTGCAGAATCTTTCCCCAGATCCTGTGAGCTTTGCTTTGCCTCGTTCTCAAAGAGAAAAGTGCACCCACGGTGCACGTCGGGCGGACTGAAAACTACAGGGATAGGGAGTGGAAGGAAACTTGGGGCGTGCCCTTGCCTCATCATCCCTCCAGCCACCGTGGCCTCTAGTCCTTGCCCTTGAGTGCAGGGGACTCCCTGGGGTAGCTGGCATCTCCTGGTTTTTGTTCATTTGTTTGTTTTGAGACAAAATCTCACTCTATCGCCCCGGCTGGAGTGCGATGGTGCAATCTCAGCTCACTGCAACCTCCACCTCCCAGGTTCAAGTGATTCTCCCACCTCAGCCTCCTGAATAGCTGGGATTACAGGCACCTGCCATCATGCCTGGCTAATTTTTGTATTTTTGTAGAGATGGAGTTTCACCATATTGGCCAGGCTGGTCTCGAACTCCTGACCTCAGGTGATCTGCCCACCATGGCCTCCCAAAGTGCTGGGATTACAGGCATGAGCCCCCGTGCCTGGCCTTTCTGCTTTGACCTGAACACACAGGGTGACAGCTTGTTTTCTCTCAATGGTGCCTTCCATTTGGCCCCATAGTCACAGCCCAGTCAAAGTTCCTCCAGTTTCCTTGGTGTGGATGGCTGGTTTTCAGTTCTGTTGCAAGTCTTCCCCGTTTTTGGATGGCCATTCAGGGATAGGAATCAGGGGAGACCAACAACAATATATAGAGAGCCTGTCTGTGCCACCTGTCTGCCGGGCACTCCCAGCCAAGCGTTATTCACAATTATCATGTCTACTTGAAACTTTGAAAAGGAGAAAACTTAATTACTTCCTTTTTTTTTTTTTTTTTTTTTTTTTGAGACAAGGTCTCACTCCGTCGCTCAGGCTGGAGTGCAGTGGCATGATCTCAGTTCACTGCAACCTCCACCTCCCGGGCTGAGACGATCCTCCCACCTCAGCCTCCCAAGTAGCTGGAGTTACAGGTGTGTGCTACCTCACTTGGGTAATGTTTGTATTTTTTGTAGAGATGGGGTTTTGCCACGTTGGCCACATTGGAGCTTCCTATTCTTAATGTTCTACATTCCACGCTTTTTGGCTCCTTTTTTCCTGGTTACTGTGATACAATATTCTGAGATCAAAGGCTCTGAAGACAGAACTTCTGCATGAAAATAGCATCCGGTGGCAGAGCACAGACCTAGATAACCTCTGAACCACTCACCAGCTGTTACCCGGCATGCACAATCTCATTTGAGTGCAGCTCAAGGTCCCTTCGCTCCTCCAGGCAGGGCTGACCACACGTGCCCGATTCCCAGTATGTGTGCTCCCTACTTCCCCACCAGCGCGCTTACCCATACGTGAGGCACGTGTTCCACTCTTGGTCTGTTCTGATTCTAAAAGGTTCCCCCCTACTTTGATTTCTGATTGTGAAACACTTCAAGAGTCATCTTTTGTGCTTTTAACATTTTAAAAATTATCAGAGAGAGGCTAAAACAACTAAAGCCATTCCCAGTTAATCAAGCCTCCCTGGTGTTTGTGCATTAGAGGAGATAATGCAGGAGAAAGCACTCTGAGAACAGAATGCCCAGGGCCTGGGGGGCTTTGGAAACCTCAAGGGCTAGATCTGGAAACATTGCCTTTTGAAAAGTGGAAGCAGGCCCAGCGCAGTTGCTTATGCCTATAATCCCAACACTTTGGGAGGCAAAGGTGGGAAGATTGCTTGAAGCCAAGAGTTCGAGACTAGTCTAGGCAACATAGCAAGACCTTGGATCTACCAAAAAAGAAAACAAAGTTAGCTGGGCGTGGTGTGGATACCTATAGTTCCAGCTTCTCAGGCTGGTGCAGGAGGATCGCTTCAACCCAGGAGTTTGAGGCTGCAGTGCGCTATGACCATGCCACTGCACTCCAGCCTGGGTGACAGAGCGACAGCCTGTCTCTGGAAAAAAAAAAAAAAGAAAGTGTAAGCAACTGCAGTGGACTCTTGAATTCACCTTGTACCAAGGCTGATTCATATTCTGGGCAAAGCACCAGGAGGGGATGAGTTACATGGATGAGAAGAAAGTTCCCCCCATCCTTCCTGGAGGGTACCCTTGAGTCATTGACCATCCAGTGTCATCCTGTGATGAAGTAAGTGGTCTGTTCCCCCATGGTAAGGGGTCATGCTGAGCAGAACTGGACCTCCACACTAATTATTCGCTTCTCAGAATTGCTGGGGCTCTGAGGAAGCCCACATAGGCCTGACTCAGTTTACACTTTGACTCACTGAAAAGAAACTGGCCTGGATTGGCCAGGGATTAACTTTGATTGGACAGCTGATGCGCTCCACAGAGTGGTCTTCAACCCTGAATGACCATCGCCACGAAACGTCTTGATGTTGGGGAGTTCTGCCCAGGTTGAGTGGGGCTCAGGGCCACATCCCTATTCACCCTTGAGGAGGGGCAGCAGTTCCACCACTAGGCATGCTGGGAAGAGCTAGGTCCTATCATGAACTATCAGAGACTGGGAGGTGAACCTAAAGCTAGGAGGAGGGAAAGCCTCTCCTCTCTCTGGACTGGGTTGTTGTTGGCCCAGGACTCCAAGTAGAGAGGATATTCAGCTTTCATCACCCAGTGGATTTGAACTGAGCACCTACTATGTACCAGTTACTATTCGTTTAAAACAATTAATTTTTTTGAGACAAGGTCTCTGTCGCCCAGGCTGGAATGCAATGCAACAATTATAGATCACTGCAGTCTTAAACTCCTGGGCTTGAGCAATCCTACCTCAGCTCCTGTGTAGCTAGGACTACGGGTACATGCCACTGGCCCAGCTCATTAAAACATTTCTTTGTGGAGACAGAGTTTCACTATTTTGACCAGGGTGGTCTTGAACTCCTGGCCCTAAGAGATCCTCCCATCTTAGTCTCCCAAAGTGCTGGGATTATACGCCTGAGCCACTGCGCCTGGGCCAGGCACTATTCTAATATCTGGGATGTAGGACAGAATAGTCTACCAAAGAGAGAAGGAGATAAGTAGAAATGAATGAGTCAGAGAGATGCAGATAGTGGCAGGCGCTGTGAGGATCATGAAGAGGCTGAAACGATGGAGAAGGGCTCGGTGGTCATTGTAGATGGTGTGCTCACAGAAGCCCCCCTGTGGCAACAGGAGGACAGAAAGACATGACCAGGAGCCGGCCAGGCCCAGGTTCTGGGGGTGTGTATCCCAGAACGAGCCCAGGTCCTGCGGCGGAGTGAGTTTGGTGCACTCTTGAAAGAGAAGGAAGGCTCAAGGGGCTGCAGATGGAGGGGCTGAGGGGAGCAGTAGGACTTGAGGGAAGAGTGATGGCAAAGGAGAAATCCTATACTTGAGGGCGGCCACCCTGCCCATAACAGCTGGCTGCGGCGGTTAAGGAGATGTCGGCGGTCCTGGAGGATGAGCCCAGGTTCATTGAGAGGCTGTCACACGCATTTTTCTATCTTGTTTTCTTCCTCTAGCCTCAAATTTACAGTAGTCTTTAGTAGTTAGAACCTCGTCTCCTCCTACTGTGGAAGGGTCTGAGCCAGTGCCAGGGAGGAAGAGGGTGGGACTGTAGGAGGCTGGGATGGGTTGCGACAGAGGGGGCAGTAGGAGGAGAGAGCCAAGTGGGCAGCAGGGGCAGAGGCACAGGGCACAAGAGTGATGCAAGGGAACAGAGGGAACAGGTCAGTAGTGCCCAGTGGGTCCCAGGAGTACTGGGGAAGGCTGGGCTTCCTAGAGTTGAGTGGAATGGGAGTTGGAGCCCTCGGACTTGTGCCCATTGGGCAGACCCCAGCTGGTGAGGCCAGGGCATGCTGATAACAGCAGTATCCTGTATAGCAGGTTTCCTAGCTGAGCCCAAACTGCAGAGCTGATGGAGTATGGACCCCATGGGTTCTGTTTATCTGAAATGATACATAGAGGGGCTTGGGCTCTTATGTGGAAGGAGGAGGCACGAGCATTTCTTCTATTCACTTTTTGTTCAATCGGTCTACAAAACTTACTGAGCATCTATTATGTGCTAGGCACTGTCATGGGCACTAAAGATATAATAGTGAATTAAATGGGCAAAAAACTTCTGACCTCATGGGCTTGGGAGGCCAAGGTGGGCAGATCACTTGACCCCAGGAGTTCGAGACCAGCCTGGTCAACATGGTGAAACCCCGTCTCTACTAAAAATACCAAAATTAGCCGGGTGTGGTGGCATGCCTGTAGTGTGTGTGCATGCATAAGTGTGTGTGTGTGTATGTGTGCGCGCACACACCCACACACCAGCAAAGAGGAAACTCCAGGAAGGAGAAAGGAAGTGGGAGAGGAGAAGGGAGGGAATGGAGGGGCTGTCTCATGGCCCAGCCTGGGGAACAGGTTGAGGATCCTCATGAAGACAGGCGTCAGGCCAGAAGTTGAAGGATGTGGGGACACTCTGGACACCTCTCTGCCCCTCAAAGTCCAAGTGACAGTGGGTGGTATGGAGCTGCCCAGGGCCCCTGTCCCTCTGTTCCTCTACCTCCAGATCTCTACAGAAAGCTGTTTCAAGGCCCAAGGGCTCTGGGTGCCCCCAGCACGGACTAGCTGGTCCGTGGCATCAGCAGACGCCTGGGTGCTGCATGGTTCCAGAATCCACGGCAGTGCTGGGCCCCTTATGAGGGAGCATGTGGGAAGCGGCTGACTGTGGAGGAGGCTTGGACAGGGGGGCTTGTTGGGCACAGGGAGGCCGGTGCAGAGATGCTGGGGAGGGGGCGGCTGTGCGCCTGGGGTGCTGCAAAGCACTTTGTGGTTAGGCATCAGTGATAACTTGGCCTCCTTTGCACTCACAGGCTATTAAGGCCAGGGCTGGAGGACTGGGAGATGCGGGTGCCCCTTCAAACCAACATTCTTTAAACACTTATTAAGTGGCGATGGAGAGAAACAGATGTTCTGTTAATAAAAACTAAATATATTCCTTTTCATTAAAAATGAGGGATTTATTGCATGCATTTGTTACATCCTCTTTTCTGAACTAGACAGTTTATTGTGAGGATTTTAAACTGTTTAAATATTAGGCAACAAAATAAATCTCTGCTTCTGGTGTGAGCAGCATCCCCTGGTGTGATTTGCTTTTGTAATTTCAGCTGACTGCAGCTGCTGACTTCAGGGAAGCACATCAGAGTCACCGGCTGTGTTGAAGTTGCTGCCAGGCCCACGGCCGCACTTTGCGATGTACGCGTTTTCTGTGAAAACAGTCCACAGAAACCCTCTGGGGCCAGCGAACAGTATTTTAAAATTTCTACTAGAGGGCATTGCCCACTCCGGTAGGATAGGGATCATTTACATCTCACCCCTTACGTGAGGAAGCCCAGGTGGAAACCTGAGGTCACTGGCAGCACCTTTCTGATTAATCCCAAGGGCTCGCCCCAGGTGGCTGCCACACTGGCCTGCCTTTCTTTTTTTTAGAGATGGAGTCTTGCTCCGTTGCCCAAGCTGGAGTGCAGTGGCGCGATCTCAGCTCACTGCAGAGTCTGTGGCCTGCCTCTTAATGTGGTTCCACCAAGAGACATCTGGATCATACTCAGAAGGAATTAGAGCCCAGGAGTTTGAGGCAGAGTGAGCTGCGTTCATACCACTGCACTCTAGCTGGGGCAAAGAATAAAACTCCATCTCCAAAAAATAAATAAAAATGAAGACATCCATGTCTGTTATCGTTTTCTCTAAATTCAAAATTCAGTACACTTTTGGGGACATTACCTCAGGACTAAATGGAATGTAAAGACAGTCTAAATAGAGTTTTGGGCCTGACGTGGGAAGACAATTTGGGGGAGGCAGGTATTAGTAAATCTGCTAGAAGAAAGGTTGCTTCTTAACTGGCTCCACTCGTATTATTTAAAAATATATCTTCCTTCTATATGGTCATGGTGATAATAAAAGTGTCTATTATTCTATTTATTTCCCATTTAAATAAATAATCTCTTCTGTTTTAATCTAACAAGAAAAAAATAAAAATGAAAAAGAAGCAATTAGCACCGGTTTAAGCTTCAAGTAAGTATAACCCTTACTATTTAAAAGGGCGGGCCCGGTGTGGTGGCTTACACCTGTAATCCCAGAACATTGGGAGGCCAAGGTGGGTGGATCGCTTGAGGTCAGGAGTTCCAGACCAGCCTGGACAACATGGTGAAACCCTTGTCTACTTAAAGTACAAAAATTACCCAGGTGTGGTGGCGAACGCCTGTAGTCCCAGCTACTCCGAAAGCTGAGGCAGGAGAATCACTTGAATCCAGGAGGTAGAGGTTGCAGTGAGCCCAGATCCCACCATTGTACTGCAGCCTGGGTGACAGCGCAAGATTCTGTCTTCAATAAATAAATAAATAAAGGCAGGAGGAGGAAGCCTCATCATTAGACAATCAACTGCAGTCAGAGCCTCAAGCATGGTATAGAGACCAGCTCAGCAAATCCCCCTCTCTGGTTTCTCCTTGTTCTCTCCTCTCCCCAATACACCCCACGCCCAACTCCCACCCCAGTCCCCGGGGCCTTTTTTCCATTTGCATCCCTGTTCCAGGCTCTCACTAAATGATCCTTTCTGGTTTTTCTTTCAGTGGAAGTGGACGTGGTTTGTGTGTTAGGGAGACGGTTTTAGTGCCCCCCATCCACTCAAGAGTGAAACATTTACCAAATCATTCATTCTCTTACTAAAATGTATCATTTCCTGCAGCATAACTTCACTAGATTGTTCTGCTAACAAAGCATCTGTCACTTTTCTTCATCTTACCAGAATACCTTCTTTCAGCCAGGGGCAGCGGCTCATGCCTGTAATCCCAGCACTTTGGGAGACCAAGGTGGGCGGATCACCTGAGCCCAGGAGTTGGAGACCATGGTCAACATAGTGAAACCTCGTTTCTAGTAAAAACACAAACCTTAGCCAGGTGTGGTGGCGTGCCTGTAGTCCCAGCTGCTCAGGAGGCTGAGGCGGGAGAATCGCTTGAACCCGGGAGGCAGAGGTTGTAGTGAGACGAGATCGCGCCACTGCACTCCAGCCTGGGTGACAGAGGGAGACTCTATCCCAAAAAAAAAAAAAAAAATTAAAATTAAAAAAGAAAAAAAAAAGAATACCTTCTTCCATATCCTAGCTTGGTGTGAGCCTGAGATGGGGGAGGGTAAGAGCACCTCTCTGGAGGGTAGGAGAGAAAACCCCAGCCTGCCTCAAGGGCGAATGTCCTCAAGGGATACACATTGCCTCTACAGGTAATAAGGATCCTGTTTTGAAAGTGTTCACACAGAGGCCGGTTAATTACCTTTTTGGTGAGGGACTGGACCAATCGACTCTATCTAGAAGTAAGGATCTAGGGAAATTTTTCTTGGCTACTTGTTCCAAAAAAGAATTTGTCACTGTAATGGACATCTGCTGTTTCCGCCTCCAAGAATACTTTATCCCTTCTGTCAAAACTGTTTCTTTATTTCTCTCTGGCCTGGGTGGGACTGGCTTCATTCCAGCCCCTGGGTGGTCTTCATTGATCACATTAACATGTGATACGAATCTTCACGCTCTGTGCCCACCCCCGTGGGCCCATCCACGTGTCTTTCCCCAGACATCCTTTTCCCTAATCTGATGTGTCTCCTTCTAGGTCCCTGAGCAACTCGAGGGACAGCCAAGCCGCTTGTCACTACCCTTGAGTCCACGGCCTTTCTCACCACTGGCCATTCTCTGTGCACACAAAGTGGACAACCACACATACCACCTGAAGCTCTGCCCCTGTGCTTCCAGGGCCAGCCCTGAGTACAGCCACAGAGCAGCAGAAACCCATTTGTGGCCTTCACCCCTACTTCCCAGCCAACTCATCCAGGAAGCAAACCTGGTTGGTTTTTGTCCTCCATCAGCTGGTTCTAGGCCCCTGACCCTTTACCCCAAGGTAGTTATAGGTGTGATCGAAGGAGGAGGCAGGGATTCAACAGTGGTGGATGACAGAGGGACGTGGTCATCTGCTCATGCAGTTTACTTGAGTCTGCTGGTCCTGTTTGTGTCCAGTCCTGGAGGGAGTACTGAAACTGTGTAATAATACATATTAAACAGTTATGCATAAAATTATATCTAATAATATATATAATTTTTTTGAGATAGGGTGTCACTCTGTCACCCAAATTGGAGTGCAGTGGCACGATCTCAGCTCACTGCAACCTCCACATCCCAGGCTCAAGCAATTCTCCCACCTCAGTCTCCCAAGTAGCTGAGACCACAGGCTTGCACCACCATGCTTGGCTAATTTTTTTGTATTTTTTGGTAGAGAGGAGGCTTCACCATGTTGCCCAGACTGGTCTTAAACTCCTGAGATCAGGCAATCCACTGGTTTCGGCCTCCCAAAGTGCTGGGATTACAGTTTTGCACCACCACACCCGGCCATGTTTTTGTTTTTTTTGTTTTTTTTTTTTTTAAGGCAGGTCTTACAATGTTGCTCACACTGGTCTCCAGCTTCTGGTCTCAAGCAGGCCTCCTACCTGGATGTGCTGGGATTACAGGCACAAGCCATCACACCCAACCTCCCTTTTCTTGAGCTAGAACATCCATCTTCCTTTGCCCTTGGACATTGAAGATCCTGGTTCTTGCGCCTTTGCACTCCAGAACTGATACCAGCAGCCTCCCTGGTTTTCACTTCTTTGGCCTTGGACTGGAAGTTACAGTATTGTAACTCTGACTGTGTTTGAAGGCCTGAGAAGCAGAGTAGCCAATGGTGTAACTTTCAGGCCAGTTATAGCACTGGCTCTCTTAATTCTCCAGCTTGCAGACAGCATTGCGAACTTCTCAGCTTCCCTAATTGCATGAGCCAATTCCCATAGAAGTCTCCTCTTCTATATCTCTATATAGCCTATCAGTTCTGTTTCTCTGGAGAACCCTGACTAATACAGATGCTCTGTTTCCAAGACCCAGAAGCATCCTGGGACCTGGTTTTCAACTGACATGGTATTCTCCACTGTGGATGGTATAGCCATGCTCCAGAACCCTAGGCATCTAAGCTGTGATTCTCCCACTGGTGCTTTCTGTAAACTTCACACAGAATCTTTTCCTCCCACAGATATCCGTAGTACCATAGAGTACTTTGAGTCATAGGATCCAAATGGCAGAGCTGCTTGTACTTGTAGGGACAAAGGGAAAATTTCTCCCTCGCCCTCAAAAGTTCGCTGAAAAATTAACTCACAATAAGGCAGATTAATAAGAGAAAATAATGCATTACTACCGTGCCCCGTATCCTAATGGGGTACAGATGCTTGTATATCCTACTTCTTAGGGAAAGGGGGGATGGGGAAGTGTGGGTGATTTTAGGGGGATGGTAAATGATTTTTAGGGGAATTCAGTGGGGTTGAAGAATATACAATGGTGTGGGGCAAAGTCCATTGGGCCCACAGAGGGGACAGTGGTTTTTGACAATAGTCTGTCCGGGTTTGTTGACAGGCTTTAGTCTTACTTCCTGTGATATGGGTTCAGTTAATACCAACTCAGAGAAGGGCATGGAGATAATTGTTTTCTTCTTTGGTAGATCCAGACTTTAGGCAGATAAGGGAACTTCAGCCTGTGTTTTGAAATAAATTGGACAGGGTATCCAATCTTTTGGCTTCCCTGGGCCACATTGGAAGAAGAATTGTCTTGGGTCACATATAAAATACACTAACACTAACGGTAGCTGATGAACTAAAAAAAAAAAAAAAAATCGGCTGGGTGCGGTGGCTCACACCTGTAATCCCAGCACTTTGGGAGGCCGAGGCAGTCGGATCACGAGGTCAGGAGATCAAGACCATCCTGGCTAACACGGTGAAACCCCGTCTCTACTAAAAATACAAAAAATAGCCGGGTGTGGTGGCAGGCGCCTGTAGTCCCAGCTACTCGGGAGGCTGAGGCAGGAGAATGGCATGAACCCGGAAGACAGAGCTTGCAGTGAGCCGAGACGCACCACTGCACTCCAGCCTGGGTGACAGAGTGAGACTCCATCTCAAAAAAAAAAAAAAAATTCACAGAAAGATCTCATAATTTTTTTGAGACAGAGTCTTGCTCTGTTGCCCAGGCTAGAGTGCTGCAGCATGATCTTGGCTCACTGCAACCTCCACCTCCCGAATTCAAGCAATTCTTCTGCCTCAGCCTCCCAAGTAGCTGGAATTACAGGCTCTTGCCACCATGCCAGTCTAATTTTTGTATTTTCAGTAAAGACAGGATTTCCCATGTTGGCCAGGCTGGTCTTGAACTCCTGACCTCAGGTGATCTGCCCGCCTGGGCCTCCCAAAGTGCTGGAATTACAGGTGTGAGCCAGCATACCCGGCCAAGATCTCATAATGTTTTAAGAAAGTTTATGAATTTGTGTTGGGCCACATTCAAAGCTGTCCTAGGCTGCATGCTGCCTGGGGGCCATGGGTTGGACAAGCTTGAAATAGAGGATTAAGAAAAGAGACCAGCATCTTCTGGGCTTTGCACAACATTGCAAGTCTACTACTGTATTGATTACATCATGTTAATCCAATCAAATGAGTAAAAAATGGCAAACACATTAAAGCCCTGGTTAAAACATGCTCTGGAGGGTGGGAGACAAACCCTACAAAGACTCAGGAAACCATGAAGTTCTCAGACGATTAAGAAATATGGGGGAGGGGGAGGAAAATAATTGTTCTCCTAGGTGGGTCTGTCTGGTCTTTATGCACGTATGGCAGAAGTGTCTTCTAGCATCTATTGATCCCTAATGGCCTTTAATTTAAATACTCATCATACCAGGGAGCCATATTTTGGGGTGAAGTTCCCTGTGCTCCTTCATATTACAGACTGGACTTGCTGTAAACCATTTTCCTCCTCAAGCTCTGCTCAAAGATGGTAGTCTTCCATTTCACTCAGTAATTAGATCGGAACAGAATCCCAAGTGCCACGGGTACCTGAAGAGGCCTAACAGGCCTTGAGCTTCCTTCTTAATAATGGGAGCTATAAGATGAAATAATTTCTCTGGGAGGCTGAGGCGGGCAGATCACAAGGTCAGGAGATGGAGACCTTCCTGGCTAACACAGTGAAACCCCGTCTCTACTAAAAATACAAAACATTAGACGGGCGTGGTGGCGGGTGCCCGTAGTCCCAGCTACTCGGGAGGCTGAGGCAGGAGAATGGCGTGAACCCAGGAGGTGGAGGTTGCAGTGAGCCGAGATTGTGCCACTGCACTCCAGCCTGGGCGACAGAGAGAGACTCCGTCTCAAAAAAAAAAAAGATGAAATAATTTTCCTTTGACTTCCTAGGGAATATCTCCACCGGACTCCTAAGAACTTCACGATGTGATGGTTTCCTAATTCTTTGTAGGGTTTATCTCCCACCATCCAGAGCATGTTTTAACCAGGGCTTTAACGTGTTTGCCATTCTTTACTCATTTGATTGGATTAACATGATGTAATCAATACAGTTGTGCACTTGTAATGTGGTACAGAAAGCCCAGAAGATGCTGGTCCCTTTGGACTATGTTATAACAGACAGTGGGAGAGTTTGCATGCCTAAGGTCAGGACTGTAAATGTGTACAGTTGGCCTCCATATCCATGGGTTCCGCAGTCACGGATTTAAAATATGATAAAAAAAAAAAAACAGTAAAAAATCACAATACAACAACAAAAAATAATATAGATAAAAAATACAGTATAAAAACTACTTACAGGCTGGGTACGGTGGCTCATACCTGTAACGCCAGCACTTTGGGAGGCCAAGCCAAGTGGGTCACCTGAGGTCAGGAATTTGACACCAGCCTGGCCAAAATGGCAAAATACAAAATACAAAAAAAGTAAAAATACAAAAATCAGCTGGGTGCAGTGGCGCACACCTGTAGTCCCAGCTGCTCGGAGGCTGAGGCAGGAGAATTGCTCAAACCCAGGAGGTGGATGTTACAGTGAGCCGAGATCATGCCACTGCACTCTAGCCTGGGCAACAGGGTGACACTCCATCTCAAAAAAAGGAAAAAAACTACTTAAGTAGCATTTACATTGTATTAGATATTATAAGTAATCTAGAGATTATCTAAAGTATATGGGAAGCTATATGTAGGCTACATGCAAATACTATGCCATTATATAAAAGGGACTTGAGCATCCTCAGATTTTGGTATGTGGAGGGTTGGGGGTCCTACACCAATTCCCTGTGAATATCAAGGGACAACTGTACTATTGACCATCCCAGGCAGTATGAAACAGTTCCTAATCCTCCTTTATAGACATGGGAAAGAATGCGCTTGCAAGGTCAGTAGCTACACGCCATGCACCTGAGTTAACGTGAATCTGCTTTGGCAAACTCACACCCAGCACAGCAGCAGCCACTGAGGCCACCACCTGCCTGAGCTTGTGGTAGCCTACTGCCATCCTGCAGGATCTCTGGTTTTTGTAGGGGCCAGACTGAGGAATTAAATGGAGGAAATTATGGAGGCCACATTTTACATCTGTAAGAGTGGCATTAATCTCTGCCATCCCCCAAGATGTGATACAGTTTTCGATTGGCTGGGGTGGGAGGCCATTTGAAAGGCTTCCATTTCACCTGCCTCACTATGGTGGCTCTTACCCCACAGGCCAAGAAACCACTGGAAGAGTTCTGGCAATACTGGTTATGTTGATTCTAGCTATATATTAAGAGACCAGGGTCGGGTGCGGTGGGCTCACACCTATATCCCAGCAGTTTGGGAGCCCGAGGTGGACAGATCACTTGAGGCCAGGAGTTTGAGACTAGCCTGGGCAACATGGTGAAACCCCATCTCTACTAAAAGTACAAAAATTAGCCGGGCATGGTGGCGCCTGCCTGTAATCTGTTATTCTGGTAGCTGAGGCAGGAGAATCACTTGAACCCGAAAGGCAGAGGTTGCAGTAAGCTGAGATTGCACCTCTGCACCCTAGCCTGGGCTACAGAGCAAAACTCTGTCTAAAAAAAAGAGAGAGAGAGAAAGAGGGAAAGAGAGAGAAACCAGGAAAATGACTACCAGGAGGGCCTGTGGACCTAATGGACATACTGTGAAGCTGGTCATGGCTGGGACTAACCATACTTATTACTTGACCCCATATTCCACCACCCTAGCAAGGCACCATGATGATGCTTGAGTTTCCTTGATATCAATGTCAATTTGGACTCTATGTTCAACTGTTCTCAAAATACCTGCATTCTTTCCCCAGTGTCTGATTACTCAAGTTCTCCCTGTAGAAGGGCTGGTGGAACCTTATCCTGTCCATGTGCCAGCTGATGCAGCGTCCTTCTTCATTCAGTAGGTTCTAGATCTTAATTTAGGCTGGAAACTGGACAAAGGATCATGACTTTTTATTGGGTGCTTGATATTTTAAAATAAGCTCTTGGGCCAGGCACGGTGGCTCATGCCTGTAATCCCAATACTTTGGGAGGCTGAGGCAGGCGGATCACCTTAGGTCAGGAGTTCCAGACCAGCCTGACCAATGAGGAGAAGCCCCCATCTCTGCTAAAAATACAAAATCAGCTGGGCGTGGTGGTGCATGCCTGTAATCTCAGCTGCTCAGGAGACTGAGGCAGGAGAATCACTTGAACCCAGGAGGTGGAGGTTGTGGTGAGCCAAGATCGCACCACTGCACTCCAGCCTGGGCAACAAGAGCGAAACTCTGTCTCAAAAAAATAAAATAAAATAAAATAAAATAAAATAAAATAAAATAAGCTCTCTTTGACTGCCCATCTATCTTACCACTAGGAATATTATGTTCTACTAACCATTTCCGGCTTGGCACGGTAGCTCATACTTGTAATCCCAACACTTTGGGAGGCCAAGGCGGGCAGATCACTTGAGTGCAGGAGTTCAAGACCAGCCTGGGCAACATGGTGAAACCCCATCTTTACTATTAAAAATATATCTTAGGCTGGGCGTGGTGGCTCACGCCTGTAATCCCAGCACTTTGGGAGGCTGAGGCAGGTGGATCATGAGGTCAGGAGTTCAAGACCAGCTGGCCAACATAGTGAAACCCCGTCTCTACTGAAAATACAAAAATTAGCCGGGTGTTGTGGCATGCACCTGTAGTCCCAGCTACTTGGGAGGCTGAAGCAGGAGAATTGCTTGAACCCAGGAGGCAGAGGTTGCAGTGAGCCGAGATCGTGCCACTGCACTCCCGGTCTCCAAAAACAAAACGAAACAAAACAAAAAAATATATATATATACCATGCCCACCTTCTGACAGATAGGTTCTGCTATCAGAGGAGTTGAAACCAGAGCAACTCCATCTTGAATAGGGGTGGGTAAAATGACGCTGAGGCCCACTGGGCTGCATTCTCAGTCAGGCATTCTAAGTCACAGGATGAGATAGGAGGTCGGCACAAGATACAGGTCATAAAGACTTTGCTGATAAAACAGTTTGCAGTAAAGAAGCCGGCTAAATCCCACCAAAACCAAGATGGTGATGAAAGTGTCCTCTGGTTGTCCTCACTGCTACACTTCCATCAGTGCCATGATAGTTTACAAATGCCATGGTAATGTCAGGAAGTTACCCTATATGGTCTAAAAAGGGGAGGCATGAATAATCCACCCCCTGTTTAGCATATCATCAAGAAATAACCAGACGAATGGGCAACCAGCAACCCTTGGGGCTGCTCCGTCTGTGGAGTAGCCATTCTTTTATTCTTCTACTTTCTTAATAAACTTGCTTTCACTTTACTCTACGGACTTGTCCTGAATTCTTTCTTGTGTGAGGTCCAAGTACCCTCTCTTGGGGTCTGGATCGGGACCCCTTTCCTGTAGCACTGCCACTTGGCCTTGATTATTTTGGGCTCCTCTTATCCCCATTACTATCAGCCCCCACCGCCTTCACCACCCCCGCCCCCGTAACAGCATCTCCCACCTTCACGGCCCCCCACCCCCCACCCCAGGGTGGTCAACGACAGACTTCTCAATGCTGCTGTTCCTCCTCCACCAGCACCTCCTTTATTGCTTTGATAAAAGAGTGTTTTATGGGCTCTCCCAGGGAACATAGTCAGCTGGGGAATTTGCAGGCCCGACACAGGCTGATCCGGTCAAGCAAGCCTTCTTCTTTGATCCATTTGATCCCTTCTGCCATCTGCCATGCTGTTTGGATTTTTCTGCTTAACTTAGTTTGGGCCAGTGCTGTTTCCAGGCTTCCAAGAGCCATTCTAGCACCTTCTTCTGGGGTCTTTGCCAGGGGGTAAAATCCTGCATCGCAGGAGCACACTCCTATTCAATAAATTCTTTCCCATCGAGTTTTATGTTTTGATCCTCATCCTCAGAATCCAGTCACATCTCTACTCTCCTGACTCCTGCCAGCACACGCTGGCAAGTTCCTGCAGCTCCTCCAGGGTACAGTCTCATTCCTCAGCAGCAGGCCCGGCGCATCCCTGGCCGGTTTTGTTGTGACTTGATAGCTATTTGTCTGGTGGCCAGGAGGGAGGTGCATATCATCTTGCAAAGCAGAGGCCTTGCACCCTCTTCAACCATGAGGGGAGCTTTAGCCCTTAACAGTGGGCAGGGGGCCGCTTCGGCAGGCCCAGTGGGTTCAGTGGAATCTGGAGATTCAAGATTTTTTTTAGTGCATTGACCCAGATGTGCCATCCCAAGTCTCTGAGTTCTGATGCTTCTCTACGGGAGTATGACCTGACAGAGCAGATGAGCTCTGATTGAGAATCCAACCCCTCTGACCTCTCTGAAGCTGCATTACCCTTATCATGAATTCTGGGGATGATCCTTAGCTTTTTCTGCCCTCCAGCTACAGAGTCTCCATATGCTGCCAAGAGACTTTCACACTTTGTCTCAAACTGATGATTAAGTACTCTCAAACTTTCATTGTCTTCCTTTAAGCATTGCTAGCCCCAGAGCCATCTGATTTCACAGTCCTTATATTACCAGTTCACTCAAACCTCTCAAATGCCTGGGAATTTGCTTCCACCAGTGCCTCCCTTCCATCAGTTTCCCATGATTCCTGTACATCCCCAGTGAAAGTTTAAACGAGTGCAGCACACTAGAATGCCAGGGGCTATTAGTGCTCTACCTTCCAGCTCCAAAGACCTATTTTAGAATCTGCTTCCTAAAAATTACTCCTGGCCTCAGCTGCCTCCTGTCTGGGTCCCTGCCTGCCAACAGATTTGTGATGGCTATTTACATGCTGGAGGTTTACTGGCCCATGGTCTCAGAAACAGTACTTGCAAGGGAGTGAATGAAGCAGGTTGAGCAGCGGGAGAAGTGGAACCGGGTTGCAGTTGCATCAGAGCCTCAACCGATGCTGCAGGGAAGTTTGAACCTGAGGTGGCCCTTCGGAGTTGTCTCAGATCTAGGCAGGAGGACTATGCTTTTGTACTTCTGCCCTGACCAATCATTGGCAGACCACACAAAGCTTGGGCTAGGCAGAGGATAGTCTTTGGATGGGAATAAATAAAGCCTGGGCATTTATGAACATGAAACAATGCCTGGAGGCTCAGCTGCGAGAGCTGTGAGCCATCAGCAGCCAATCCTCCCTACAGCTGCGGAATAAGCGCTCTGGTTTTGAAGGCGAGAGAGAGAGGTAGTGCACGAGGAGCCACTGACCTGAGGAAGGGGTTGACCCAGCAGAAGGCAGAGAGGAAGGGCATAAAGACACCAGGTTCTTGGTGACATCCTTTGAGCTACAGGATGAAACCCTGCCTGAAGCCACATTTCAAGTATACATTTCAGGTAAGCATGAAGGCAAGTTCTTTTTGTTTAAGCCACGTGAGTTGGGATTTCTGCTGCTGGATAAAATCTTGCCTGAAGCGGCATTTTATTTGCACTTTTCTCTAAAGCATGCAAGCAAATTTTCCTTGTTTAAACCATGTGAATTGGGCTTTCTATCACTTGTAACATAAAGACTCTCCATGGGCTGGGCATGGTGACTCAGGCCTGTTATCCCAACACTTTGGGAGGACGACAAGGGAGGATTGCTTGAGCTCAGGAGTTCAAGACCAACCTGGGCAACATAGCGAGACCTCATCTCTACTATAAATTTAAAAAAATCAGCTGGACATAGTGGTGCATGCGTGTAGTCCCCACTACTCAGGAGACTGAGGTGGAAGGATCACTTGAGCCCAGGAGATCAAAGCTTCAGTGAACCATGATTGTACTCCTGCATTCCAGCCTGGGTGACACAGTGAGATCCTGTCTCAGAAAAAAGAAAAGAAAAAGGCCAGACACAGTGGCTCATGCTTGTAATCTCAGCACTTTGGGAGGCCCATGTGGGAGGATTACTTGGACCCAGGAGTTCAAGACTAGCCTGGGCAGCATAATGAGACCCCATCTCTAAAAAAAAAAAAAGAAAACAGAGTATCCATGAATCCAAGTACAAACTTTAACAATTTATTGCTTTTTAAAAAATCAGAAGCTAAAATTAAATTTGTGATTTGGAAAATTTATTAGTAAAAAAGATTTCTGCATAAATTAATGATGGTTCTTTTCTTGCTCCATAGTGCCATCTGAATACGGAGTGAAAATTACTTATGGGAATATTTACAAGCTTATATTGCAGTATAATTGGTGCTTGTTTGAGTGCTTCATTAATATTTAATTTTGTATCATTTCTTGAACTAATTTATTGGCACATTTTCAGCATTCCACTGAGAGACTTAACATAAATCACATTAATAATAAATGGCATGAGAGCTTTTTGTATTTCTTTTCTGAGCTATCATTTAAAGATAATTTTCTATGACAGGGAATTCTAAATGTACTATTAAAGATAAGACTTTCTTAATGTCTGCTTCAGCAACCAACAGGAAATACAATGTGATTTTAATTATATTTATGTCTTGGGTTTTGACACAGTGCTTTCTGTTATTAACTCTTGTGAAGTGTATGTCTTCATAAAGCGTTTTCAGCCATCCATGAAAAGACAGACTTGCTCAGACAAGTACTTGAAACTAAAATGAAACTATAAAGCAAGTCCATGACATGAAGCAAGACAGTTGTTTCTTCGTGGGAATTGGGGCCGGTCATATTGGGGCCGGTCATGCTTGTCTGAGTGGCAAGGACCTAAATTCTTCAGGTGACCAATATTTCTGTAGTCAGACTGTCCCCCCAAAGCCAGAAAGAGAGGAACCCACAAATTCCCTGGTCTCAGAAAAGAACATCAGCTTAACTTGGCAGGGCTGTCTTAGGAGCCTGTCTCTGCAGGCTCACCGTGCTCATTTCTAAATGTACACCTGCAAAAGCATGAAAATAACACTTTAAACAAGTTACATTTGCCAGTAAATAATTCAAAAGTTGTATGTGGAAAAGAGAAAATATGATAAACCACTGAAAGCATATCTTTAAAATGCATGTCATAATTAAAAATTAACCACCAACATTTTGAAAAAAACAAAAACAAAAACCTTAAAATAGTTTAATTTTTTTTTTTTTTTTTTTTTTTGAGACGGAGTCTTGCTCTGCCACCCAGGCTGGAGTGCAGTGGTGTGATCTCGGCTCACTGCAAGCTCCGCCTCCTGGGTTTACACCATTCTCCTGCCTCAGCCTCCCCAGCAGCTGGGACTACAGGTGCACGCTGCCACGCCTGGCTAATTTTTTTGTATTTTTAGTAGAGACAGGGTCTCACCGTGTTAGCCAGGATGGTCTCAATCTCCTAACTTAATGATCCCCCTGACTTGGCCTCCCAAAGTGCTGGGATTACAGGCGTGAGCCACCGCGCCCAGCCAAAATAGTTTAAAATTCTTAAAAACATTTATGGCAAAGCACATGGATACTGAAATTAAATGCAAAAATGATTTTCCCCCATATTTCTTCTATAACAGTCGGGATTCTTTTGATTGCGAGTGACAGAAATCCAGTATAAAAGGCAATAGATGATTAAAATAACCAAAAATGCTTGTTTTGTTACAAAGTAAGAATAGGGGCCGGGCATTATGGCTCACTCCTGCAATCCCAGCACTTTGGGAGGCCAAGGTGGGCAGATCACTTGAGTCCAGGAGTTCAAGACAGCCTGAGCGACCCCATCTCTACGAAAATAAAAAAAATTAGCCGGGTGCAGTGGTGAGTGCCTGTAGTCCCAGCGATTTAGGAGGCTGAGGTGGGAGGGTCAATTGAGCCTGGGAGGTCGCACCACTGCACTCCAGCCTGGGAGACAGGGCAAGACCCTGTCTCAAAAAAAAAAAAAAGATGAAATTCTTCCTCCCCTCCCCCATATCTCATCCCCAGTTCCAAGGGGATCCTAGAGGGCTGTCGTGGTTATTGGTTTTGTGTGCTCATCAGGCTTCTTCCGGTATTAGCACCCCTTTTTTGGAGAAAGTGCACCCACCTCCCTGGAGTCCTGGTGAGGGTGCTGTCAATCACAGTGCCCACTTGGCTTCTGCTCCAGTGTGTGGACATGTGACTCAGGCTGAGCTAGCTCCTAGCACCTGCTTTCCTGTTCTGACAGTTGCCACCTCCCCATTCCCCATGACTTGAATTTATGGAGTCACAGCTAATCCCTGAAGCCAGAAAGAGCAGAACCCACAAATCCTCTGGTGTCAGAAGAGAACATCAGCTTAGCTTGGCAGGGCTGTCTCAGGAGTCTGTCTCTGAGGGCTCACCGGGCTGGTTTCTAAATGTGCACCCACCATCTGTTGGATGATTCATACCCGGCTGGATACAAAGTTGGGGCTCCATTCGGGTCTTTGGACTTGAATTCATTCCAAAATCAAAGGTGTCAAGATTGGTGGTTTAAAATTCTAGAATCATTTTGGGAAATGAGGACAGCATTTGCCCTTGTACAATCCCTTGATGTGTCTCCCATTTTTATAAAAATGAAAAGGAGGTTCTGAGAGGCCCCCGAGGCAACTCCTTCCCCACCTGGGATTGTGCCCCTCCAGACCAGAGACTGAGTGCCCCTGAGGGGCTCCTACCCCCACTCCTCTCCCCTGAGACATGCTGGACAGGGCTGGTGGGCTATCTTCCCTCTTCCTTCCTCCCTTCCTTTTCTTTCCCTGATGTTTTTAAACTTCAGGTGCAGACATTTGAGTTAGTTAATCATATGCCTTAGTTCACGGCATTTTCTCATCACTAGCCCATGTAAGTCCGCGCTCTTGTTTGTAATTATTCTCTTTTATCCACATATCCTATCGCAGTCTCCAGCCCCTCCCCCATCATAGGCATATGTTCTTTTTTTGTTTTTGAGGCAGGGTCTTGCTCTGTTGCCCAGGCTGGAGTTCAGTGGCATGATCACAGCCCCTGCAATCTCTACCTCCCAGGCTCAAGTGATCCTCTGGCCTCAGCCTACCACGTAGCTGGGACTACAGGCATATGCCACCAATGCCAGCTAATTTTTGTATTTTTTGTACAGATAGGGTTTTGCCATGTTGGCCAGGATGGTCTCAAATTCCTGGGCTCAAGTGATCTGCCTGCCTTGGCCTCCCAAAGTGCTGGGATTACAGGCGTGAGCCACCACGCCTGGCCATAGGCTCATATTCTGTGACTTTCATTTGCATGTATTCTTGTAAAGGGAGTACTGATGTTTTGTATTTTCTCTATGCATGCATTTTAAATGTTCACACATGTTATCGGCTTATATATCTCATTCTGTTGCTTGTTTGTTTCACCCATTCTTAGATTTCTGAGATCTGTCCACGTGGCCCTGGGTGCATCTAACCCATTGCTTCTAACTTTGCAAAGTACTCCATAGTGTGTGTGCTTAGTAATCTTCATCTGCCCCCAGGGCCCATTTCCCACATTCCAGTTAGGTTTGGTCTTTGAAAGGCACCCCCAAGAGATCAGAGGGTAAGCGGAAGTAGGGTGGGATATTGATGTGACTAGACAGGCTGGGCATAGCAGTGGTGGCATTCTTCTCCCAAGGGCCACAGCTCCTGCCCGGAGGCTCTCTCCTACAGCCTGGGGACCGCCTCCTGCCCTTACCCTCAGGCATGGTGGAGGCAAGAGCTCCCCATGGATGCTGGTCTGAGTGTGCTTCCCTGCCCCTTGTTGGTATCCCTAAACGCCACCCACACCATATACGTTATTCCATCATGGAGCTCTTCTCAGTCATCCTGCAGAGTCAGATTTATTCAGCATGGATTTGCCATGTGTGTTCCTCTTTGCCCACCCAGTGGTAGACTCCTGCATTGCCACTAACTCCCTGCCACCACACCTATCTCCGGGAGAAACAGCTCACTCTTCTTTCCACCTCTGGTCCTTTCCTTTCCAGGTGGGGTGCATTCCCCTAACTCCTGCAGCCACGACATCTGGGAGAGGGGCCCATCCCTGTCTTTCTAATCACCTGAGCCAGCAGTTCTCAGCCAGGTGTGATGTCAGCCCCATGGGACATTTGGCAATATCTGGGGACATTTTTGCTGGTCATGACTGGGGGTGGGGGTGGTGAGATGCTATGGGTATCCAGTGGGTAGAGGCCAGGGATGCTGCTCAGTCCATTCCTCCAAAGCATAGGACAGCCCCTCCATGGCAAAGAAGTATCTGGTCCTGAATGTCAGCGGCGCTGAAGTGGAGCAGCTCTGAGTTAACACAAAACCACTTGGACTTTAGATTTCATCCTTTCCTGGGCTTTTGATTGGTTCTTGGGGAGGTGGCAGAAGACCCCCTGAGATCTTGCTTCATGCTGCCTGTGAAAGCAGCTTTGTTAAACTAAGCTCCTGGCCTTGCTCCGCCCTCTCCCTCATTCCTCCCCATGGCAGGAGGTGTGACATCTGATTCTCAAGTTTCTGAGTTTCCACGGAGGAGCCAGGCAGGCCCTTCCAGCTCCTTCCTTCTGTGTGGGAGCTGGGTGCCTACAGGAAACCCACATTTAGCGTAGTAGGCTATAGAGGACCATTTGCCCAGCACAGCCTGGTTCCGGGGTACAGTGTTGGGAAATCCGTTGTTGTTGCTCAGCTAAGCCATGCTCTTTTCCAGCTATGACAGTAATAAAGCTGACTTCATTAAAAAAATTTTTTTTTTTTGAGAGAGACTCTTGCTCTGTCACCCAGGCTGGAGTGCAGTGGCGTGACTGTAGCTCACTGTAACCTCAAACTCCTGGGCTTAAGCAGATCTCCCACTTCAACCTCCCAAGTAGCTGGGACTACAGGTGTGCACCACCATGCCTACCTACATTTTAAAATTTTTCGTAGAGATGGGATCTTGCTATATTGCCCAGGCTGGTCTCAAACTCCTGACCTCAAGTCATCCTTCTGCCCTCAGCCTCCCAAAGCACTAGGAATATAGGCGTTAGCTACCGCATCCAGCCAAAGCTGACATTTTGGTTGTCATCTACCTAGCTTCTTTGCCAATCTCTCATCTGGTTCAGAGCTGCAGCAGAGAACATCATAAAGTGTAATTCATTGGGACTCTTCAATGCCAACAGTCACTTTAATATCACTGGAACCTCCCTCTCTGCCTCAGGCCAGTCCAGGCAAACACGCAGTAGGGCACTGGGATTAGGAGCACTGGCCCATTGTTAGTGCACGGGGATTCCCCGTTTACACCTGCTAGGAGAAAAGGGCCCTAGCCGCCTTAGGTGGAGGCAGCAGAGTGTTGGCTCAGGTGTCTGACCAGCATAGGTGGTGCTGAACACAGGGGCTCAGACGATTCGCTCAGGACCCGTTCCTCTCTTCCCATTGCTTGGTTTCTTTCTTCTGTGTTGACCATACCCTCAGGCAAGTTCTCCCCTTAGAGTGGCTGCCAGCAGCAACCAGACTCTATAATACAAGTTCAAATCCTACTGAGAACAGCAGGGAGTCTTTTTTTTCTTTTTTTTTTTTTGAGACGGAGTCTCGCTCTGTCACCCAGGCTGGAGTGCAGTGGCGGGATCTCAGCTCACTGCAAGCTCTGCCTCCCGGGTTCATGCCATTCTCCTGCCTCAGCTTCCCGAGTAGCTGGGACTACAGGCGCCCGCCACGGCGCCCGGCTAGTTTTTTGTATTTTTTAGTAGAGACGGGGTTTCACCATGTTAGCCAGGATGGTCTCCATCTCCTGACCTCGTGATCTGCCCGTCTCGGCCTCCCAAAGTGCTGGGATTACAGGTTTGAGCCACCGCACCCGGCCGGGGGAGTCTTTTTTTCCTAAGCATCCCAGCAGTGCTGTGATTCTATGGCCTGGGGTGTGTCTGTCTCCTGAACCAATGATTAATCAGAACCAAAACCATCTTCCCCATACTTGTCCTGGGCACTGAGAATGGAAATCACACCTCACGGTCTAGAGTGACATGACCTGCTTATGTCACTGTCTTCATTTGCATTTCTCTACTCTGCTGGGACTGTCCCACCCAAGCAAATGGTTCAACCGTTCATTGCAGCAACTTCCAGGAAGACCTATCAGCTCTTCAGTGGAAAGCATCAACAGTTTGAACCCTAAGATTCTTTGAATGTTGTGGTTCAAAATCCTAGCCTGCTTTTCCCACCAATCCAGGACTGTTGTACTGTGATCTCTGCCCTGTCTGAAGCAAACCAACTCTTTCTCCCACAAAGACTTGCTTTAAACCAAACTTCCAGTTCTCCGACCTTATCTTTCACTTCTGCTGGAAGCAATAAGCTCAGCTTTGTCTTATCCACTGGTCGTGATGGTAATGTCTGGGGAGCCCACTTCTGACACGAAGATGGTAGAATCCCCCAATGGGAAGGGGGCTGAGCCCACGAAGAACTCTTGTAAGTGCCAACGACAGGGTCAGCTTCAAATATGTCCCAAGTCCAGAGGGCACAGAGGCTGGGGCTGCATGACAGCGTCAGTGAAGTAAGAGCTTTCCTGCCTCTCTTTCTTTCATCTCTGTCCTTAAACTTCAGCCCTGGATGAGTCAGAAACCTGTGTTAACAGAAAAGGAGAGGAGTGAAAAGCTGGGAGGGCTTCACAGGTGGACTTCTCTGGAAGCAGATGCAGAGGTGGAGTTTGGCCTGCAGGAGGCTTATTTCTTAGGAAACAATACCTGAGTAAGGGAAGAGGATGGAGCAGGTGTGGGCAGGGGCAAGGTGAGGTGTGGTGACTTGCGGGGAGCCTAATTAAAGGATAAACTCTGGCATGTTAAAATGTTAATGAGTTCAGGCATGGTGGCTCACACCTGAAATCCCAGCACTTTGGGAGGCCAAGGTGGATGGATCACCTAAGATCACCTGAGGTCAGGAGTTCGAGACGAGCCTGTCCAACATGGTGAAACCCCATTTCTATTAAAAATACAAAAAAATTAGCTGGGCGTGGTGGCACATACCTGTAATCCCAGCTACTCGAGAAGCTTAGACAGGAGAATCCCTTGAACCTGGGAGGCAGAGGTTTCAGTGAGCTGAGACCTCTACACTCCAGCCACTCCAGCCTGGGCAACAGAGTGAGACTCCATCTAAAAAAAAAATAATTTTTTAAGTGAGTTTATTTGACCATTCAACAATTTATGAATTAGGCAGCACCAGACCACAAGTGGTTCAGTGCTCCCCAGAGCAGGCAAGAATGGAGACTTTTATAATGTGGTTGCAGAAAGATAAATAAGACAAATAACAAATAACAATGTTATTTGTTAATAACAATTAACAAATAAGACAAATAACAAATAATAAATAACATTTGATGCTTTCCATTGAAGAGCTGATAAGGTCTTTCTGGAAGTTCTGCAATGAACAGCAAACCGTTTGCTTGAGCAGGACAGTTCCAGAAGAGTAGAGAAATGTTAATGAAAGCAAAGACAAATAACATTTTCTATTGGTTAAAGTAGGAAGTCCCTAGTTAGAAGTTAGTTAGTGCTTTTTAATTGGTAAAGACTCTGATTTGAGGTTAGTTGGCTGTTACTGATTGCTTAAGCTTGAGTTTATGTTGAGTTGCGTTTCAGTTTGCTTACGTAGAAAACCAAGGCACCGGAACTGTTCCAGCCTAATAGCCTCCCAGATAATTATTTTAATAACTTAAATGGCCAGCCCTTCAACCCCCACCTCCGTCAGTCATTGTACATGGGCCCCCCACAAAACAAAAGGCATGCTCTTGGGTGAGGCAGCACTTTGCAGCTGAGGCGAACCCTGAAGGAGATGTCAGCCTTCCTGGAGCTGGGATAAATCCTTGCTTGGAGGAGTATGGGGTGGCACTTTTCTGTCCCACCACTGAGCAGAAAGTAAGCAAAACTGATGGCCCTGCTTCTGTCCAGACACCAGCTTCTCCCTGACACGGGTCCTAACTTGGACAGAAGAGTTTGTAGGGGAAGAAAAAAATAATTTTTCCTTCTACTCACCTTAGGTTTATTAGCTGGGGCTCCTATACCAAAAGACAGAACAATAAGAGAAAAAAAAAAAAAACAGGAGGTTATTAACGTGCATATCTTAGATAAACATGGGAAACGCCCAGGGAATGAGTAAATCCCACAGAAGGGACTTACAGCATCTTCAACAAAGAACAGTATATTTTAAATTTTATTTTATTTTTATTTAATATTATTATTATTTTGCGATGGTGTCTGACTCTGTTGCTCAGGCTGGAGTGCTGTGGTGCGATCTCAGCTCACTGCAGCCTCTGCCTCCCAGGTTCAAGCAATTCTTGCACCTCAGCCTTCAGAGTAGCTGGGACTACAGGCGCCCATCATCTCACCCGGCTAATTTTTGTATTTTTAGTAGAGACGAGGTTTTCCATGTTGACCAGGCTGGTCTTGAACTCCTGACCTCAAGTGATCCACCCACCTCAGCCTCCCAAAGTACTGGGATTACAGGCGTGAGCCACCACGCCCGGCCACAATACATTTTTAGACAAATAACAAGACCGGGGGGAAAGGACTTGGAATCTCTAGGGGTGGCAGATTGTGCGAAGGCAAATACATGGTACATAGAGGCTAGCTCGTAAGGTTTGTTATGGAGACCCTTCTGTTGCTGATAAGGGTCTAAAGCTGTCTCTGGTGGCCAAGCTTTGTCCTTCCTGGTAGAGGCGGGGAGCGTGCCTTTGCAAGTTTATGTCCTACTTTTAGGCAAATAGCGGGAGAGCAGAGGCCTCCTTATATCTGCTTCATCTCAATTGTCTTAAACTCAAAACAATCCTTGTGCCAAAGGGGCATACTTTGGGGTGGCATATTCTGGTCTCCTACCTCTCTCTGCAAGGGGAACTGATGTTTTCACTCTTTTGCAGAAAGAGACCTTTTAATGACGAACTTTATACTGTTCTGTGACCTGAAGGGACTGGAGAAAAGATGGCCAGAGTTGTGAGGGGGCCTGCCCGGGTTGCCAGCCATGGAGGGGAAGAACTAGCCTGGCAGGATTGAGAGGCAGTTACCGTCTCCCTGTGGCAAGTGTGGGGGGTCAAACTCACCCTCTCTACAAGTCAACTCAACTGCCCGAGTTGGGCAACTTCACAAAGGTGAGGTAAATGAACTGGATCTTTAACAAGGAAAGGCACAAAAGGCCAGAGGAGAAGGAAATAACCTGACTTTGTGTTTGTGCACCTGGGAAGATATGCAGCCCTCCTAGATTAAGACCAAACCCCTCAAACAATGAAAGAGATTAAAGGCCCTGGCACAACAAAACAAATAAAAGGACCGGATGCGGTGGCTCACACCTGAAATCCTAGCACTCTCGGAGGCTGAGGCAGGTGGACTGCTTGAGCTCACAAGTTCAAGACCAACCTGGGCAACATTGTGAGACCCCCCCCCCCATCTCTACCAAAAATATAAAAATTGACTGGGCATGGTGGCACATGCCTGTGGTCCCAGCTATTCCAGAGGCTGAGGTGGGAAGATGGCCTGAGCCTAGGAAGTTAAAGCTGCAGTGAGCTGTGATGGCACCACTGCACTCCGTCCTGGGTGACAGAGCAAGAACCTGTCTCAAGACAAACAAGAAAGATAAAAGGCATTGTCATCTCTGTCATCTCATCAAGATAAAAAAAGACCCAATCCCAGCACTTTGGGGAACAGAAGCAGCATGATGGCCTGAGGCCAGAAGCCCAGGAGTTCAAGACCAGCCTGGGCAACAAAATGAGAGTGAGACCCAGACTTTATTTATTAAAAAAAAAAAAAAAAAAAAGCTGGGCGCAGTGGCTCACGCCTGTAATCCCAGCACTTTGGGAGGCTGAGGCGGGTGGATCACCTGAGGTCAGGAGCTTGAGATCAGCCTGGCCAACATGGTGAAACCCCGTTTCTACTAGAAATACAAAAAAAGCGGGGCGTGGTGGTGGGCGCCTGTAATTCCAGCTACTCAGGAGACTGAGGCAAGAGAATGGCTTGAACCCGGGAGGCGGAGGTTGCAGTGAGCCTAGATTGTGCCATTGCACTCCAGCCTGGGCAACCAGAGAGAAACTCTGTCTCAAAAAAAAAAAAAAAAAAAAAAAAAAAATCAAGGGGTCCTTTGGGGATTGATGCTAACTCAGCCCCATTAGATACCGTGGAGAGTTTACCTTTTGCAGGGCCAGTTCTGAGTAGTGTCTTTGTTATGTTATTTAAATTTCTCCTGCTGACTAAGTTAGTTTGAGTTGGGTTTCTTTCTTTCTTTCTTTTTTTTTTTTTTTTGGAGTCTCACTCTCTTGCCCAGGCTGGAGTGCAATGACTCAATCCTGGCTCACTGCAACCTCCACCTCCTGGGTTCAAGCAGTTTTCCCACCTCAGCCTCCCGAGTAGCTGGGATTACAGGCATGCACCACCACACTCAGCTAATTTTTTGTATTTTTAGTAGAGACAGGGTTTCACCATGTTGGCCAGGGTTCACCATGTTCACCATGTTGGTCTCGAACTCCTGACCTCGTGATCCACCCGCTTCAGCCTCCCAAAGTGCTGGGATTACAGGCGTGAGCCACCATGCCCAGCCTGAGTTGGATTTCCATTGCTTCTGACCGAGAGTGCTACCCATATGTGGATGAGCTGAATGAAAACCACCCAGGACTCCTGAGCTGGGACCATAGGAAGCGACCTCCCATTACAATGTCAGGGGACAGTCATGTAAACATCTCAATTCCTAAAGGGCCTGTCATGTCAAATTGAGGTGCTGAGCATCTCCTGGCCATCCCTTTGGAGGTTGTCAGTGAGGAATCATTTTGACCAGCTTCTTAGAATGTGTGTGTGGGAGAGCAGTGCTGACCAAGGTAGAAATGTGGCTGGGAAGGTTGCAACAGAACTTCGACTTTCTAAAAGAAAGTGAAAGGGAAAAACACTGAAATCTAAATCTTCCCTTGAAAAAGCTATTAATAACAGATGGGGCACAGGGAATGTTTAGGGCACTGAAACTATTCTATATGATACTATAATGGTGGATACGTGTCATTATATATTTGTCAAAAGCTATAGAATGTACAATGTAAAGAGTGAACCCTCATGTAAATGTTAGGCTTTAATAATAATGCATCAATATTGGCTCAGTTGTAATAAATACACCATCCTAATGCAAGATATTAATATAGGAGAAACCGTGGGCATAGGGGGTAGAGAAGTACGAGGGACTATCTGTACTTCCCACTCAGTGTTTCCATCAGCCTAAAACTATTCTCAAGAGTCTACCAATGAATTAAAACAAAGCTAATAATATAAGGTCGTATTTCTAGTCTCATCCAATAAAAAATTATAGTGTGGGATTACAACTGTATTTTCTGCAAAGAAAACCGTTCAGGCCAGGCACAGTGGCTCACACCTGTAATCCCAGCACTCTGGGAGGCTGAGGAGGGCGGATCACTTGGGGTCAGGAGTTTGAGACCAGCCTGGCCAATGTGGTGAAACCCTGTCTCTACCAGGCTGGCCAACATGGTGAAACCCTTTCTCTACTAAAAGTACTAAAATTAGCCAGGTGTGGTGGCGGGCACCTATAATCCCAGCTATTCAGGAGGCTGAGGCAGGAGAATTGCTTGAACCCCGGAGGCAGAGGTTACAGTGAGCCAAGATCGGGCCACTGCACTCTAGCTTGGGAGACAGGAGCAAGACTCCATCTCAAAAACAAAACAAACAAACAAACAAGAAAACCGTTCAACACACAGAAAAAATGACGGAAGCCCCAATTTTATCACACTTCAAATCAGTTACATGTACACAAATTTTAACGGACACAGACCCCTCAGATTCATACACTAAGAGTCTTCCAACGTTTTCACTATGTTCATTTTCACAGTTTCAACAATTCAACTCGAAAAAATACCAGAGCCTTGGACAGATAAGCCATATCTAGAACTCGGAGAAACGAATTTAACTACACGTTTTCCACCTATGGGCAGTCTCCCTCCCCAAGGACAACATTCTTTGCCAAACAAGTCTTGATTTTAACTTGGAAGGGAGGAAGTTTATAAACACACAGGCACAGAGACACACAAAGGCTTCCTGGAGTCTCACAGTTCAGTGAATAAGTCTGTGTTGCTCGCCACTGTTCCCAGATTGCTACCTGAGTTACTTCAACACATTCCTTTCCCGCTCACTTGTCTCCAGCCCACATTTCGGAGTTCCCCTCCTCCAGGCAGGCAGCCCAGGGCCTGCTGCAAGGGGAGGTGGCCCCTCTCCGTTCTTTGTGAGGGCTGGATGCCTGTGCCTCTCGCAGCCTGGATGGGCACCCTGCCCTGTATACTCCTTGGGGACAGCCTCCCTCTGCCAGTTGTCACACAGCAGACAGCCCAACAGGCTTCCTCTCATGTAACAACATGTAATATCATGTAACATCAGCATGTAGCCGTGCACATAATACTATGTAACATCAGCCTGTAACAGTGCATGTAAGATGATGTAACATTATGTAACATCAGCATAGAACATTGTATGTAATGTTGCATATAACTGCATGTAACATCACATATAACAGCATGTGACATTATATATAACAGCATGTAACATCAGCCTTCTCCCCATATTTCTTAACAGCCACCATTCCAGTGTTTCCCCAGTTCTGTCTGTACGTGACTAGCCAGTTCCTGCCATTCATTTGCAGCCTACACAGTCCTAATGCTACTGAAATCATTCTCTTCCAGCCCTGCAACAGAACAGAGGAGATGTTCATAAGAAATGCTTGCATAGCAGCATCCCAGCATCCCCATGAAGCCCTTCCTTTTCTGAGCCAAAGTCTCAGAAGTCATATTCCTCCCGGAGAGATACCCGACATTGATTCCCAGTCTTGCCTTGTGTGTGTCCACTTCTGGTCCTCACACATGTTCCTTCCTCCACCACGATCTGGGAGACCACAGGGCATCGCAGTTCCTCGCACGGCCATAGAGGCAGGCAATCTGGGTCTGAATCCTGGACTTTTGCAGTTAAAGCTAAGCGACTTGGGGCGAACCTCTCTAAGCATCCCATTCTTATCTGTAAAGTGGGGATAAGAGTCACGCCTTATGATTCAAAAAACATGATTTTTTGGAGACTGGGTGCGGTAGCTCATGCCTGTAATCCCAACACTTTGGGAGACCGAGGCAGGCGGATCACCTGAGGTCAGGAGTTCAAGACCAGCCTGGCCAACATGGTGAAACCCTGTCTCTACTAAAAATACAAAAATTGGTTGGGCGCAGTGGCTCATGCCTGTAATCCCAGCACTTTGGGAGGCTGAGGCGGGCAGATCACAAGGTCAGGAGTTTGAGACCAGCCTGACCAATATGGTGAAACCCCATCTCTAATAAAAATACAAAAATTAGCCAGGTGTGGTAGCAGGCACCTGTAGTCCCAACTACTCAGGAGGCTGAGGCAGGAGAATTGCTGAACCCAGGAGGTGGAGGTTGCAGTGAGCCGAGATAGCTCCACTGCACTCCAGCCTGGGCTACAAAGCAAGACTATCACAAAAAAAAAAAAAAAAAAGATTTAAAAAAGTTGCAAAAAATGAAAATAAACAGCCACACCCACCATCTAAGGTTATATACAAGGGAAATGCTTGTTTAGCACAAGGCTTGGCTCCTGCTTAAATGCCCACAATTGGGAGTCATAATGTCATTTATTCTCACTCGTCTCCAGCGGGCAGTCAGAGACCCTCTCCCAATGTACCTTGCTGGACTAAGGACTGGGGAGGCCTGAACGGCACTTCTGTTGATTTATCTACCCCATGAGGTTAAATGCTCACCCTACCCCTAAACGGCTGTGGGTTACAGGGCTTTTTTCTTGTTGTTGTTTTGAGACAGGGTCTCACTCTGTCATCCAGGCTGGAGTGCAGTGGCGCGATCTCAGCTCACTGAAACCTTTGCCTCCCAAGTTCAAGCAATTTTCCTGCCTCTGCTTCCCGAGTAGCTGGGATTATAGTAGTGCACTACCATACCGGGCTAAGTTTTACATTTTTGATAGGGACAGGATTTCACCATGTTGGCCGGGCTGGTCTCAAACTCCTGGCCTCAAGTGATCCGCCAGCTTCAGCCTCCCAAAGTGCCGGGATTACAGGCGGGAGCCACTAAGCTCAGCTACTTACAGGTATTTCTGAACATCAAATGACTGCCCCTTCTCAGAGCCAAGGCTAGAACAATCAGCCACAAAGCCGCAGGACACCTGTTGACAAGGGCTTCACCTGGGACAACTGCTGTGTTATACTCATCATGGCTTTGCCTTAACTCTTGCAGCAGTGTGTGGAGAGTCACGGTGGCTGTAGTGTAAAAGCAGTCTGGTCCTGTCCTCTATGGCAACTGGGGCTGGGCTGAGATCCTCAAGAACATGGCTACACATCATGGTCAATAACGTCCTCTCCTTGTCTTGCCTCGAAACCTCTTCGAGTTTTGAATGAGACAGCTGGCAAGTGCAGCCTCCTTTGGGATTTAATGAGGACCATCTGACTATATCCCACCTTGGACTCCTCACAGATATTTTTCCGTCTGTCTGGAATCCCTGCCAGACACATTCATACACACACACACACACACACACACACACACACACACAGCCTGCACATAATAAACTACTGCTCTATTCTTCAATTCTTACTTTTAAAGTCAGTTCCCAGCATGGGCAACATAGCGAGATTCCATCTCTGCAAAAAATAAAAAAATTAGCCAGGTGTGGTGGCACACGCCTGTAGTCCCAGCTACCCGGAAGGCTGAGGTGGGAGGATTGCTTGAGCCCAGGACTCGGAGGCTACAGTGAGCTGTGATTGGGCCACTGCACTCCAGCCTGGGCGACAGGGCAAGACCCTGTCTCAAAAAAAAAAAAAAAAAAAAAGTCAGTTCCACAGTGCTTAACACAATGCCTAGCAAACAGTGGGCTCTGATCTGCTTTTCCTTAACATGTACCAGGGTGTTAACACTTTCCTGACCCATTAAGGAGGTAGTGAGCACCGTGAGGAAAATGCTAGACCAAGAACGCCACACTCAAGACATGCTAACCCCCTATCGCCATTGCATCTGGTATTGCCACACAACTCCCTCCGTCAGCTTCCACCAAGGTTATCAGCTTCCTGTTCCTGCTGATTCAAACCCCTCAGACTTGGGCCTTTGCTCAGGCACGAGCCCTTATGAAACCTCTGAAACTTTCTGTGTGCAAAGCAACAGAGAAACTCCAAAAGAGAGATTGGATGATTTGACGACATCAAAATGTAAAACTTCTGAAGGTTAAAGAAAAAACAAATGTAAGGGCAAGCCACAATCTAGGGAAACTGTTTGCCATGAATGTGAGGAATAAAAGATAGTCTGCTCAGCAAATATTTATTCAAGGCCTACCCTTCACGGGGCACTGGGAACGGAACTGAAGCCTCGAGTAAAGCAGTTTGTTCAGTAGCCTCGTGTATGCACATGCCCAGTCACAAAAATGTGTTCACGGGAAGGGTTCCAACCAGAGGAACCAGTATCTGTGAGGACCTCCAGGTGGGACAGAGCTTGGCACATGGGAGGGGCTGAGAGAATGATGATGCGGCTGGACACAGAGAGCGAGAGAGGACAAGGCTGGGAGGTGAGGGTGCGGGTGTCAGGAGAGGCCAGACCATCCTCGACCTTGGACACCTTTTTAAAAATTATTATTTTATGCCGTGTGCGGTGGCTCACGCCTGTAATCCCAGCACTTTGTGAAGTTGAGGCAGGCAAATCACCTGAGGTCGGGAGATCGATCAACACGGAGAAACCCCCTCTCTACTAAAAATAAAAAATAAAATAAAATAAAATAATAAAAATTATTTTATTTGAAGAGATATGGGAATATACGGATGGATTTTAAGAGAGGGCTGGCTGGGTGCAGTGGCTCACGCCTGTAATCCCAACACTTTGGGAGGCCAAGGCGGGCAGATCACCCAAGGTCAGAAGTTCGAGACCAGCCTGGCCAACATGGTGAAACCCTGTTTCTGCTAAAAATATAAAAATTAGCTGAGCATGGTGGCACACACCTGTAATCCCAGCTACTCGAGAGGCTGAGGCAGGAGAATTGCTTGAACTCAGGAGGCGGAGGCTGCAGTGAGCGGAGATCGCACCACTGCATTCCAGCAGTCTGGGTAAGAGAGTGAGACTCTGTCTCAAAAAAACAAAACAACAATAAAAAAACATTGGAAGGGTGTGGCCTCTGCTCACTATAGAGACACTCACTGCCTCTGTGGTCCCCCTGCTCCCGGCATTGAACTCACCTCTACCATGGCATGCATTCCACTGCATTGTCATGATTGGTCTCCTTGCTTCTAGACTGTGAGCGACTGTGACAGAGTTTCTGTCTTCACCATCTCTGTGGACCTAGGGTCAGAACAGTACCTGGCACATTAGTAGTTCTCAGTCCATGTTTAGTAAACCATGAAGTCACCCTACAGCACCATCTCCCTGCTTGTGTTTGGAATATGTGCTGTTATGTGCTGTTCAGTGTGGCCTGTCTGGAAAGAGGTAAAGAAACATGGAAACTTGAGGATGTTACAAGCTGGAGCAAGCAGGGGCACACCCATGCCACCTCCTCACCACCACCAAGGAGCTGCCATTCCAGAGAGTGCGTTCTTGCTTTCTCTCTCTCTTTCTTTTCTTTCTTTCTTTTTCTTCTTATTTGTTTTCTTTTCTCTTTCTTTCTTCTTTTTTGTTTTTTGAGACAGTCTTGCTCTGTTGCCCGGGTTGGAGTGCAGTGGTGTGATCTCGGTTCACTGCAACTTCTGCCTCCCAGGTTGAAGCAATTCTCCTGCCTCAGCCTCCAAAGCAGGTAGGACTACAGGCGCATGCCACCACACCTGGCTAATTTTTTTGTATTTAAGTAGAGAGGAGATTTCACCATGTTGGCCAGGCTGGTCTCAAGCTCCTGACCTCAGGTGATCTGCCCACCTCAGTCCCCCAAAGTGCTGGAATTACAAGCGTAAGCCACCACGCCCAGCCTGCAGAGTGCTTTCTGTGTACCAGACCCTGGGGTGAGCTTTTTCTGGTGCTCTAATCAGAATATCCCTCTGTGCAACAGTGTTGCAGAGAGGCAGTGCCCGCAAAGAGACCTTCAGTTCCCCAGCAACTCTGAATCTGAGCTTGATTGACACGATCAAATAGAAACCCTAGCCATGTGCACACTGATGACCCGCAACATCCACCCCTTCATTTCATCCTGTCACAAGCATGTTCTGAGCATCTGCTATGTGCCAGGCCCTGTACAAAGTGCAAGGCACAGAAGGGTCCCTAAGCCCAGAGACACACACGCCCTGCTTTCATGGACAAGAATGACATAAACAAATTCTTATTCAAGTGGAAACTTCATGAATTTGTGATAAATGTCGCCAAAGGAGAAAAGAAAGGGCACTAGAGGAGTGAATACCAAGGGGATCCAGCCTTGGTGTTCCCAGTCCCCCCCAGGAGCTGACATTTCAGGCCAAGCCTAAAAGCGGATGGGAATTACTGGGTGAGGGTGGAGGGACGGGTGGAGTGGGTGAGCAGAGGAGCATTCCAGGCAGGGAAAAGGGGTGGGTGATGGTCCCAAGGGCTCCTGAGTGACCCAAGCAGCTGTAGTTGCATGAGTCTCTACTAAAAATACAAAATACAAAAACAAAACAAAACAAACAAACAAAAAAAACAAATTAGCCAGGGGTGTTGTCATGCACCTGTGATCCCAGCTACTCAGGAGGCTGAGGCAGGAGAATCACTTGACCCAGGAAGCATAGGTTGCAATGAGACAAGATTGCACCACTGCACTCCAGCCTGAGCGACAGAGCAAAGACTCCGTCTCAAAAAAAAAAAAAAAAGAAATAACATCCAAGGCTGGCCAGGTGTGGTGGCTCATGCCAGAAATCCCATCACTTTGGGAGGTCAAGGTGGGAGGATCACTTGAGCCCAGGGTTTCAAGACTAACCTAAGCAACATAGTGAGACCCTCATCTCTACAAAATAAAAAATATATATACATATATATACAATGTATATATGTATATATATTTATATGTGTGTGTATATATACACAGATATATACATATAATATATATGTATAATATATATGTACACACACACACATCACCTGGTAGTCCCCACTACTTGGGAGCCTGAGATGGGAGGATTGCTTGAGCCCAGGAGGCTGAATCTGCAGTGAGCTGTGATCATGCCACTGCACTCCAGCCTGGGCAACAGAGCAAGACACTGTCTCGGAAAAAAAAAAAAAAAAAAGAGAGAAAGAAAGAGAAAAAGAAAAGAAAAAGGCGACAAAACAATATAGAGGATACACACATAATCTGATTTTTGTAAAAATGTTGTGGGCCAGGCATGGTGGCTGGCTCCTATAATCCTAGTACTTTGGGAGGCCAAGGTGGGCAGATCATCTGAAGTCAGGAGTTTGAGACCGGCCTGGCCAACATGGAGAAACCCCATCTCTACTAAAAATACAAAAATTAGCTGGGTGTGGTGGTGCATGCCTGTAATCCCAGCTACTTGGGCCGGGCGTGGTGGCTCAAGCCTGTAATCCCAGCACTTTGGGAGGCCGAGACAGGCGGATCACGAGGTCAGGAGATCGAGACCATCCTGGCTAACACGGTGACACCCCGTCTCTACTAAAAATACAAAAAATTAGCTGGGTGCGGTGGCGGGCGCCTGTAGTCCCAGCTACATGGGAGGCTGAGGCAGGAGAATGGCGTGAACCTGGGAGGCAGAGCTTGCAGTGAACCGAGATTGCGCCACTGCACTCCAGCCTGGGAGACAGAGCAAGACTCCCATCTCAAACAAAAAACAAAAAAAAAGTAATCCCAGCTACTTGGGAGGATGAGGCAGGAGACTTGCTTCAATCCAGGAGGCAGAAGTTGCAGTGAGCCAAGATCACGCCACGGCATTCCAGCCTGGGCAATAGAGCGAGATTCTGTCTTAAAAACAAAACAAAAAAAAGTGTGTGTGTATAGAAAATGTCCAGAAGGATATTTACACAACACAATATTTATTGCTTTCTTCTTGAAATTATCCTATGTTGTCTGAATTTTTTTATAGTGAGCGTGTAGAACTATTATAACCAAGAAAAAACAATGCTGGCTGCGGGCAGTGGCTCACACCTATAATCCTAGCACTTTGGGAGGCTGAGGTGGGCAGATCACCTGAGGTCAGGAGTTTGAGACCAGCCTGGCCAATATAGTGAAACCTCGTCTCTACTGAAAAAAAAAAAAAAAAAAAAAAAAAAAAAAAAAAATTTAGCCAGGTGTGGTGACAGGTGCCTGTATTCCCAGCTACTTGGGAGGCTGAAGCAGGAGAATCCCTTGAACCTGGGAGGTGGAGGTTGCAGTGAGCAGAGATTTCACCGCTGCACTCCAGCCTGGGCAACAGAGCTCCATCTCAAAAAAAGAAAAAAAAGGAACAAACAATACTATAATTTCCATTTGGGGGAATAAGACCATCTTCATGTGCCCTCCTAAAAACGTTGAGAGGCAGTGTGTTCTAAACCAGTCCCTGGCACTGGCTCTGACTGGCGTCCAGATTTCCTGGGGGATCTAGTAAAGTGCAGAGTCTGGGTCCGTTGCTGGTGGGGTCTGCGATCCTGCATTTCTAACAAGCTCCCAGCTGACCTGAGGCTGCTGGTCCAAGGACAACACTGTTAGTGGGACTGTAAAGCAACCCTGGAATCAGGCCTCAGGGCCTGCCTTCGAATGTGACTTTGTCCCTAAGTCACATCCTGCCTCAGGAAGCAGTGTAGCTCTGCCTTGGGAAAAGCACTCCACCGCAGTGCAGGGGTCTTAGTTTTCTCTTTTGTAGAAGGAGGTGAGACTAGAGCTGTAGTCATTAAAATTCCCCTCTTTGTCATTGAGGCTTCTTGGCCACTAATATGCCAGGAAACCAGCTTTTCTTTTCTTTTTTTTTTTTTTGAGGCAGGGTCTCAATGTCACCCAGGCTAGAGTGCAGTGACTTAAACACAGCTCTGCACCCTCAACCTCCTGGACACAAGTGATCCTCCTGCCTTAGCCTTTCACGTAGCTAAGACCAAAGGTGCACACCACTATGCCTGGCTAATTTTTAGTGGAGATGGGGATCTTGCTTTGCTGCCCAGGCTGGTCTTGAACTACAGGGCTTAAGCGATCCTCCCACCTCAGTCCCCCAAAGTGCTGGGATTACAGGCGTGATCCACCATGCTCAGCCAGGAAACCAGCTTTTCAAGTCACTCCACCTGCCTCTTCATGAGAGGTGAGCCACTGGCCTCCCCAGGGTGGCCTTAGCTGTCCCAGGGGTGTGAGCCCGTGCTGCGCCCACCCTTGTGGGCCTCTGTCCCTCTGTGTCCCTGCAGTCCCTCTTGCCTCCAGGCGATGGCAGCAGAAGACAAGGAGTCCCAGAGGGCGGCCACCCACCAACTCGGGATGACAGGTGGGCCCTTGTAAACGGTTCCAGTGTCCATTTAATCAGTTACAAGACGAACTATGCCAATTCAGATTCACATTCTTATTTCTTTAGAATTTAAACTCCAGCTTTTTTCCCCCAAGAATTGAAGCCCTATGCTATATGGGAGAATTCTGGATAAAAAGTACATCAGAGGCCGGGCACGGTGGCTCATGCCTGTAATCTCAACACTTTGGGAGGCTGAGGGAGGTGGATCACGAGGTCAAGAGATCGAGGTCATCCTGGCCAACATGGTGAAATCCTGTCTCTACTAAAAATACAAAAATTAGCTGGGCTTGGTGGCGCATGCCTGTAGTCCCAGCTACTCGGGAGGCTGAGGCAGGAGAATCACTCGAACCCAGGAGGTGGAAGTGTGAAAGTTGCAGTGAGCTGAGATCGCGCCACTGCACTCTAGCCTGGTGACAGAGCGAGACTCTGTCTCAAAAAAAAAAAAAAAAAAGTAAAAAAAAAAAAAAAAAAAATCAGAAAGTATGCAAAGATTTTACATGCCACCTGAGCTGACCCTCAGGTGCTAAATGTATAGTTTTAAGACAATGATGGTCAAAGGAGAAACACATTGGGCATTCGGGCCCAAGAAGGGAGGCAGTGGCTGTGGACTGAGCTGGCCTGAGAGTCAGGCTTGGGCTGGGGGCTGAAAATTTATTTTACATTCTATGATCGCATCCCTGTGGGGATCTCACCCCATTTTCCATACATGGGAACAGATTCAGCGAGGCTGGCACAGTGACCACTCTCACTCAGCTTGTTGAGTGGCAGAGCTGGGACTCAAAGCCTGAATTCTTTCCCCTACCCTTCTCCCTCCCCTGGGAGAAAATTTTCATTTTCTGACCCGGCTGCCCTACTCCTGTTTACATTGAGATGGGTTTGTTTTTGTTTTTCTTGAGATTAAACTCAGAGTATTTGAAAATGGCCTGAGACCACAGTGGTCAATGGTTTCCAGGACAGTTGTCCACAGATGGGTTTATGCTAAACCATATTAAAGGTGGAGGAAAACTGGAAGCTTGAAATTCATTGAGGCCAAGATTAAACTGATTCAAATCCTGTTTGTCGTCTTTTATTTACTTATTTTTGGACAGGGTCTCACTCTGTTGCCCAGGCTGGAGTGCAGTGGCGTGATCTTGGCTCACTGCAACCTCTGCCTTCTAGGTTCAAGCAATCTTCCCACCTCAGCCTCCTGGGTAGCTGGGACTACAGGTGCACGCCAACACACTGGCTAAGTTTTCTATTGTTTGTAGAGTTGAGGTTTCACTGTGTTGCCCAAGCTGCTCTTGAACTCCTGTGCTCAAGCAATCCACCCACCTCAGCCTCCCAAAGTGCTGATATTACAGGTGTGAGCCACCGCACCAGGCCCTGTTTGACTTCTTACAATGTACTCCACTCCAGCCACACTGGCTTCCACATTCTTCCAAAATACCAAACAAGCTGCTGCTTCAGGCTTCTACTCCTGCTATTGCTCTGCCTAGATGCGTTTCCTCCATATCTTCAAGGATCCCTTCATCTACTGCCTTCAAGTCTACTCTCAGACAACTTTTCAAGGGGACTACCCTGGACTCCTGTTTACAACTGTATGCACTCTGCCTGCTGCTCTTTTTGTTTCTTTTACATTTTCACAAGGGCACTGTAATATATGTCCCGCACCTCTGATCTCCCTTGTTTTCCTCCATTTTTTTCCGTAGCACTCATCACCTTCTAACATACTATATAATTTGTTTATTATGCTTGTTGATTTATTTCTACGTTTACTATATTGTTTTGTTTTGAGACAGAAGTCTCTCTGTTGCCCAGGCTGGAGTGCAGTGGCATGATCTCGGCTCACTGCAACCTCCATCTCCCAGGTTCAAGTGATCGTCCCACCTCAGCCCCCCAAGTAGCTGGGACCACAGACGCACCCCACCACGCCCGGTTACTTTTTTTGTATTTTTGGTAGAGACAGGGTTTTGCCACGTTGCCCAGGCTGGTCTCAAACTCCTGAACTCAAGCAATCTGCCTACCTCAGCCTCCCAAAGTGTGGGATTACTGGCCTCTACTATGTTGTTATCGTTATTACATTTATTGTCTTGAATGCAGGCTCTGTAAAGACAGTATTTTTGTCTGTTTTATTCACTATTGTATCCACAGAGCCTAAAACAGTGACCACCACATAGTAGGAACTCAATAATGAATGAATGAATGAAAGGATACATGAGTTAACTTGACGGTTACATGTCAAAACCGTGCAGGACCTATGACAGCAATATTACCCCATGGATAAATGAGATACACGTGGAATTCATATGTGAACATACAGCTGACATGTGGGGGACATGTGGCAGGCACTACACAGAAACATAGCAGAACTTTGAGGGGAACAGGTGATGGCACATGTAGACACACATAGACTAAGTGACAGACATGCCGTGGGAATGTGAAGGCATAAGGTGAGTCCACTGACAGACACGTGATGGACCCAGGCAGGACAGGTGGCAGGCAAATGGAAAGACAGGCTCCTCACAACTCCTTAGGAGTGCTTAGACTCCCAGGGCCGTCTGCATTACAGTGCAGAGATCTGGTCGCATACACCAATGCCTCTCCCAGACAAATCACTTTTGCTTTCCTTAGTTAGTGTAGCTTAGAAAGTGTCAATTTTGTTTACTATTTCAAACACGCAACTTGGCCAGGAGGGGTGATTCACCCCTGTAATCCCAGCACTTTGGGAGGCAAAGGTGGGCAGATCACTTGAGGTCAGGAGTTTGAGACCAGCCTGGCCAACACGGCAACACCTTGTCTCTACCAAAATCTGTAATTCCAGCTACTTGGGAAGTGCCTGTAATCCCAGCTACTTGGGAGGCTAAGGCAGGAGAATCCCTTGAACCCAGAAGGTGGAGGTTGCAGTGAGCTGAAATTGTACCACTGCACTCTTTTATTTGAGACTCTGTCACAAAAAACAAAACCAACTCAGTTTCATTGATTTTTTTTCTTTTCTTTTCTTTTCTTTTTTTTCTTTTTTTTTCTTTTTGAGACGGAGTCTTGCTCTTGTCGCCCAGGTTGGAGTGCAATGGCACGATCTTGGCTCACCGCAACTTCTGCTTCCTGGGTTCAAGCGATTCTCCTGCCTCAGCCTCCTGAGTAGCTGGGACTACAGGCACCCACCACACCACATCCGGCTAATTTTTGTATTTTCAGTAGAGATGGGGTTTCACCATGTTGGCCAGGCTGGTCTTGAACTCGTGACCTCGTTATCCACCTGCCTCAGCCTCCCAAAGTGCTGGGATTACAGGTGTGAGCCACCATGCCCGGCCTTCACTGATCTTTTCTAGTCTTTATTTCTGCTCTGATCTTTATCATTTACTTCCTTCTGCTTCCGTTTGTTTCTCTTTTTTCTTTTCTTTTTTTTGAGAGGGAGTCTCGTGCTCTGTCACCCGGGCTGGACTATAGTGGCATGATTACAGGCGTGAGCCACTGTGCCTGGCCTGTTTTTCATTTTCTAGTTTTCTAGCTTCTTGAAGTGTGATGTTACGATGATTATTTGAGATCCTTCTTCTTTTGTGATACAGGCATTTATAGCTATAAACTTCTCTCTTAGAACTGCTTTTGCCGCATCCCATAAGTTTTAGTATCTTGTGGGTCAATTTCATTTGTCTCAAGATATTTTTACATTTCTTCTTTAACCCATTGGTGGTTCAGGATCATGTTGTATAATTTCCATATATTTGTGAATTTCCTGAAATTTCTCTCGTTATTGATTTCTAGTTTCATACCGTTGTGGTTGAGAAGATACTTGATATGATATTAATCTTAAATTTGTTAAGACATGTCTTGTGCCTAACGTGTGATCTATCTTGGAGAATGTTCTATGTGCTCTTGAGAAGAATGTGCATTCTGCTGCTGTCAGATGGAATGTTCTGTATTTGTCTGTTAGGTCTGTTTGGTCTAAAGTGTAGTTTCAGTCTAATGTTTTCTTATTGATTATCTGCCTGGACCATCTGTCTGTTGCTGAAAGTGAGGTGTTAAATCCCTTGCTATTATTGTATTAGTCTATCCCTCCCTTAAGATCTATTAATATTTGGTCTATATACCTAGGTGATCTGATGTTGGGTGCATATAATTTACAATTTTATAGCCTCTCGATGAATTGACTCTTTTATCATTATACAATGACCTTCTTGTCACTTTTTACCATTTTTGACTTAAAATCTATTTCGTCTGTTATAAATATAGCTATTCCTGCCCTCTTTTGGCTTTCATTTGCGTGGAATATCTTTTCTATCCCTTAACTTTCGGTCTACGTGTCTCCTTAAAGGTGGAGCAGGTCTGTTGTAGGCAGTATGTAATTGTGTCTTCTTTTTTACTTATTCAGCTTTGCTTTTCTTGAAAAAAAAAAAAGTGGATTTCCTCCTCATAATATTCTTATGCCTGGAGCCTCTCCTCAGATTACAAGAATACTTGATTTTTAAAATTTTTATTTATTTATTTTGCCCTGGACTCCTTTGGCAAGCTGGTGAAACCCATGAACCCCTTCTCAGAATAATACCTAAATACATTTTTATTTATTTATTTATTTGTTTATTTATTTATTTATTTATTTATATGTTGGAGACAGTCTCACTCTATTCCCAGGCTGGAGTACAGTGGCACAATCTTGGCTCACTGCAAACTCCACCTCCCGGGCTCGAGCGATTCCCATGCCTCAGCCTCGAGAGTAGCTGGGGTTACAGGTGCCCGCCACCATACCCAGCTAATTTTTGTATTTTTAGTAGAGACTGGGTTTCGCCATATGGGCCAGGCTGGTATCTAACTCCCGACCTCAACCAATCTGCCTGTCTTGGCCTCTCAAAGTGCTGCAATTACAGGTGTGAGACACTGCACCCAGCCGAGTTTGGAATGTGAATAATATTTTAAGATACTTGCAACAACTATAAGGTGACAAAAAAAAATCTGTGGTTTTGCTGGGTGTAGTGATTTGCACCTATAATCCCAGCTACTCAAGAGGCTGAAGTGGGAGGATCACTTGAGCCCAGGAGTTTGAGGTGGCAATGAGCTATGATCACACCGCCATACTCCAGCCTGAGTGACAGAGCAAAACCTCATCTCTAATAAATAATAATATAAACAATTGTTTAAAGTAGTTGTGGTTTCTATGTGATAAATCCACAGGCACTCCTAACATTGCTGTGGCTTGTTGCTTACCCTCATACTGAAGGAAATGATAAATTTCAGTTAGAGGTTTGTGAAAATCAAGATGTAATGTTTTTTCCACTTCAGTTCATAGCTCCCTGAATTCTATCCAGGAAGCTATTGGGGCCCATGGACCTGACATTTAGACTGTGCCCTTGAGCCACACTCTAGAACTGCAGGCAGGTTTATGAAAATGGTGTGTTTTGGCTACAGGAATTCAACTTTTTTTTTTTTTTTCTCAAGAAATTAGGTCTCACTCTCTCAACCAGGCTGGAATGCCGTGGAACGCTCAAACGCTCCTCCTGACTCAGTCTCCCAAATAGCTAGGAATAGGGGGTCTCGCTATGTTCCCATGCCGGTCTCAAACTCCTGGCCTCAAGTGATTCTCTCGCCTCAGTCTCCCAAAGTGTTGGGATTATAGATATGAACCACCATGCCCAGCCCAGCAATTAAGCTTTAAGACTCTTTTCCATCAAAGGCGTAAATTTTTGTTTTTTTGAGACAGGGTCTTGCTCTGTCCCCCAGGCTGGAGTGCACTGCCAAAATCTCGGCTCACTGCAACCTCTACCTCCCAGGTGCAAATGATACTCCCACCTCAGCCTCCCAAAGTGCTGGGATTACAGGTGTGAACCACCGCTCCCGGCCAAAGGTGTAAAATGTTGAAATCTTAGTAAAGCTCCCAGTGAAGTTCAGCTGGAGTCCTCCATGAGCCCTGTGCATCCTTTGTAGAGGGCCTGGTGGAACAGGAACCAAATGGGAGCTAAAAAGGAGGGACACTGTGAAAAGAAATGGTGGTGGGTCATTGGGTTTGTGTCCGGGAGTTCAACCTCCTGGGAGGAGGCACTGGCTCAGGCTGTCCCTGAGGAAACTGTTTGGAGCAGCTAACTGTCAGAGGGGCTGCTAGGAATTCTTGCAATTAGCTGGGTGTGGTGGCTCGTGCCTGTAATTCCAGCACTTCAGGGGGCCGAGGAGGAAGGATAAATGGAGCCCAGGAGTTCAGGACCACCCTGGGCAACAGAGCAAGACACTGTCTCTACAAAAAACAAAAAACAAACAGAAAACTAGCCAGGAATGGTGGCATGTGCCTATAGTTCTAGCTAATTGGGAGGCTGAGGCAGGAGGATTTCTTGAGCCCAGGAGGTCAAGGCTGCAGTAAGCCGTGATTGCACCACTGCACTCCAGCCTGAGCAACAAAGCAAGACTTTGCCAAAAAAAAAAAAAAAAATTATTGAAATTAAACCCCTCTAGTTCTCATGGCTTATTCCTAGGATTTTATTTTGTTTTATTTTATTTCTTTATTTGTGACAGAGTTTAGCTCTTGTTGCCCAGGCTGGAGTGCAATGGTGCGATCTCGGCTCACCACAACCTCTGCCTCCCAGGTTCAAACGATTCTCCTGCCTCAGCCTCCCTAGTAGCTGGGATTACAGGCATGTGCCACCACACCCGGCTAATTTTGTATTTTTAGTAGAGACGGGGTTTCTCCATGTTGGTCAGGCTGCTCTCGAACTCCTGACCTCAGGGGATCCGCCCGCCTCGGCCTCCCAAAGTGCTGGGATTACAGGCATGAGACATGGTGCCCGACCTATTCCTAGGATTTTAAAGACTCCCCAGGGCTTGTCCTGTAACTAAGACTCTGAGAAGCTACTCTGAAGAACTCTGATGCTTTCCAGGTAAAAGAGTCAAGGAAGGGATCCATTTCAATGTGAGTGGCACATATATGGAAAATAGATTTGGCGACAGTACATCTTGGATTTTCTAGGATAGTCCTGACCTCAAAGATTCTGTGTCACTGTCAGATCATATTGTCCCAATGTGGGGTATGAGAACTACAGTAATTATATGTATGAATCAGGTTCATGTTTTGGAGATGGGGGAATATTTCTCACTATTTAATAACTTTTGCTAGGGTTTGAGAATTGCATTTGTTGGTCCGGAATCAAACAGAATTGCTTTTAGAGAGCCAGTTACTCTTTGGGTTAGAAAAAGCACCTTGATAAACGTCTTTGTTCATGGAAGGCCAGACCTCCTAAAAATGGAAAGTCTTAGATAAAAAACATGAAACTGCTCTTCAGAGTGGGCTGCAGGCTGCTTGGGGTTGTTTTGGGGACACAAGGAGAGGAAGGGAGCCCCAGCCACAGGCAGGGCCAGGGAACATCAGGTGAGGATACCCGAGCGGGGTCAGGAATGAGCAGCACACAACACATATGTGTTTTGAGATGTTACCCTCTTGGCAGGTTCTGCAGAGGATGGGGTTTGAAGCCGCCTAGAAGCTGCCCTCTGCCCCAGGATCCCTAACGAAATACCATTTGACTGTGGGAGGCTCAGGGGACACTAGGGGCCAATGGGCTAGATGATGTCAGCGATTGTGGCTCTCTCAGTGCCCCCCAGGAGGGTTCCTGGGACAGGCAGCAAAAGCTTCTGCCTGTCCTGGATGAAGATCTGGCAAGTCTTAGATAGCTCAAAGTGAGGCTATCCAACCCACTTGCCCCTCACCCACTTCTTCCTGAAACCCCAGCATAAGTGCCTCGTGGAGTTGTAAAATCTGCCTGTAGCAAGCCACTGGGAACTAACAAACACTGTGGTTCTGGGGACAAGTTCTTGGCTGGCTCCAGACACCATCTTGCTACACATTTCCAGGATGCTGAGTCATTTGTTTAGCAGGGACCAGTCTGATTCAGGCTTACTCTGTCAGCCTCATATATTACGTGACCCAGGAGGAACTAAAACTCCTGAAAACCTGCCAGGGCCCATCACGCCCCTCTGTTACCCTGAAACTTCAGGAAAAGTCAGGTCCACACCGCAGCTTGATTAGCAGTGCTTGTCGGGGGTGGGCGGAGCAGGAAGAACGCTGTGTCTAGGCTGGGGTTGGGGGATAGGAGGAGAATGTCAGCTGTAGGAGCCAAGGGGACTGGCAAGAAACTGTGCAACCACACAGGAAAAGCATCTGGATCCTCCCTTGAGCCACCCGACTTTATATTAAAGGTAAGGGTGACCTCGGAAGGCTGGGAGTTTTGGGGATTCACAGGCAGCCAACACTGGAGTAGGTCTCTGATCTCTTTTTAGCCTTGGTTAGGAGGATATTTGTTGGCTTAGTTTAATCTGAATCCTGCATGAGAGTTTTGCAAAGAGATGAAGACTTCCTTTGATCCTGTCTTCCTTGTGTGAGAGCTCAGCCACAAATAGAGTGTAGGGTCCTTTCGGTTTTCACCTCTAACAAATCTGACTTTGTTCTCTCCATTCGCAGCTTCCTGCACCAATCCCCCAGGTCCCAGATCTCCAGTTATATTTCAGGGGGTCTTCTATTTTTATCCTTTCCCCTTTGTTTTGTAGATAAGAGGAGGTTCAGGTGCATTTCTCTCCAACTGAGGACTTTGGAAATCTTGACAGACTTTGGAAATGTCACATGGCGTGGCAGGAGCAGCTGCTGTGCAAAAACAAATGAGCGTTCCCATCAGGATGTTTGCGATTTAATTCTAGCCTAGCTACCCACTGACCTCAGCCGTAGGGAGGTCATGGACTTTCTTGGAATTCATTTCTTCATCTGTAAAGTGAAGGAGTTGGTCTATAGGCTACTTTAGGCTCTTTGGATTGCAAGTGACAATAAAACAACTCAAACTAGCTTGAGCAAAATAAGATATGTTGCTGGGTGCTGTGGCTCACACCTGTAATCCCAGCACTTTGGGAGGGTGAGGAAGGAGGATTGCTTGAGCCCAGGAGTTCTAGGCCAGTCAGCAACATAGTGAGACCTCATCTCTACAAAAAAATTTAAAAATTAGCCAGGCTTGGTGGTATGTGTCTGTCATCCCAGCTACTGGGGAGGCTGAGGCAGGAGGTTCACTTGAGCCTGGAAGGTCGAGGCTGCAGTGAGCTGTGTTCACACCACTGCACTCCAGCCTAGGTGACAGAGAAAGACCCTGTCTGAAACAATGAAAATGAAGACAAAACAAAACAAAACAACACACACACACACCCCCAAATGAGGGATGTGTTAGCTTGTGGTTGCCAAGGAAGGGAGGAGTAGCCAGGCCATAGTAAGGCAACTGGATTTCAGAAACAAACAGAAACAGGCATCGCAAGGTTAACAGGACTTTCTCTCTGTCTCCTGTCTTTACTTTCCTTTGAATGTTGGCTTCATTTCTTCTCACTCAACTAGATTTTTTCACATAAGGGGCTAACATGGCCACCAGTGACCCCATCTCCATCTCACACTTTACTACCTGAGCAATCTAGGATTGGACAGGTTCCCTGAGCTCCAAATCGAAAATTCTCAGGGAAGAGCTCTGATTGGCCCAGATTGGATCAGTGCCCACCCCTGAACCAGTCAACTGTAGCCAGAGAAGCAGAATCACATTGTGTGGAAAGGAAATGGCTGCCCCCAGTTCCACAGTCATTATGTGAATGAGGGTGGGAGTGGGGGCAAATGGAGACAATTCCAAGAGAAGCCAGATGACTGGGCATGTGGCAAAAATGTGTGCATCATAACCTGTTCTGAATCTAATTGTTGATGAAAGTTCTGCTATTGCTGTGTCAAAACACAAAATTGTCTTCTTGAGTCTCCAAAGTGATCACAGCTCACTGCACTCTCGACCTCCTGGGCTCAAGTGATCCTTCTGCCTCAGCCTCCCGAGTAGCTGGGACTACAGGTGTGCGCCACAATGCCTAGCCAATTTTTGTATTTTTAGTACAGATGGGGTTTCACCATGTTAGCCAGGCTGGTCTCGAAATCCTGGCCTCAGGTAATCTGCCTGCCTCAACCTCCCAAAGTGCTGGGATTACAGGCGTGAGCCACTGCACCCAGCCCATAAACTGTGCTTTTTATTGGGTACTAGAAGCATATGAATAGCATAGCGTACACCTAATCTTGATCTAATGACCTTCGACAGTGTTAAAAGCTCTGGAACCTGGAGGCAGGAAACCAATTTTTCATACTTTTTATTTTGAAATCATTATAGATTCACAGGAAGTTGCAAAGATAGTACAAAGAGGTCCCAATTTTCTTTGCCAAATTTATCTCAAATTTTTTTTTTCCAGACAGGTCCTTGCTCTGTTGCCCAAGCTGCTGTGCAGTGGCATGATCATAGTTCACTGCAACCTCGAACTCCTGAGCTTCAGCGATCCTCCCACCTCAGCCTCCCAAGTAGTCCCATAGTCCCAGCCCGTGAGCTGGGACTACCAGGTATGTGCCACCATGCCTTGCTAATTTTTTTAGAGATGGGGTCTCACTATATTGCGTAGACTGGTCTTGAACTCCTAGGCTCAAGCAATCCTCCTGCTTCAGTCTCCCAAAGCACTGGGATTACAGGTGTGAGGCACTATCCTCCAAAGGTTACATCTCTTTTTTTTTTTTGAGACGGAGTTTCGCTCTTGTCCCCCAGGCTAGAATGCAGTGGTGTGATCTCAGCTCACTACAACCGCTGCCTCCTGGGTTTGAGCAATTCTCTTGCTTCACCCTCTAGAGTAGCTGGCACTACAGGTGTGTGCCACCACTCCTGGCTACTTTTTGTATTTTTAGTAGAGATGGAGTCTCACTATGTGGGCCAGGCTGGTCTGGAACTCCTGACCTCTGGTGGTCTGCCTACTTCAGCCTCCCAAAGTGCTGGGATTACAGGGGTAAGCCACTGTGTCTGGACCTCCAAAGGTTGCATCTTATGTAAAGTATCAAAGCCAGGAAAACTGACATGGGTATAACGTGTGTGCCTAGTTCTGTGTTGTTTTTATCACATGCAAATTTGTGTAACTACTACCACTTCAAGTAAAAGGCAGAACTGTTCTCTCATCAAACAGATCTCTCTGGTGAGACCTCTGTGTAGCCACACCCACTCTCTCCCTGTCAACAACTAATGGGTCTCCATCGCTATCATTTTGAGGAGGCTGAGTTTTAAATCAACTTCCGACCTTCTCAGCAGTGTGCCCTTGGATGAGTCACTTGTCCTTTTCTGGATGTTGATCTTCTCAGTTATAGTAAGACAAGGTTGGGTCACATCAACATTCCTCTTGAATTTCCACAGGCTGATAGGATCTGAAAATGCTACAGAGATTATGAGAAAGAAAATGGGGTTTTATGGTGAAATAAACTAGGGAAATGATGCTTTACATAAATACATAGTGCTTCTTTACCGTGAATTCTCAGCCCTTTAATATACTAAGGTGAACTGTGACTCTTCTAGTGTGGGAGTTGTATGCAGCATTTTCCAAATTTATCTGAACACAGATGCTCCCCTAACCCTTTAAAAAAACATATCCTCTAGAAAAAAAAAAAAAAAAATCACCTATAGCTAGTTTTTCAGGGAATGTGCTTACAGATATGCTTTTTCAGGTAACCTCTGAGGTCCTCCTGCCTCAGCAATCCCACCCAGATTAAAATGCCTAGAAATACATCCTCTCTCGTGGGTTAAATTATGTCTCTTCAGCCAAAACCTAAGAGTGTGACCTTATTTGAAATCAGGGTCTTTTCAGGTGTAATTAAGATAAGGATCTTGAGATGAGATCATTCTAGATTAGGGTGAAGTCTAAATCCAAGGAAGAGTGTCCTTATGCATAGACACAGAAAAAAATGATAGGCTGGGTGTGATGGCTTGCACCTGTAATCCCAGTGCTTCGGGAGGCTGAGGCAGGAAGATTGCTCAAGCCCAGGAGTTCCAGGCTGCAGTGAGCTATAATCACCCCACTGCACTCCAGGCTGGGTGACAGAGCAAGACCCTGTCTCTAAAAAAAGAAAGAAGGAAGGAAGGAGGGAAGGGGAGGGGAGGGGAAGGGAAGGGAAGGGGAGGGAAGGGAAGGGAAGGGGAGGGAAGGGAAGGGAAAGGAGGAGGGAGGGAGGAAAAAAAGAAAGAGAGAAAGAGAAAGAAAGAAAGAGAAAGAGAGAGAGAGAGGGAGGGAGGGAGGGAGGAAAGAAGGAAGGAAGGAAGGAAGGAAGGAAAGGAAAGGAAAGGAAGGAAGGAAGGGAGAGAGGAAGAGAGGGAGAGAGGAAGACAGGGAAGGCAGGCAGGGGAAGGAAGGAAGCAAGGAAGGAAGGAAGAAGGAAGGAAGGGAGGGAGGAAGGGAGGGAATGCTCTGTGCTGCAGAGGCAGAGTCTGGAGGGCAGCCACAAGCCAAGGGCCACCCAGGGTTGCCAGCAGCTGCCAAAAGATAGGCAAGGGCAACCCTAACCATGTTTGGATTTCAGACTTCTGGCCTCCAGAACTGAGATAATAACTTTCTTCTCTTTTCAGTCACCTACTCTGTGGTTCTTTGCTACAGCAGCCTGAGGAAACACAAAACCCTCTTTTCATACTCTTGGGGTATTTTATTTTTATTTATTTTTTGTAGAGATGGGGTTTCGCTTTGTTGCCCAGGCTAGTCTCGAACTTCTGGGCTCAAGCTACCCTCCCGCCTAGACCTCCCAAAGGGCTGGGATTACAGGCCTGAGCCACCGCGCCCCCACAAGGGGTTTTTATTTTTTAGGTTGCCGAGGCTGGAGTGCAGTGGCTGCTCACAAGTGCAGTCATGGTGTCCTGCAACCTTGAACTCCTGGGCTCCCTTGATCCTCCCGCTTCAGCCTGCAGAGTAGCTGGGACTACGGGTACATGCCACCGAACTCTGCAAAATTTTAGGGGGTTTTGAAGGGAGGAAGGGGTCTCTTTTAAGTTTCTCCAGCCCCCAATCTCCTTCCCTCCTCAGGCCTTTGCACATGCTGGCCCCTCTGGGAACCTGAACGGTGAAAATACAGCAGCCCTGTGAAGACTGGGAGGAGGAGGTTGGGAGGGAGGGAAGTTCTAAGCAGAAAAGCCATCAAAGGCCCTGGGCCAGGCCAAGATTTGGGATAGTCAAGTCCCAGAGAGAAGGCAACTGTGGCTGTGATACAGTGAGAAGGGAGAGAGAAGTAGGAGAAGATGCTGGAGGGCAAGGGAGGGGCCACACCGCCTAAGTCCTGCCAGCGACAGTCAGGGGTTTGAAGTTTATTCTAAGTGCAATGGGCAAATTTTTTCTTTTTCTTTTTTTTTGAAATAAGGTCTCGCTCTGTCACCCAGGCTGGAGTGCGGTGGTGGGATCACAGCTCACTGCAGCCTCAACCTCTTGATCTCTTAAGCAATCCTCCCACCTCAGTCTCCCCCTGCCCCAACTCCCCCCGACCCTGCCCTGCCATCGAATAGCTGGGACCACAGGCTCGCACCACCAGGAGTGAAGCCAAAAAATACAAAAATATTTTGTGTAGAGACGGGGGTTCTCTCTGTGTTGCCCAGGCTGGTCTTGAACTCCTGGGCTCAAGCGATCCTTCCTCCCACCATGGCCTCCTGAAGTGCTGGTGTTATAGGAGTGAGCCACTGCGCCTGGCCCATTGGAGGATTTTTTTTTTTTAGACAGTCTCGCTCTGTCACCCAGGCTGCAGTGCAGTGGCATGATCTCGGTTCACTGTAACCTCCACTTCATTGGAGGATTTTAAGCACAGGAATAACATGTCTTGTTTGCGCTTTAGGAAGATCTCCCTAAGTGCAGTGTGTGGGATAAACTGCAGGGGGCGAGATGGAGACAAGCCTGGAGGCAGAAATCAGGTAGAAGAAGGTCATTAGGATTGGCTGGGCTAGGGATGAAGGTGACTTGGTCGAGGTCTGTAACCGTGAAATGGTAATAAGTGGGCCTAGGTCTATTTTGGAGGCAGCACTGTCAGGATGATGGGGTGAGGGAAAGAGAAATCACAGTAACTTCTTAGTGTTTTAGCCTACACAACTGGGCGAATGGGGAGCACCATCTATTTATGGTGGGAGACCTTGGGAAGGACTGGGTTTGAGGGGGTGGTGGAGGGAAATTCGAGCCTGCTTTTGGCTGGGAGATGCTCATTAGGCATCCAAGAGGAGGTGTGAGGTAGTTAAATATGTGAGTCTGAGTCCTAAGGAGAAGTCTTGGCGGGAGATAAAGCCTTGAGATTCATCAGACCGGAGATGGTCTGTGAAGCCACAGATAGGGATGACAGCCACTACGGGAATGAACAAAGATGAAGACGGGAGACCCCAAGACAGACCTCCGGGGCAGCCATCACCGAGAGAGGGCAGAGGAGGAGCAGGGAAGTGAGGCTCCTGAGAAGGAGAAGGCCGTGTGGAGGAGGGAAACCAGGGGAAGTTGGAGTCAGAGACATTGGAAAAGCATGTAAGGAGGCCGTGGCCAAGCATGTCAAAAGCCACTGAGAGACAGGCCGGAGAAGGGACCTTTGGCCTCAGTGACATGTAGGTCACTGATGATCTGGACGAGAGTCATCTCCTGTAACGGTGGGGACAAAAGGCTGATTGGAGCAGCACAGAATGAAAGTGGGGAGGGGGGAGGTGGAACAGCAGATGCCAGAAGAGCTAGGGGCCTCCAGGGAGAGTTTCTAAAGGATGGAGGGCAGGGCATGTTACAAGCGGATGATAATGATCTGGGGAAGGGGAGAAAGGCTCTGCAGAGACAACTGTGGGGCCACGCCCTAAGGAGCAGGAGGGCTGGGGTCCTGTGCAGGCTGGAGGAGCGCGATACGGCAGGGGAAGGGAGCACGCGTGGATACTGGGCAGCAGGTGTGGGGCACAGATGTGAGGTATGCTGGTGTGGTTGCATCCCTTCTTTTCTCTGAAGTCTGTGGTGGCACTGCCAGGAGAAATTGAGGTTGGGGGTGTGGGAGATTTGAAATTAGTCATTTCAAGAGCGAGGAAGTGAAGCTGTGAAAGCTCATTGGAGGAGCCAAGGGCCCGCGTGAGACGCTTGGTTGTGATTTGGAAAATGAGTTTGGTCACACACGGGTGCTGGTTCTTGAGCCATAGTTGGATCCAACTGGAGTCTGGAGTTGCCCTGGGTGGGCAGTGAATGGGGGAAAAGGGGTAAAGGATGCAGGGCACTGACTGTAAGGATGGCTTAAGGACATGGTGATGGCGCTGCCAACAGGCAAAGATCGCTGGCTCGGAGGGCTGGGTGGGTTCAGAGAATTGCTGGCGTGGTGTGGTGGTAATACAGGACCTACCTGAACTGCCAGCGCAGGAGGTGATGTTCAGAGTGGGAGGCTGGAGGTGATCAGGACTGATGAGATAAGGTATGTCCACCTGAGAGTGTGGCCAAGGTAGAGTGGAGGAAAGCCTGCTGGTGTTAAGGAGCTTCTCTGCCTATTCTTACTTGGTCCTTCCCAACTTTGGTTTTGTTTTTTTTGTTTTTTTTTGTTTTTTGTTTTTTGTTTTTGTTTTTGTTTTTGAGACGGAGTCTCACTCTGTCGCCCAGGCTGGAGTACAGTGGCATGATCTCAGGTCACTGCAACCTCCGCCACCCAGGTTCAAGGGATTTTCGTGCCTTAGCTTCCCAAGTAGCTGGGATTACAGGTGCCCACCTGCAAACCCAGCGAATTTTTGTGTTTTTAGTAGAGAGGGTTTCACTATGTTGGCCAGGCTGGTCTCGAATTCCTGACCTCAAGTGATTCACCCGCCTCAGCCTCCCAAAGTGCTGGGATTAAAGCATGAGCGACTGTGCCAGGCCCCTTCCCAACTTTGGATTCAGAGCTACATCCTACCAGAGCCAGAAGGGGCCACCCTCTTCACTGTACAAATGGTCACACCAACGCCTGGAGATGTTGGATGCAGAAGGCGAAATGTCAGAAGCTGGAGTCTGCATCTCAGCTGGAGGGTGAGGTAAGATTCCTGCTGGTGTTTATCCCCCTCCTCACTTCCCTCAGCAGCAGCCCTTCTCCTCCCCTTCTGCATCCCTGGAGCAACTGCCTTAAGGCTCTCCCCCTTCAACATGCCCCCCACCCTACAGCCTTTCCTGCATTTCCCATTCCATTCCTCTGGGGAGTCCCTGCAGATAGAAATTCAAGTGCACAGCCACGAGGAACATCTCCTTGCTGTTAACTAGACTGTGTTTCTTTTTTTTTTTGAGACAGTCTCGCTGTGTCGCCCAGGCTGGAGTGCAGTGGCACAATCTCGGCTCACTGCAAGCTCCACCTCCCGGGTTCATGCCATCCTCCTGCCTCAGCCTCCTGAGTAACTGCGACTACGGGCACCTGACACCGCGCCCGCCTAATTTTTTGTATTTTTGGTAGAGACGGTTTCACTGTGGTCTCAATCTCCTGACCTTGTGATTTGCCCACCTCAGCCTCCCAAAGTGCTGGGATTACAGGCGTGAGCCACCGCGCCCGGCCTAGACTGTGTTTCTTTACAAATATCTGGTGGCAGATCTTATTCATTCATTCATTGATGCACTCATTTAATCTTCATTCATTCATTCCATCTTTCATTATTCACTAACTGGCTTTGAGTGACTAAACCAGCCATGAGGGATGAGTTCTCCGCCACTTGACACTGCTCATTCACCCAACCAACCAGCTCACTGTTTCTCTCATTCATTATTCACCTCATTGTGGGGAAAAGAGAGATCAGACTGTTACTGTGTCTATATAGAAAGAAGTAGACATAAGAGGCTCCATTTTGTTCTGTATTTGAGATGCTGTTAATCTGTGACCCTACCCCCAACTTTGTCCTTACAAGAGACATGTGCTGTGGTGACTCAAGGTTTAACGGATTTTGGGCTGTGCAGAATGTGCTTTGTTAAACAAGTGCCTGAAAACAGCCTGCTGGTTAAAAGTCATCACCATTCTCTTAATCTCAAGTACCCAGGGACACATACACTGCGGAAGGTCGCAGGGACCTCTGCCTAGGAAAGCTAGGTATTGTCCAAGGTTTCTCCCCATGTGATAGACTGAAATATGGCCTCATGGGAAGGGAAAGACCTAATCATCCCCCAGCCTGACACCCGTGAAGGGTCGGTGCTGAGGAGGACTAGTATTAAGAGGAAAGGCCTCTTGGCAGTTGAGATAGAGAAAAGCATCTGTCTCCTGCCCGTCCCTGGGCAATGGAACATCTCATGTAAAACCCGATTGTGTGTTCTGTTTACTGAGAAAGGACAAAACCGCCTTAGGGCTGAAGGCAGGACGTGCTAGCGGCAATGCTGCTCTTTGTGCGCTAAAAAGGTTTATGGAGATGTTTGCATATGCATATCAAGGCACAGCACTTTTCCTTAAACTTATTCATGTCAGAGATCTTTATTCATGTGTCTTACTGCTGACCTTCTCCCTATGAGGATCCTATTATCCTGCCACTTCCCTTTTTCTAAGATGGTGAAGATAATGATCAATAAATACTGAGGAAACTCAGAGACCGGTGCCGGCGCGGGTCCTCTGTATGCCGAGCGCCGGTCCCCTGGGCCCACTTTTTCTTTCTCTATACTTTGTCTCTGTGTCTCATTTCTTTTCTCAAGTCTCTTGTTCCACCTAACGAGAAACGCCCACAGGTGTGGAGGGGCAGACCACCCCTTCACCTCATAAATCCTGTGTAGGTCTGAGACCTGGGCTTCACGCATGTCTGGCAGGCGTCCAGGCTTTCCCATCATGTATCTATCCCCCGGGTCACATCCATGTCAGGTGGGTACCACAGTCTAAAGTCCTTGTATTCTCTTCCACATACCAGGGCTGATAATTTATCAGCTGCCATTGATCAAAGTTCACAAGGTGAATTTTCATAAACTTCTAAAGCTGCCTACAGTTTCCAGTAAACAAATCTCTTTAAATTTACGAAAGCAATGCTTGCTGATTGTAAAAAACACACGGTGCCAAAGCATAGAAAGGAAGAAGCCCCGCTTGCAATTCGCTACCTACATCCCACTCCTGGGGCCAACAACTATTGGAAGTGTGGTGAGTGATTGCTTTATATCCTTCTAGATCTTATCTACATATTTGCAAAGAAAAAATATACATATATAAAATAAAATATGTATGGGTTATATCCTTACAAACTGAGATCATAGGCAGTTCCGCAACTTGCCTTTTCTCTGTAACAATAAGTGATGGATGCTTTGCAGGGTTGGTGCTACAGAGCCTATTTATTCTTTTAAAAGGCTGCATAGGGAGCTCTGGTGGCACAATGGGTTAGTGCCTGGTACTTATATTGAGCTCTTTTGTATGAGCACTTCTGGAGGCTCATTTCTAGAAGTGGAATTGCCAGGTCACGTGCAGTGCCAGGTATAGTGCTTCCTAGATAGCAGGATCTTTATAAACATCTGTGGCATGATTGCATGGTGCCAGATGGCCCTCTAGAAAGGTGACACCATTTCCACTCCCACCAAGGATGACCAGAGCCACAGAGGTTTCCATTTCTGTCACCAGGTCACAGCAACACTAGGTTTCAGGAGGGCCACTTTCCCTCGGGCCACTCTGCTACTCCTTAGGAGGAGTTAAAGGCCCTGTGATGAAAGGAAGACAACGTCTGGGCCGAGTAACTTCTCCTCCAGGTCTGCCAAGCCCATTTCTCAACATCCTCCTGCTATCACGGTGAGGGTAACATCAGCTCCAGGACTTCTCTCATTGGAACCAGCCACATCTACACCAAGAACCCACATGTTTTCTGCCACCCCGACCAATCCCTGAAAGTAACGGGAAACTTCCACTTACGCTTGGGCTCATTCTCCTACAGCCAACCCTGGCACTATCTTGTCAGTAACTGCTGCACTCCTTCTAGGGCCCTATCTCCACTGGGAACCCACACCCGGACAGTCCCTGTTCCTGACATCTTTGGGGCTGCCTGTGCCATGAAACTGCCCCCAACTCTGCCACCTGCCTGCGTACTGATGCCCCCAGGATGGGCATTATTGGGAGGGCACTAAAGGAGGCACCCCTGCTGGCACACGAGGGCCAGTTCTACCTCCAATCCTCCTGGGAGCTTTGGCCAGCATTGACACGGGGTCCTCTGCCTGGAGAAGGAGGCTGGCATTAAGTGGATTGTGAGGGCGCAGTGCAAAGGCAAAAATCAGGGTAGAGGCACCCAGTCCCATCTGAGTCCCAAGGCACTGGCACTGTCCTGCCCCATTCTGCATGACTATGCCAGGCCCCCATGTGAAGACTCTCTTCCCTTAGGGCTTAACTCCCACGGGTGGGGCTGGTAGAGAAAGGTGGAACCTGCCACCTCCTCCCCTCCCTGTAGGAGATTCCAGGGTGGGGCCGTTCAAGGTCTCCTAAAGCCCCACTCCACAGATGCCCAGCCCCACCCACTGCTCTCCTGGGCTTCTCCCCACCCCCATCGTCTCCCAGCAGGTGGTTTCCTGCTATCAACAGCAGAATGGGCTGTCCCAGGGCTGCTTCCTGGATCCAACTCCTCGCAGCCAACTTCTCACAACTCATGGTAAGACAGCCAGAGAGCTGGGCTCCATGTGTCCCAGGAAAGCTGTGGGCAGAAGGGATTGGGAAATCCACACAAGGGACACGCGCACTCCATTTCCAGGCTCTTTGGCACACAGAGACATCAAAAAACAGACAGCCAAAGCATCTAGAACAAGCACCAAGAGCGGCCCACGGATGGACTATCCTCCCAGATGGCTCATCAGTGGTGGGACTGCGGCACAGCGACCCCATCACCACACCCCCCAGCAGTGTCTGGACTCACCTCTCCACCCACCTCCCCACACAGCCAGAGGCAGGCCCTCAGCCTGTAACATTCAGTAACATTCAGTGAGGACATGTGTTTATCCTGTGTTGTGGGTGGGTACAGTGAGTTCTCTATTCAGGTAGGAGTGGAAGCTGGCTTAGAGCTCATCCAGTCCAATGTCCCACAGGTGTAGAAGTGCCCTGATAAAATCTCAGAGCTGGCTGTCCAGTCAAGATTTGCATACCTCCAGAAATGGGGCTCTTACTACCCCTCAGAGTAGCCCATTCTGCTGTTGGGCACCTCCAATGGTTGGCATTTTCCTCCTGGCATCCTCTTTCTTGGGTTGGTTGGGGGGCAGATACTGTCACTCCAGCCTAACCCTCAGGACAAGAGAGGTAGCTGGGGTGGAAACAGAGGCAGAAAAAGTAATAAATTAAATCCAAGAATGAACAGAGACATGGCAGGATGGGCAGGGACATTCCTGGGGTGCCAGCAGTCTCTAGCTTGATCCAGGAGGCACTGGGGAGGAGGCTGCTGATCGCAAGCTTCCAGGCAGGAGGTGACTCAGAAGGCCGGGTTGTCAATGCCCCTCCGATCCCCGGTATATTCTTCAGGCCTGAAGCTGTAGGGAGGGGGTGGCTCTGTGGGAATTGGGCCCAGGCTGGGCTTCAGAATCACCTGCAGGGAAAAGAGGGAATTCAGTCTTCTGGGTCCTGGCCCTGGCCACCACTCCCCGCTGCCAGCTGAGGCATGGTTACCAGGGAGAGGGGTGCCCCAATGCTGGGTGCAGAGTACCCTCCAGGGTCGAAGGGCCCTCCACTGTCCCTGCTGCACAGCCGGCCAGAAGCAAGGTAGGGATAGGGATGAGACACCCACCTCACTGTAGGGGGGTGGGGGTGCAGAGGGGGATACTCTGACCCTCTCTGGAGGGATGATGGAGGGCAGTTCCAGGGGCCCCCGGCAATCCATTGGGGCGTCTGGCTCCGGCTCTTTGCAGTTGCGACAGAAGCACTTAGCCAGGCCACAGATGCAAAAGAGGGACAGGATGACCAGGAAGATGATGACGAAGATCCTGGGGTGGGGACCACCAAGAGCACCCTGAGTCCCCAGGCCACCCTGGGGACTCCCCACACCTCCCCGCTCCCGCCGCCCACACTGCCCCCTCGGCAGGTGCCTGGCCTTGCCCTGTGTGGACAAGGTCCCTCCAAGGACTGCACCCAGAGGAGCTGGCCCTGGGCTCACCTCACGGGGCCAGGGAAGATTTCGTTCTCCTGGCAGCAGCTGTCACCACAGCATTTGAATCCTTTGGGGCAGTTGCTGGACGGAGGGCACAGAAAAGGGCAAGGAGAAGCTGTTGGCACCAGAATGGAGAGGCAGAAGGATCCCAGCCTCCTCCAAACACACCCAATATGCTCATGGCACTAAGCTACCCCTTAGCGGGGTGGGGGGTACGGCCCCCGTCTGAGCTCAGTAGGAGGACTCTGGGGAAGGGCGTGTGCACTCGCGCCCAGTCCGGCTCCCTATTGGGCCCCACGCCCCTCATCTGTAACATGGGTGGGAGAAGTATCCTGTTGACCTCAGCAGGCAGGTGTGGGGATGGGACATTGCAGCGGCCATGACACCGCTCATCCAACTCTCAGGAGGTGAGGGGAAAGGGCCACATGGCATGTCCAGGAAGAGAAAGTCCTCACTGGCGCCCATGGAGTATGAGGGGTCAGAGAATGGGTGCTTTCAGAACACCCAGTGCTGACCTAATGGAAACACTTTTCTGCCCAGTGACCCTTACCAAGCCCCGCCCCTGTGCTCAGGCTTCTGGGATTTCTCTATGAGGGTTAGCCCCCTGCCTTCTACCCAGGGAACCCTCAGAGGGGAGATGGCCTGGCACTGCAGCAGGAAGGACTGGGATCCAGCTACAGACCTGCCCCCAAGTGTGGAAGTCCCTGGGTTCGTTGGTGGAGGGAGAGGGTGGGGTCTCCCTCTTTGGCTGGGAAAGTGGGGGGACAGTTTCTGGCTGGATTGGGAGTGGGTGAGGATGGATGGGGTTTCTGGCCCCCCACACCCTACAAGGCATGCAGGGCGTGATTTGGGTTGCTCCTCCCCACTCCCCAGATTGGAAATTATGGCTTCCAGACTTACAAGATGAAACCACATTTGGCTGCAACCTGTGGAAGAAAAGAGAGAGGTCGGGGTCATAAACTGGGGATAGTGGGAGTGGGGTCTCCATTCAGATGCTACCCAGGTACCTCACAGGCAGCAGGTCCCCAGTAGACTCAGCCTCTTCCTACAAGTCACTCCCCACCTCACTCTCTACTATGTTCCCAGGTCAGTGCTTGGAGCCCAGCTGACCCCTGGCTGGCCCCAGCTGCCCTTACTCTCTCAGCACATTCCATCACCCCCGGGTTTGTAAGCTCATCCCTTCTGACCACCCTTCCAACCCGGCTTCTGCCGTGACACCCATGGCTCAGGGCACTTTCTTTCTCCCACCCTGTCACTGCAGACACTGAGGAGCACTCTTCCTATAATGCAAATCTCATCACCGAAAAACCTTGCTGGAAGCCGCCTTCAGTGGCTCCCTGGGGTAGAGACCCCCCAGTGGGCAGCTGCACTCCCTCCCCTTTCGCTTCCCCTAGTTCTTTCTCTTCCTCTCACACACACCCACTGGGAGTTCCCTGAACATACCTGGCTGTTTTACACCTGTCTGAGCCTCCATTCATCCTTCAGATCCCTGCCTAGGGGATTCCATGCTCTGCAAAGCTGCCAGGACCCCGCCTCCCAAATCAGCTTCTCCCTCTTCTATACTAGGTCTGCAGAGCAGCCAGGGCATCTTACAGAATTTCACTCCATTGATAGCAATTGTGCGTCAAAGCTGCACTGATTTGGAATACTCTTCTAGGTGGCTGCAAGGCTGGCTCCAGCCCCTCCCTCTCTGGTTACCTTATTTAAAATTACAACCACTCTCCTTCCCCTTAGTGTGCTTAATTTTTCTCCACATCTCTTATCAACATCTAACATACTATATATTTACTTTATCTTGTTAATTGTCCTTCAGTTGTGTCAAAGGCAAACTCCGCGAGGGCAGGATTTTTGCTACATCATTGTTGAAAACTCAATAGTCAAAATAATTGCAGAATGAATGAACGTGCATTCATCAATTACCTGGTTTCATTTCATCCTTGCTGCTCCCAGACTGTGGGGGAGGGATGTAGGTGCCAGAACATAGGAAATGGGTGGTGGGGGAGGGCATCTGTCACCTCACCCTAGCCTCCTGGGACAAACAACCAAGGCTAAAAATAGGACGCCAGCTTTGGCAAAACCACCATTATCTTTATCTTTATACCTTTACTTGAAATATTTCAATTGCAAATCACAACAGTAAAGATAAGAATACCAGTGATAGCCGATAATAGTTGGGGTAATTCCCCTTTTCCATGCTCAGTCCCAGGCTGAGTACCATCTCACAGGCTTTGTCCCTTTGTGGGGACAGGAACAGGAAGGAACCCCTGCAGGGTGGCCCAGGGAGGGTGAGTCTGTGAATCCAAATCACACAGCACACAGGAATGACTATAGAATTGGAGACAGGCTGGGCGCGGTGCCTCATCTCTGCAATCCTAAGTACTTGGGGAGGCTGAGGTGGGAGGATTGCTTGAGGCCAGGAGTTTAAGAGCAACCTGGCCAACATAGCGAGACTCTATCTCTATTTTTTTTTTTTTTCCCTGAGACGGAGTCTCAGACTGTTGCCCAGACTGGAGGGCAGTGGTGCGATCTCGGCTCACTGCAACCTCCGCCTCCCAGGTTCAAGTGATTCTTCTGCCTCAACCTCCCGAGTGGCTGGGATTACAGGCACGTGCCACCATACCCGGCTAATTTTTGTATTTTTAGTAGAGATGGGGTTGTTGGTCAGGCTGGTCTCAAACTCCTAACCTCATGATCGGCCTGCCTCGGCCTCCCAAAGTGCTGGGATTACAGGCGTGAGCCACTGCGCCCAGCCTCTATTTTTTAAATTTAAAAAAATATATATATTTTTATATATATTTACATATATTTATATATATATTTTTTTATGTATATATATATAGAGAGAGAAATAGAGGGGTCCATCCAGGCACTCAGCAGCACCCCTTCCCCCTCAGACCCCACTCTGGCCCTTGTCCTTTTCCTGGACCCCAACTAAGAAGAGATGAGTAATTAACAGGTTTAGTAAATTAGTCTCAAGTTCCGGTTTGGGAGGGGGAGGAGCTCTTCTCCCAGGTTGTCTCCCCACATTTTAACCAGCGGGTAGTCTTGTCTGGGGTGGTTCAGAGGCTGAGTTTTATAGAGCATCAGGGTGGTCTTGGGCTGGGAGTAAGTAAATCTCAGCTTACTTAACTCCAGAATTCAAGGCATTAACAGCACCTCACCCCTGGGGTTGGTGGGAGGGGTAAACCAGAGGATGCCCAGCCCAGCATTGACACAAACCGACTGCCCAGTGATTTAGAAGGAACACCTTGCTCACTAACCCGGGTCCATGGAAGGGTTTTGGCAGAGCCACTCTGAAAGCTCAGCCCAGATGTGTGAAGGTACCCCGTTCTGGGAGCAGGCCCTGACTTCCCTCTGGTTCTTAAATGGAAATAAGTCACAAATGCATGTTCTAGACCCGTCTCTGTTCCCAGGATAATCACCCGCCCCAGGACCAGACAGTCTTCCCCCATCACCTGTAGAGTTTACCTGGGAGGAACAGAAGAGCCGAGGGAGCACTAGAACCCTACACCTCCCTCTCAAAATCACAGATTTCAGAGGCCTCCCCAGCCTTGGTTAGGCAGCCAGGTCAAATCCCACCACAGGCTGGGATTACTCACCCCTAGAAGGGGACGAGGGAACCTTCTCTCTCCTAGAGAACAAGCAGAGACACAGTCCCAAAGAGGGTGGGGACATTCCAGGGTCCCCCAGCACTGGAGGAACAGAGCTGGGGCTAAGTGCTGGCCCAGGTGTCCAGACCTCAGGCAGGAAGGAGCTGGAAGGATAAGCTGAGGCTAATAACGAGGTCCAAAGTCCCTATTCACAGAGAGGTGCCAGGTGTCAGATAGGTGGCGGGTGGTGGCCAGTTCCCACCACAGGATCCCCCTCTGAGGTGGGAGAACCCAGGCTCTCCCAGAGCCTCCTCTGCTGCCCCCACCTCCACCTCCACGTCCACCTCCACAGCAAAGAGAGAAAGGAAGTTGCTAATTGTGTGTGGTCAGGAGGAAATCCTGATTACAGAAGGTGGCACCAGGCTCCAGAAGCAGGCTCCTGACCTACAAGGGTAGGGCCCGAAAGTTCCACAGCCTTACCTCCCAAGTCTCACCTTTTGGGGGCTAGCCAGCAGGCTGAGCAGCAAGGTGGGCGCGAGGCCGGTCACCCAAGCTTGGGACATCCTGGCTTGGGGGCCACTGAGCTTTCCTGTGTAGAGAAGGCGGGGCTCCGACCTCTCCCACTTCTCTCCATCTATGGGGCCCCGCCTCGGGATGGGGGCGGAGCTGCACCGGGAGAGGCGGACTCGGGGCAGGGAGGGGCTGGGAGGAGGAAGGGAGGCGCAGAGGTCTCGGTTGGGTTTTGGGAATTGGGAGGTAGAAGAGATTAACAGATTTTTCTGTTAATCTCTTCTACCTCCGGGCGCGGCTCACGCTGGTAATGCCAGGTAATACTCGCCTTGGGAGGCCGAGGCGGGCAGATCACTTCAGGTCAGGAGTTCGCGGCCAGCTTGGCCTACGCGGTGAAACCCCGTTTCCACTAAAAATAAAAAATTTAGCCGGGCGTGGTGGCGGGTGCCTGTAATCCCAGCTACTCAGGAGCCTCAGGCAGGAGAATCGCTTGAACCCGGGAAGCAGAGGTTGCAGTGAGCCGAGATCGCGCCAGTGCACTCCAGCCTGGGCAACGGAGTGAGACTACATCTCAAAATAGATAAATAAATAGATAAATAACCTAAATTTAAAAAGAGGTGGGGTCAACTCCACACCGCTGAGCTGGGCCTTCCTAACCCCCAACTCCTCCACTCCTAAGTGCCCCAGACTCCAGGGAGGGGTGCCGGGACCGGCAGGAGTGGGAGGGGGACGTGGAAGCCCCTTCTCATCTGGACGGCTGGGTCCGGTGAGAAGTCATGGGGGCAGAGGTTGAGGGAGGGGAAGGCGAAAGTTCTAGGGTAGATTTCGAGGTGTTATGGTTGGGGGATATCACCCCATTGCGTTTTGGCCAAAAAAAGAGGGAGGAGGCAGCCTGGCTGATTTCAGAGTGATCTGAGATTTCCAGGTCGAGGAAGCAAGACCAGGAGCACAACATGGGTACCTTCGTGTGCCCTCCCTCTTGAAATCCTACGGGGGGTGTTGGTGCATTTCCTCCCATTGACAAAACGGGAACTCAAGGTCCCAGGGTTTAGACTGCCCCGGGATCCGCTGCTGGGGCTGGTCCTTTGCCAGGCCCGCCGGGGCGCGGGCGAGCAGGCCCATCCAGATTCCTGGAAAGACCCCGCGGAGGCCGCCCCAGTGCGGAGGAGCGGGATTCCGAGCCCCCTGCGACCGCCGCCTCCAGCACTCCAGGCGCAGAACTTCCGGGAGGGGCCGGCAGGTGGCAGCGTCGCCCAGCGCGGGTGCCCCCGGGAGCCGGGAGGGGCGCGGCCGGGGCTAGTGGGCTGGGGACGCCGGGCGGGGGCGGGACAGGAGCGGTGCAGCCAGGACCGCGGGAGGGGGCGAGAGGGCGATGGAACGTGGGGCGCTGCTCCCTGGCCCAGGGAAGGGGGACTCTGAGAGGCTCAACGTCATGTCCTTGAGCGCCTCCTGCTGTGTCGCCCATCTGTCCTGACCCCTGAAAAACACCCCCGACGTCGGGGACATTTCTTCTCTTTCCTTGTGTCTGCATCTCACCCTTCTCCCTCATCTCTCTCAGTCATGTTCTCTGTCTTACATTTAACCCCTCTGTGTCTCTCACCGTTTCTCCCAGTCTGTTTTTCTGCTTCGGTTTCTCCCCATCTGTCTGCACCCAGTTTCTCTCGAGTTCCCAGCCTTTCCCTCTGTTCTCCTGTCTGTTTCTCCTCTCTGTGTTCACCTCTGTCTGCCTCGGCGGAGGCGTCTGTTTTTCCTCGGTTTCTCTGGTCCCTTCTCCTTGTCCGTGGTTTGGTCCTGCACCCCTAATCTCTCGGTCTGTTTCTTATGCTCTCTCCCTGCTCTCTGTCTCCCTTTCCCTGTCTCTATTTCCCATTACCTCCTCGCCCTTGACGGCCCTTAAGAAGATAATCTTCCAGTCTCCTGATTCGAGGGGTATTGTGATCTGGCCCCTCTGTATTTGAAGTGACTATGAGCTTGGAGAAGGGAAGGGGCCGCCCTCTCCCCTCCGCCCCTGCAGGTAGACCTTGGCAGGGGGACCTAGTCCTGAGAGTGCTGGAGCCTCCGCCTCTTGAGTCGTTGCCAACTTGGGCTTCTAGGGTTCTTCTTGTTCCCACCCAGGCCCCACTGCACCAGTAAGGGCTGGGGTCTCTACCCCACACTCCCCACTATCCTGCCCAGGCCGGGAGCCCTACAGAGGTGTGGCCCTTATGGGAGAAGAAAATGAGAAAATGGTTGAGCTCAGAGGAGGAAGATACCCTGGGGGGTGATGAGGGTGCTGAAAAGGGCATGAGGGAACTCATGGGACAGATATGGGGGGGCCAGCAGGGTGGGGATGAGGGAACTAGGCAGGCACCAGTGCCCTGAAGAGGGGCAGGAGGAGGGGGAGGAGGCTGGCATGGCTGCTCTCTGGGTCTCTGGCATCACCTGACCCAGATCTAGGGTTGCTGGACAAGAAACAGGAGGCCTAGGTAAATCCAAATTTCAGATAAACAATGAATAATTTTCTTTTAGTATAATTAAGCTCCATGCTATATATATATATATATATTTTTTTTTTTTTTTTTTTTTTTTTTGAGAACCAAGACTGGACTGGAGTGGAGTGGTGTGAGCTCACTGCAACCTCCACCTCCCAGATTCAAGCTATTCTCACGCTTCAGCCTCTCAAGTAGCTGGGATTACAGGCATGTGCCACTATGCCCAGCCTGGGCCCAAGCGATATTTGAGACATACTTACGCTAAAATTTACTTTTCTATCTGAAATTCACATTTAACTGGATGTTCTGTATTTTTCTTTGTTAAAACTGGCAACCAGGCCAGGCACAGTGGCTCACGTCTATAACCCCAACACTTTGAGAGGCCGAGGTGGGAAGATCACTTGAGCCCAGGAGTTTGAGACCAATCTGGGTAACATAGCGAGACCCTGTCTCTGCAAACAAAGAAAAGAAAAGCAATTAAGCCAGTGTGGTGGCATGTACCTGCAGTCCCAGTTACTCTGGAGGTTGAGTTGGGAGGATCACTTGAGCCTAGGAATTCAAGGCTGCAGAGAGCTGAGATCACACCACTACATTCCAGCCTGGGTGACAGAGCACCACCCTGGCTCTAAAAAGAAAAACAAAACAAAACAAAATCTGGTAATGCTATCCACATCCCTACAATGTCATAGGAACAAATTCCACCCCCACCCCACATCTTCCAATGGAGAAGTGAGGTCCCTAGCACTTGACTCACCAGGCAGAGTCTGAAGGGCTCTCGAGCCCCTTGGCTGGGCCCCCAGGTCCTTCCATGACACCAAAGGCCCTGTGTTCCTTCCTGCACATGGGGACAAGACGAGGAGCCTGAAAGTGGGTGGCCCCAGGCCAGGCCAAGAACACCAGGGCCTGTTAGCATTCATCATGGCCACAGGGGCCTAGGATTCTTGGTGGGTGAGATCAGAAGGGGGTGGGAGCACCATGGACCCCCCTAGACTGAGCAGAGAGGGAGGGGCTGTTCTAGAGGAAGGAGGGTCCTGGACAAGGCCAGCATCTTCTGTTTGGCACGTCATCTGGCACCAGGAGGGCAGTGTATGCAGGTGCTCAGGCATACATGAGCATGGAAACCCAGAGGCCTCATGCAGTCAGCGGCCCCCTAAATTCAATGCCAAATTCCATCTGGGGTTTCCCAAGAGCAGCCACTTTGAAATGTCTTCATAAGCGCTCGCTGGGCCCCCCAGTGCATTCACTAAAGAATGAGCTGATTGTGCATCCTGCCGGGGCCCAGCTGGAAGGAGGGGCCTCCGAGGCCAGCCGGCCCACTTATGTCCTTCTCAGAGGAGGCAACTGGGGCCCCGGAGGGCGGGAAGGCCAGGTCGCACAGGACAGGAGGGGCTGAGTCAGGATCAGAATGAAGCAGTGGGCCGAGCGCGGTGGCTCAAGCCTGTAATCCCAGCACTTTGGGAGGCCAAGACGAGCGGATCACGAGGTCAGGAGATCGAGACCATCCTGGCTAACACGGTGAAACCCCATCTCTACTAAAAAAAAAAAAAATACAAAAAACTAGCCGGGCAAGGTGGCGGGCGCCTGTAGTCCCAGCTACTCGGGAGGCTGAGGCAGGAGAATGGCGTAAACCCGGGAGGTGGAGCTTGCAGTGAGCTGAGATCCGGCCACTGCACTCCAGCCTGGGCGACAGAGCGAGACTCTGTTTCAAAAAAAAAAAAAAAAAAAAAAAAAAAAGAATGAAGCAGTGCTCGAGACACCACGCCCAGCACAGGTGGGACTCACCTGGGGCCTGGGGAGCCCTGCTCCACTGCTCCGGATGGAGGATCACTCAGGGTGGGTGGCCTTGCCCAGCCTGGCTTAGCCCAGCCCAGGGGCCAGGCCTGGGTGAAGGGGAAGAGACAGGCTGAATTCTGTTTCACTTGGGAGTCCCCCCCACCCCCATACTTTGGTGGACACTAATATCTGTAATGGCTGATGGCACTGGGCTGGGATCTCTTTTCAAAGCCAGCAGAATGCTGTGCTCTAGCCCGGCTCTGCCTGTAGGGGCAGTATTGTGTCGTGTTAGTCAGTGTGCCACTGAATATATTGTGCTGTGTGACCTTAGACGAGAAATGGAACTTCTCTGGGTCTCTCTCAACAAGGAGGAGAGGGAGGAGCTGGATAACAGCACCTCCTTCATCATACAGGCCATGATAAGGATGAAATAGGCCGCTCAGTGTCTGGCACTCAGTAATGGCAAATAAATGCTAGCTGTCATTCCTGGCAGAGACAAGGGGCCCACACTTCCTTCTCTACATTTCACATGGAGGCAGAGTGGGGTGCCAAGGAGTGCAGGGTCTCGCTGCTCTCAGACTGCTCACTCCCCTGGACGGGCTGCAGCATCCAGGCCCAGTTTCCCCAGGACACCTTGCTCACTAAACCCCCCTGCTGTCCACTGGGCCCCACTAAGGGCCAGTCAGGCCTGAGAAGGTGGGGCTGGTGACAGATCCCAGAGGATGCCCAGGTGCCGACCACTCCTGACCATGGCGCTGGGACTGGAGATGTGATTCCCTCCACTCCCAGTTTGTTCCCCCTTTCTACTCCCACACGGCCCACTGAGCACTGCCTGGGTCTACTTTACAGAGGAGGCCCGCCTCTCCACATGGGCTGAGAGCCCATGGAGAGCGGAGCTGTGCCTGTCACAGGCGTCCTCTTACTTTATCCCCACTGCCATTGGCCCCCCGTGCAGCCTGGCTCGTCAGGACTTTCATAGCCATATTCAACAAGGCCTCTAACTTGGTCTCCTCATTGCCAAGGAGGGCAGACCATGTTGGGCATGTCGCTCTCTTGCTCCCTAATCTTCAGAGGCTCACTACTGCCACCTGAATAAAGTCCCATCCCAGAGAGACCTTCAGGGTCCCCCATAACCAGTCCCTACCTGACCCCCACCCCCGCTGTGTTCTCCAACCCCTCCTCTTACTCTTTCTGCTTCTCTCCTTGCCTCTGCCCAGGCAGTTTTTTCCACCTAGTTTCTTCCCCAAATCCCTCCCAGAAACCGAACACATTCTTCCCCATCCTTTAAAGCTCAGCCCAAATGCCACCTCCTCCAGAAAGCCTACCTGGACTTGGATCTTCCTTCAACAAGTGATTGTCTGCTCCCTGCTTGCCCCTACCCAGGCCTCTTCCCTGGGCCTCTCTGGCCGTTTTCCATCGAAGATGTGTGGACATGTCCTAACGCTCCCACCCGGCTGCTGCGGGGGCTGGCCAGCTCTGATTCAGCATGCATTTCCCCCTGGTGCTTTGTTCCAAGTAAACACTGGCTCTGTTGTCATTGAATCCAAGCTGGTTAGGGGCCTTCCTGGGTCAGGGGCCAGATTTCTCCAAGTGGATAGGGAATTCATTTCCAAAGTCCTTGGTGAAGGACTCGTGGATGGGGTGGCAGGAGTCCAGACTGACTGGGCTCCCCACCACACTGGCTGTGTGGTTTGGGGAATCCACCTCTTCTGCTTCCTGCACCCCCTCCAAAGGGTGTGCTCAAATTTGTGACTCTCCGCTCAGCAAGTGAGGACGATGGCTCCCTAGGGATTGAACAACTCCTAAGGGGGTGTAGCAAGGAATGCTTGGCTTACGGTCCGCCTTCCTGGAGGAGGCAGAGTCCAATAATAGGACTTCTTGGCCATGGGACGGGGACCTCAGTTCCCTTTCCAATATATATATATATATTTTTGAAATTGAAGCCCACCAGCCCCTTTCCCAGTCTTGGAGTGATGGCCATGGGAGTGGAGGAAACCACTTCTGGAGTCAGCTCCAAGTTTGAGCCGTGAACCTGTGGGCCCGGAGGGTGGAGGGAGGGCAAACCACCTGAGAATTAACAGTACAGGGCGCTTATTATCCCAATGAGCAGGTTGGAGGGACTCACTGATGCTCACTTACCTGGAGGTTTAGCAGAGACAAAAACGCCATTCGGGAGCCATTATCTTTCCAAAGTGTAGGTTTCTGGGGTGCAGGCCGGGGTGGAAAGGAAAGCACCTCAAAGAGCCGGGATGGGTGTCGGGTGGGGAAGGTCAGGGGAAGGTTGAGCTGATGAGCTTTGGCTTCCGGGGTGGCAGATGGAGCAGAGCCATGAAGGCTTGGGCAGGAGAGGCTGAGCTAAGACTAGGGCGAGGGTCTTGAGAGCCCCCATGCCTGGCTTCCTTCCTCTGGGGCCCCATCCTTCAGTCTGCAGCCCCAATCTGACACCTACCCTCACTGTCTACTCTCTGAGACCAGATCCTGTAACCAGAGGGAAGAAAGGAATTTGGGATCCTTGCTTTCTAGCTCAGTTCTTGTTGGCTCCTAAAAAGAGGGTTCTACTGTACCCTGTTTGTGGGTTCCTTTGCTTCTGACCCAAATGTTACTGGGACTGTAGTTAGACCTAGAAGAACTTTTCAGATCCAAAGGAGCTGCGGATTCAGGACAGCCATGAGAAGGGGAGCCCTTTCATGGTCTGGGGGCTCAGACTAGAGTGGGGCGCAGGCACAGCCTGAGAAGACCCCTGAAGCTGTAAAGGCAGAGAATGAGTGTGAGCAGTGGGGAGGGATTCAGGCAGGCAGAGATCACATCCTTCCTCAAATCATAGCTCCTCTAAGCAGCCACATCATCTGGCTCCCAGCTGAAGACAGACTTGGCTTTGGTTGTGTGGGAGCTGCATGTGTGCATGTATGTATATTATGTGCACGTGTGTGCATGCAGAGCATCCCAGCCTCCTGTGTTGATTGGCAGCTCCCACTTACACCCCTTACCCCACTGCCAGTGCCTGGCTTCCTTATCGCCGGGCCAGCCTTTAGGGGGCTGGCTTCAGGATCCCCTCACCCCAGTGGCCCTGTTAGCACCTCCTCTCTCCCTTGTTAGCGCCTCACAACCCCTCTTCCTCCTCCAGCCCCAGCTGTTCCCCCAGAGACAGGCCCTGTGGCTTGCAGCCCAGTTCTTGCATTCTGATTCCACTTCAGCTTCTACTTTTCGAAGCTTGGTTTTTCTCCCAAACCCGAACCCCCTGCCCTCTCCATTTCCCTCTTGTCCATGTGGAGGGGTCTTTTGCAGGACATCAGAGCCTGGGGGAGGAAGCTGGCTCCCCCCACAACTGAGCACGACTTCTCTTCCAGGCTGCGGTTGAAAGGCTGGCGCACAAAGTGAGCCCCTCCCCATCAGCCTTCTCTGCCTGGAGGGTGGGGAGGGGGCAGTTTGGGAGGGACCCCTGTACTAGGAGCTAAAGCTAAATCTGGTGCCAACTCTGCCCCCTCCTGGGGGCAAAACCCCACTCTGTGGCAGCACTGAACGGGTGGGGTGAGGGGGCAGGGCCTCTGGGTAGAAATATCCTCTTCTGCCCGTCGCCTCCAGGCAGCTGTGCCCAGCCTGAGCCTGGGTTGCCGAGTGGGACTGGGTGGTCCTGTGCCTGGAGTCAGGTTGTCAGGCCTCCAGGATTGTAGGTTTCCTCTACGGAAGGGCCCCTTCCATGCGGGCTTTGATGTGTCTGCGAGGTTCGTGGAGGATGTTTGGCTTCAGGGCCCGGTGCCAGGATAAACTCCCTCTGCCTGCTGGGCCAAACCACTGCCTCCTCCCCTCCTGGCTCTCCTGCCTCCCCCAGCCTTGGGCCTGGCCTCCTCCAAGGCCAGCACTGCCCTGCCTGCTTACTGCGGTGGGCACCAAGATGCCACTGTTACTGCTACTGGGGAGAGGCCTGTGGGCAATCCTGGTTCCCAAGGCTGGCCCGGGGGTGCCTGCTGCTAGGTGACCGAGGTCCTGCTCCAGGTGGGGGATGCTGGACCCCAACTGCTAGCAGGGATGGGGATGAGATGGAGCAGGGGGGAGGGGGTGTCTACGTGGAGCTGCTTGCACAGGCTTCAGCTCTTCCAGATGTGCAGAGGTTCCAGATGTGGGGATGATTCAACCCAGAATGGGGAGGGGTGGGCGGTGCATGGGGAGATGGTGAGCAGGGGGATGTGAGGCCCTGAGCAGCTGCCAGCTGCTGCCTCCTGTCCTCCGGAACCTGCAGCCCCTCAAAACCCCAAAGGCAGGCAAAATGGTATTTAATAGCGGCTGGGAGCTGCCCAGATGTGTGGCCTCAAGTGTCCCACCATATGTGCTGGGAAAGAGACCTCAGGGCCAGGGGCTCAGCTAGGAGAGAGAGAAAGGGAGAAAGTGGAAGGCAGGCAGAGGAGGCTGGAGGAGGACCGAAAGTGGGAGGGAGGACGGAGAGTGGGAGGGGCAGGGAGAAGCCCAGGACTAAAATGGTGCCCCCTACTTGGGCCCACTTTCAAGTGTGTCACTGGGAGAAGAGTGTATTGGTTCAGAGGACTGTGTGTGTGTGTGTGTGTGTATGTGTGTGTATGTGTGCATGTGTGTATGTGTGTGCATGTGTGTGCGTGTGTGTGTGCATGTGTGTGTATGTGTGTATGTGTGTGTATGTGTGTGTGTGCATGTGTGTATGTGTGCGTGTGTGTGTGTGTACGTGTGTGTATGTGTGCGTATGTGTGTGTGTATGTGTGCGTGTGTGTGCGTGTGTGTGCGTGTGTGTGCGTGTGTGTATGTGTGTGTGCGTGTGTGCATGTGTGTGTATGTGTGCATGTGTGTATGTGTGTATGTGTGTGTATGTGTGTGTATGTGTGTGTATGTGTGCATATGTGTGCATGTGTGTGTATGTGTATGTGTGTGTATGTGTGCATGTGTGTGTGTATGTGTGTGTATGTGTGTGTATGTGTGTGTGTATGTGTGTGTGTGTGTGTGTGTGTGTGTATGTGTGTGTGTGTGTGTATGTGTGGGTGCACGCATGTGCAAGCAAATGTGACCTCGCTGCTGGAGTGGAGGTTACACGGGTGGGGAAGGCGCTGTGCTGGGTGAGCACTGTGTGTCTGGCGTCAGCTGTGTTGGTGAACTGGGTGCTGAATGATGATGTGTATGTCGGGTGTGGCAGGGTGCAGGAGCATGTTCTATACCATCTGTGTGATAGAGAAGGACTGTGGGGACAGCGACTGTGTAGTGATGGGCTGTGTCGGGGAAAGAGTGTATGTTTATGCCAAGTTACATGTGCCCTTGGAGGCAGAAGGTGGGTCCCACAAACCTGGGGAGTTGAGTGGCATCTGGGCCTACCAGACCAGGACCCCAAAGACCTGGGGCTTCCTTCAGCCTCCTCTGGGGAGCCCTGGGGACCAGGGTCCAGCATCCTGGAGCTGTGGTTTCTCCTGCTGGGCCCTGGGCCATATGGTTTCCCTTGCAGGGCAGCTGGGAGACTCCTGAGCTTCAGAGGCTGGCACCCTGCAAACGGCAGCGCAGGGTGTGCAGCGAGCAAGGTGCTTCCCTCCCCACCCAGGAGAGCTGCTGTCCTGGCCTCCTCTCTGGCCTGCAGGGGAGTCTGCTGGCAGGGCCACCAGCTGCTCCCTGGAGAGGCCCACCTGTGCCAGCCACCCTTGCCAGGGTAAACAGGGCACTAAGTGTCTGGGCTGGTGCCTGCCTCAGGCTGGGCACTGCTTCTCCACACAGGGCTCAGCTCCCAGTTGCGGCTTGGGTTGCCTCCTCCAGCTAAATGACAGGCCTGATGCCCCAGGCCCCATAAACAGTGTTTTCTTGGGATGTGGGGGTCGTAGGGCTGCTGAGCAGACAGATAATCAAGTTGGACTGGGAAGACAGCATGTTGCCTCCTCTAAGGTGGGGAAGGCTTTTGTGACCCTCTCCCAGTGCTGCGGGATCCTTGCCCCTCTTGGGTGACACTGGTTGAATCCTCTGTTATTCGCCCAACACACACACACACACACACTCACACTCACACACCACCAGCCCTCCACACCAAGTTCTCAGCATCAATTTACTTGTGAGTGCAAACAAGCAGTGGCTGGGATCTGGTCAGCCGGTCCTGTGCTGTGTGTCCCCTCTGTTCACAATCCAAGGCTGAAGCCCGCAAAGATTGAGCCACATCTCTAAATCACCGCATGACGGTGTGCACTTGGATGTGTACCTGGCCCTCCAGACACTGCGATGCTGCCACCCAGCCCTGCCCCATTCCCTGGACATCTCTGTGGCTGGCTCGTTCTCAGTCCACCTCCTTGCCGCCCCCTCCACCCTCCCCTCCCTGTATCTGACTCAGAGTGAGAGGAGCCTCTGATTCCTCAGCCCTGCCTCTGACACCCCTCCAGGCTCCTACCCCCCAGGGCAACCTCACAGGGAGGAGGAGCCCTAGCTCCAACCCCCTGAAGTAAGGCCCAGGAGGACACCTTCCTGCTCCTCCACTGCCTCCCTCTTCAGGACCAGCAGTGGGTGGCTGGGCCCGGAAGTCTGATCCAGTATCTGGGGCCAGCTTCCCAGAATGGAAGGTGGCTTTGTCCAGGGAGAGGGAGGCCTCTGACCCAAGCCCGTGGTCTCAAAACAGCCACATCCGGCTCCCCACTTCTTTGCCCAGACCCTCCTACAGGACCTCTCTGTGTCTGGGAGTCCTTGAAGCCAGAGCCTATTCTGCCTTGCCAGGTGGTATGGGAGCCCCAGCGCCCCCATATTCAGAACTGCTTGTCTCAGCAACGGGGATGAAGGCAGATCTCTCTCTCTCTCTTCTCTCTCTCTCTCTCTCTTTCTTTCTCTCTCTCTCTCTCATCCCCAAGAAGGCAATGCTCTGGGTGACTGAGAGGCTGGAGTCTGAGCCCCATCGCTGGGTGACCAGCTACCCCGTGTGCCCAGGACAGTTCAGATCTATGCCATTGCCTGGATGTAACTGCTACAAGCACCCCACAGTATCCTAGTTTGGACTAGAAATTACATCCCCTATGGCCAGTCAGACCCTGGCAAAGCTGACAGCCTCTCTTACTCCCTTTATCCTCCTAGGAGAGCTGTATAGCCTGCTTTCGCCTCACTCAAGGACAACAGGGCCAGAGAGCGAACAGGGGAGCAGGAGCTGTATAAATAGCCCATTTTGCTATTTGGGGGAGCCCCCCCTGCATAGTGTCGGGCGGGTCTGCTTGCTGGAGAGGGAGGAAGGAGAACTGTGGTTGCCCCCAAGCAGCATGTAATTTAGGATTTATTTTGGGGCACTCTCTCTAGCTCAGGGTGGAGCTGAAGTTAATTTAAAGGTTTAATAGGGTCGAGGACTGGATGGGGAGGAGGAGAGGGAAGCCCTCCCACATTTGGCCTGGCTGGGAAGGGAGTCCTTTCCCCATTGCCTGCCAACTTCTATGCCTGGGTCCATTCCTGGGAGGTTTCTAGGACACCTCAGCTGTTGTTCCCAGATGCTCCATGCCTCTCCCTGAGCCTCAGGGTGCTTCCAGCCCGATGGAGAAGCTGGTTCTACCTTTGTCTGATGGAGGGGGCACAGGCTCTGCCCTCAGGGTGCCCTCAGTCTGAGGGGAGACAGGACACAAGCCCAGCCTTCAGAGTGGCCAGTCATGATGGCAGCCCCCACCAAGATATTAATTTTTAGTTTTTACTTGTTCCTGACTCTTTATCTGCGTCTCTTTCTGGAACTTAAGATCCGTGACAGCAGGGACTTCTAGCTGCTTCTCACAGCATCTTCGGCACTTGCCTAGCACCAAGCGGGCAATATTTCATGAATGAATGAATGAATGAATGAATGAATGAATGAACTGGGAAACAGCATCAGATCTGAAAGCCACACGTCAAGAGGCAGCAGTGGACAAACTCTAAAGTTCTTCCGCATTCCAGCCTGTGTGATGTGGCCCTCCACCTTGCCGCCTCCCACCCCTCTGGCCACACTCTTCAGCCACCAGCTGCTATGAGTACTGGCTGCCCCAGTGTCAGCCCCAGTTCCCACCTCCACCCCTTTCCTCACTACACTCCCTCCTCCTGCAACTGCCTTTGCTCCCATTGCCACATGACTTAATCCTACCAGTCCTTCAAGGCCCTACGCAGAGTCACCTCCAGGAAGCCTGCTCAGGTCCCTCCACTGGATCTAAATGTCCATAGCTTTTTCTCCGGGCCTCTTCTCTCACTCTGTCTGCATAGGCCTGCTGGGGTCATGGCTTCTCTCCATTTTAGGCCATAAGGCCCTGGGAGCCAGGATTGCCTACAGTTGCCCTGGAGGCCAGTACTTTCGGGGGCGGGGGGGGGGGCTCCATTAGAGGAAGTGTGAGCTGCCCAGTAGGCAGGTGGTCATGTGTGCTCCTCTCTGCCCCAGCTTCTGGAAGTGCTGGAGGTGGGAACTGGGGCTGACACCAGGGCAGCCAGTGCTCTATGGTGAAAGGTGTACGTGGTGGTTTTTGGGGGTGTGGGGGGTGATTTCAGAAGCCAGGGAGGGGCCGGGCACGGTGGCTCATGCTTGTAATCCCAGCACTTTGGGAGGCTGAGGCAGGTGGATCATGAGGTCAGGAGATCGAGACCATCCTGGCTAACATGGTGAAACCTTGTCTCTACTAAAAATACAAAAAATTAGCCAGGTGTGGTGGCGGGCGCCTACAGTCTCAGCTACTCGGGAGGCTGAGTTAGGAGAATGGCGTGAGCCCAGGAGGTGGAGCTTGCAGTGAGCCGAGATAGCGCTCCGGCATTCTAGCCTGGGCGACAGAGCGAGACTCCGTCTCAAAAAAAAAAAAAAAAAAAAAGAAGCCAGGGAGGGCAACCAGGACCCCAGTTGGGTAGGGGTAGCACGAAGTTTCCCTTAGAAAGATGTTGAGCCTTCTGGTCTGAGAGACAAGGAGGAGATCAAGAGGAAGAGTACTATAGGAGAAAGCCCAGGGGAGGGGGCGTAGAGGGGTGGGCAAAGGCTGGGGGACAGACAGAAGGAAAGGCTGGGGGACAGGCAGAAGCCTCTGGGTCCCTTGAACACATGTTCCTTCTTGGGCCTCACCTGCTTCGTCTCTAGCCATTGGCACTGTTGGCTGTGCCTTGTCTAAGACCTCCTACTGTGAGGCTTCAGGGGCTCTGGCTACTCATTCTCTGGCCTTTTTGCAGGCTGTGCCAGCTTCCTCTCTCTCCACCTTCTCCAGGGCACCGCCATGCATCCAGCCATCTCATGGGCACCTCCACTTGGATGCTCTGCAGGTGTACCAAATGCAAGTGCAGCAGAAAACTCCTAGCCAGATGGTCAAACTGAAACCTGAGGCTTTCAGATCTGGTGCTGTTTCTCAGTTCGTTTATTCATTCATTCATTCATTCATCCATCCATCCATCCATCCATCCATCCATCCATCCATTCATTCATTCATCAGAAGCCCAGGAGCCAGCCTGAGCAGATCACTGGCCCCCATCCTTCTGCCCATCAGTCACCAAGTCCTCTGGCTTCTGCCTTTTAAATCTCTTATCAGTCTGGCCACCTCTTTCCACCTGGCTGCCACTGCCCTGGGCCTGGCCACCATCACCTCTCACCTGGGCCTCCGTGGCAGCCTTCTAAGAGGCCACCCCACCTCCGTTCTGAGCATCTTCCAACTCATCCTCCACAGCCTGCCCAGAAATCTTCCTAAGATGCACCCTAACAGCTTGCGCAGCTCCCGGGGTCCTGGCTGCTCCCTCCAGACCTGATGCTCCTGTGGCCCTGCCCTAGGCACTCTGTCACCTCTGGGCCTTGCAGATGCTGCTCCCTCCGCCCTCCATGCTCTTCCTCCTGGGCTTCTGCTGGTCACCCCTCACTCTGGGAAGCCTTCTCTATGCTCTTCACACCCGAGGTTGGGTCAGGAGTCCCCTTCCAGGAGCTGCTGTCACCTTAATCTCCCCCATCACAGCACCCAGCATGGTAAATAGGACTTCACCCTCTTCATCTGGAAGTTCCACTGCAGCAGAGGCCATAGCAAGGCCTGAGGCAGAGTTTGCTGATGGAACATGCATTCAGGGAGACTGGGAGGGCAAGAGAGAAGAAAACTGAGGGCTTCCTTGAGGGGCTGGGCCTCTAAGGCAATGCAGTCGGGAAGCTCCCAGGGGACGGAAAGGAAGCCTCAGTTGGAGTGGTTGGGGTGCTGGCGCTGGGCTCACAGTCAAGGTTGCCCTGTGCCTGCACTTTCCATGGAGGCAGCCCCCACCCCCACGCAGGCTGCTTGTCCTGTGGAGGTTTTCCTCCCCAGGAGACGGAGAGAGTCGGCAGGACTCCCACTGTAGGCCTCGGAGGGGAAGAAGGCCTCTGCATCCTGGGGTGGGCCAAGGCTGTCTGCCAGCACCCAGCACCCACTAGCATCTTCCACAGCAGCCTTGGGTCTGCACAAACTGGTTACAAACACATAGGACTGCATCTCACTCCAGTCCACAGCCATGCCAAGGAGAAGGATGCTACTCCCTGGGGCCTGCCTGCAGACAGCCCCACTGATCTTCCTTAAGGATTTGTTTTCTACCTTGAACATTCACAGGCATTTTACTTCCTACCCCATGCTATGTCCTTGTATGTTTTAGTATCAAAATAATGCTTTCCATCACTTACCATTGGAAAAAAACGGACACTCAAAGAGATGAGGCAAATTATCAGGCCTGAGCTATTCTTGCCCCAGCTAAGTCATCCATAGAATGGGCTGGTGAGCCTGCCGTTGCCTCGTTGCCTCGCCTTAGGACGGTGGCCACCATTAAATGGAGCAGTGGGTGTGAAGACTAATGATTCGTATATGGAACTTGAGGTGTCGACCCAGCTGCCTGGGGGCTGGGCCCTCTCCAGGCCCCTCTGAGACTGGAGAAGCTGGAGGGAGCCTGAGGCCGACAGCCCCAGCATGGCCCCCACCCAGATTCCCCCCCTGAGCAGGCCGGGAACTGGGGGTCCAGGCAGCGGCTGCCCCCTCCCAGGCTAGAGGAAAGGGTGAGGTCACCCCCTGGCCCAGGCGGAGCGAGGGGGGTAGGAGACATCATTAAAATGCCAGAGGTTAGGAGGTGAAGTTACAATGGAAAGAATGAAGCCCCAGCCCTGCCGCCGCTGCTTCTCCCACCGGCTCCCTTTGCCAAGCCCACATTTGATTTTTATTTCGGGAGCCGCCAGCGCAGCACTTGGGAGGGAGTAGAGAAACCTCACTCCGGCTTGCCTTGCCACGTCTGGAGCTGGGGCCATGGAGTCGGGAGGGGGCTCTTGGGACCCAGAGGAAGAGCCCAGAGGCCCCCACCCCCGGACTCAACATCCTCAGGGATCAGGCACCAGGGAAGGGTGGCGCTTGGGGCAGGGAGTGGGCTTGGGAGGCCAGGAAGAGACCTCGAAACAACGAAGGCATTCCTCGATGTTTGCATCGGCCTTTGCGCCTTCACTTTACACTGGAGGCTGACCCCGGCCTCTTTCCCACTCCCAGGGCTAACTCCGCCTGCCCCCAACACTGGAGACTTTTGGTGCCCACTGACATGTGCATGTTTGTGAAAGGGTTTGCTGTGTGGCCCTGGGGAAGTTACTCCCCCTCTCTGGACCTCCGTCTTCTCCTCTGTGAAATGGGCAGGTTGGCAAGATTAGCAGGTTCAAACTGGGCTCTGCAGAGGTGTTGGCGGCTCTGGGCCCTGCCCTCTCCTGGCCACCCTCTCCTGAGCACATCTCTTATCTGCCCCTTCTAGGGACTGGGGAGGTGGAGGCAGCAGTTGGCCCATCCCCTGAAGAGTGCTGAGCCCCCGCCGCCCCCCTGCAGACGGGAGCTGCTGGGGCCAACTCACATTTTCCTGCTCTCGGCTTTCTCCTCTGCCCATAATGCACTCCAGATGGTCTCTCCATCGGAGAGCCGAGGCAGCGGATTCCAGAGGGAAAGAGGTTGGGCTCCTCTTTCCACCAGGATGGAGAGGGCTGGGGTGAGGGCCCTCTGAAAAAACGGGGTGGGGGTGGGTCCAACTCCACAAGAGGAGGGTTGGTGGAGGGGAGATCTCCTGAAGCACTCCACTGTGCCACACAGCCCAAAGACCGCCTGGGTTCCCTGTGGGGCAGCCCCACCCAGGAGCTGTTCAGGGGCTCTTGGGCCCTGGGGTGGAGGGGAAAAAGGCCTGCTTTTTCCAGTGTTTGGAAAAGAGCGAGACACAACTGGGTTCAAATCCCAGCCCTGCCACGTAGAGGTTGTGTAGCCCCTTGAGTGGAGCACCTGACTTCATGGAACCTCAAGTCCCTCACCTGTAAAATGGGATGGAGCCAGGTGTGGTGGCTCACCCCTGTAATCCCAGCACTTTGGGAGGCTGAGGTGGGTGGATCACTTGAGACCAGGAATTTGAAACTAGCCTGGACAACATAATAAGACCCTTCTTCACAAAAATAAATGAGCTAGGTGTGGTGGCTTGTGCCTGTGGTCTTAGCTACTTGGGAGGCTGAGGCAGGAGGATTGCTTGAGCCTAGGAGTTAGAGGGTGCCTTGAATTATGACTGCGCCACTGCATTGGAGCCTGGGCAACAGAGCAAAACCCTGTGTATTAAAATTTTTTTTTTTTAATGGAATGGCTAATACTGACCTTGGGGTGTCTGTGAGGGCCACATGAGATGATGTACAAAAAAGGCTTCTCATGTTCCTGGATGTTCAGGAAATATCCAGCAGCTGCCTGTGGAAACCTCCCCTCCTAGCACACAGCTCACCTCCCACTTAGGCCAAGTCTGAATGCTGAGAAAGCCTGTCACAGGTCTGACTCAGCCCCCTCTGCTGCAGCTTGACAGCACTTTCTTGGAGGACCCTCGGGGGATTTTAAATCACCCTTGGGAGGCTGCTCTAGAGACAGGCCCAGGGAGGGAGGGTGCTACAAGCCTGAAGCTGAACCCAAGCCCAGTCTGACCTCCTCCCTGGACTGGCCCCTCCACCTCAGCTGAGGCAGGACTTCCCACTGGGCCTGGAGAGCCACGTTGAAGCAAGGGGGCTGGGAGGGGGGTGTGAGCAGGGGGCAGCCTCTCCCCAGCCAGGCCCCGCCTGCCCCTGGACTTCCCTGCCAGGATGGCCTCCCAGCCACGCTCACCCTCTCCGCCTCAGCAGTACCAGGGGGAGAGCTTCGATTTTTCCACCAGAGGAGCCAAGAGCAAATGAGAAACAAATCCAGTCTGACTGCTTGTCCTGCTGCCTGCCCCTGCAGTGCATGGAGGGAAGGGAGAGTGAGCCCCCAGCCCCTTCCCTGCCTCCATTCCTAGGCACCAGCACCCAGGGGGGAAGGTGTCAGCCCCAGGGTTGGGGGGTGGGCAGCGGGTGCGGGACCTCACTGACCCACACCCACCATGAGGCGGAAAGTCTGGGGCCTGGGCTTATTGCTTCCCACCCCAGCCTTGGACAAGAACAAGCACTGGAGGCTGCCCCCTCACTCCCCACTGCAAGTCCTGGGCTGGGGCCTCCATGTTGTGGGGGAGGGACAGAGTTGGATGGGAGTGCGGTCACTGCTCTCAGATGGCCCCAGCTAGATAAAGAGATGGGGCCTCCATGACGCCTCCCGCTCTTCTCACTGAACTCTTTCCCTACCAAGGGTCCCTCCCTTCACTAAGCCTCTTCCCCACATTTGGCCCCCTCCTCCTCCTCAGCCCCAGTCCCTCACTACATCCCTTCTCCATCTGCCCACACCACCCCTGCTGCCCTGCCCCTCTCCAGAGACTCCACAGGGAGGCAGGCAGGCTCCTACCACAATCCCATACCCCCAACAAGCAAGCTTGCTGGCTTCCCCGCACCCCCCACCCGCAACGCCTGCTCTCCCCTAGGCTCAGAGGGCCCTACCCTCCTGCTCCACCACCCACAGTCCCCTGTTCTCCTTGGGCTGTCCTCACCTCTGACTTGAACTTCCTTCCCATCCACCCACAAACACACACTAGTGTCCCCCAGCATCCTGCGCTCCTGAGCCTCCAAATCACCTCTGGGCTCTCTCCTCCCCACCCCAGCCTCAAGTTTTTTACAAGCACGGTCTCTACTTCCATCAATGTGGCTTACAGGTGAGACCCTGGAAAGAGCCACAACCAGGAATAAGGGCAAACTGGACCTAGACCAGCTTCACTGCGTCAAGATGGCTTCCCTGTACGCTGTCTGGCTACCAGAAGGCAATCAAATTCTCCCTGAAAGAAGATGATATCAGCCACAGCCTCTACAATCTGTCACCGCAGCATCCGCCATTCCACAAAATTTGGCCAGGCAGCTCTCTTCCTCTTCCTCCTCCTCCTCCTCTTCTCTTTCTTCCCCACCTTCTTCCTCCTCTCCTCCTTCGCTTTCTTCTCTATTTCTTCTTCCTTTTCCCTCTTCTTTCTCCTCCTCTTCTTCCCCTCCTCCTCTTCCTCCTATTCAGTCCAGAAGACTGAACTGACCTTCCGAAGCAAGCGGGGTCCCCAGGGGTAGGGTGGATGGGAGATGCAGTGGCTCAGCAAATGGTTCTGGAGCTCAAGTGAAGTGAGGAGGGTGTTTCCGATGTGGGGGGTGGCCAGAGCAGGAGAAAGAGGGGCAAAGGAGGACATCCAAGTGGGAGGGCAGTCCAGTGTGGGATGTCAAAAGTCAAGCAAGGTAAGGAGGATGTCCACTTGGGTCCCAGCTCAGCAAGGGAGAGTAAGTCATGAGAAAGGTGAAGAGGGCATCTGACCAGGGTAGTGACCAAACCCAAAGAAGGGGAATTCAGGGGGGATGAGAAGGGCATTCCTGCAGGAGTGGGCAGGGCATCCAGGGGGAGCTTGATATGGGACCTCAGAGCCTGTTGAGTGGAGGAGCACGTCCATGAGGGGAGGCGGGGGTAGGGTGGCCCCAGGCAGAGTGTTGGAGCCCATGAAGGCTGAGGGTGGCTTCCGTGTGGGGAGAGACGTGGCATGCTGGAGTCTGAGAGACAAAGAGGCATCCATGTGGTGGGCTGGCCCAGGGAGGGTGTCAGAGCCCAAGATTGCTGAGGAGGGTCTGGGTGAGGTGGAGGGCATGGGATATCAGTTGCCGTGGAAGCTAAAGCAAATCCATCTTGGATACTAATCCGCCATGTTGACTTCTGAATAACCCCAGTTCCAGGGATGCCTCTAAGATTTCTACTTTAACTACTGTTAACTAAATCTTGCCCTTAGGCATATTACATAGCATTTTTGCCTTCCCCCGAGGGGCTAATTTCAACTGTCTTAACATTGCCACCCTGTGGTATACAAGCCCTGGAGTTGGGAGCAATAGTGTGGGGATCCGCCATTTTGCTCACCGATGTCAGACATGATTTCTCTTTTTAATTCCTTATTAAATGTTTCTTTCTGAGGAACTGGGTTTGTCAGCCTCTTTCTTTAGCCTCTCGGCTTCCTCAGCCTTTGGGGATAGGTTTGCCTGGACCTGCCCAGGGCAGAACAGTTATATACAGTGGGACTGACCCAGTGAGAAAAAGTGAGCTAGGTTTCTCACTGTCGGCAAAGAGGATTATAATATGCAAAAGTAGCCTGGGTGCAGCGGCTTGTGCCTGTAATCCCATCACTGTGGGAGGCCAGGATGGGCGGATCATTTGAGCCTAATGGTTCAAGACCAGCCTGGGCAATGTGGTGAGACCTCGTCTCTACAAACAATACAAAAAATTTGCTGGATGCAGGGGTACGTGCCTGTAGTCTCAGCTACTCAGAAGGCTGAGGTGGGAGGATCGCTTGAGCCCAAGAGGTCAAAGCTGAGGTGAGGCATGATCAGGCCACTGCATTCCATCCTGGGTGAGAGAGCGAGACCCTATCTCGAAAGGAAAGGAAAGGAAAGGAAGGGAAGGGGAAGGGGAAGGGGAAGGGGAAGGGGAAGGGGAAGGGGAAGGGGAAGGGAAATGAACCCTCTGATGGTTTCACATGTAATCCTATACACCTGGATTGGAATTGGAGGTAATACATGGAGAAATGTAGAGGTTGGGTGCAGTGGCTCGTGCCTATAATCCCAACACTTTGGGAGGCCAAGGTGGGAGGATCACTTGAGGCCAGGCATTTGAGACCCTCTTGGGTAACATGGTGAGATCCCATCTCTACACAACAAGAATAAACAAAATAGCCAGTTGTAGAAATAAATATTGATGCAAATGCATGTATGTATGTGTTTATGTTGTGTGTGCATGCGTCAATGTATGTATACTTATGTGTACACATACAGATATTTCCCAGCTTTATCCATTGAGAGAGTCTGGGAGCCATGACACGTTAATAATAATGAGTGTAGCTAGCACCCAAGTCTTTTTTTTTTTTTTTTTTAATCAGCCTACATCATGCTTTGATAGCACCTAAGTCTTTTTTTTTTTTTTTTGAGAAGGAGTTTCACTGTTGTTGCCCAGGCTGGAGTGCAATGGCATGACCCTTGGCTCACTTCAACCTCTGCCTCCCGGGCTCAAGCGATTCTCCTGCGTCAGCATCCCGAGTAACTTGGATTACAGGCATGCGCCACCACGTCCGGTTAATTTTGTATGTTTAGTAGAGACAGGGTTTTACCATGTTGGTCGGGCTGGTCTCAAACTCCCGACCTCAGGTGATCTGCCTACCTTAGCCTCCCAAAGTGCTAGGATTATAGGCGTGAGCCACCTTACCCAGCCAATAGCACCCAAGTCTTAATGTCTAAATACCACTGTCCACTGGAAGAAACCAGGGCTCCTTGGCGAAACGGCTAATTATAGGGATAGGGAAGGGAAAGTACAAGATAAGCCTGAATCCTCTTGTGCCAGAAAATAAAGTGCTCAGAAATGATTAAACAGAGTGATCCCAGGAACCAGCAATTCCATTCCTAAGGATACCCAAGAGAAATGAAAACATATGTTTGTACAAAACTTGTGCAGGTTTACCTTGTTTTATTACACTTCATTTCAGTGTGCTTCACAGATAATGCAGTTTTCACAAATCGAAGGTTAGCGCCAACGTTGCTTTGAGCAAGCCTACTGGCTTCGTTTTTCCAACAGCGTGTGCTTACTTTGTGTCTCTGTCACTTCTGGTAATTTTCTGAATATTTCAAACTTTTTCATTAGTACTGTATCTATCTGTTATGATGATCTGTGGCCAGTGATCTTTGATGCTACTATTGCAATTGTTTTGGAATTCCATGAACCATGCCCATAGAAGATGGTGAGCTTAATCAGTGTTGTATGTGTTCTGATTGCTCCATCAGCCAGCCATTTTTCCATCTCTCTCCCTGTTCCCTGAGACATAACACTCTTGAAATCAGGCCAGTTAATAACCTTACAATAACCTGTAAATGTTCAAGTGAAAGGAAGAATCACACATCTCTCACTTTAAATCAAAGTTAAAAATTATTAAACTCATTAAGAAAGGCATGTTGAAAGCCGAGACAAGCCAACAGCTAGGCCTCTTGTGCCAAATGGTTAGCTAAGTTGTGAATGCAAAGAAAGAGTTCTTGAAGAAAATTAAAAGTACTACTGCAGTGAATACACGAATGATAAGAAACTGAAATAGCCTTATGCTGCTGATATAGAGAAAGGTTTAGTGGTCTGGATAGAAGATCAAACAACCACGACGTTCCCTTAAGCCAAAGCCTAATCCAGGGCAAGGCCTCTTCAATTCTATGAAGGCTGAGAGAAGTGAGGAAGCTGCAGAAGAAAAGTTAGAAGTTACCAGAAGTTAGTTCATGAGGTTTAAGGAAATAAGCTGTCTCCAAAACATAAAAGTACAAGGTGAAGCAGCAACTGCTAATGGAGAAGCTGTAGCAAGTTATTCAGATCTTGCTAAGGTAATTGATGAAGGTGGCTACACTAAACAACAGACTTTTTTTTTTTTGAGACAAAGTCTCACTCTGTCGTCAGGCTGGAGTGCAGTGGCACGATCTCAGCTCACTGCAACCTCCACCTTCTGGGTTCAAGCGATTCTCCTGCCTCAGCCTCCCGAGTAGCTGGGACTACAGGTGCACGCCACCACGCCCAGCTAATTTTTGTATTTTTAGTAGAGGTGGGGTTTGTTTCACCATGTTGGCCAGGATAGTCTCGATCTTTCGACCTCACGATTGGCCTACCTCAGCCTCCCAAAGTGCTGTGATTACAGGCATGAGCCACTGCGACCGGTCCCCAGACTTTCAATGTAGATAAAACAGCCTTCTCTTGGAAGAAGATGCCATCTAGGACTTTCAGAGCTAGAGCGGAGAAGGCAATACTTGGTTTCAAAGCTTCAAAGGACAGGCTGACTCTCTTGTTAGGAACTAATGCAGCCGATGACTTTAAGTTGAAGCCAGTGCTCATTAACCTTTGCAAAAACCCTAGGATTGTTGGCTGGGTGCAGTGCCTGTAAACCCAGCACTTCAAAAGGCCAAGGCAGGCGATTGCCTGAGGTCAGGAGTTTGAGACCAGCCTGGCCAACATGGTAAAACCCCATCTCTACCAAAAAATACAAAAATTAGCTGGGCATGGTGGCCTGCACCTATAGTCCCAGCTACTGGGGAGGTTGAGGTGGTAGGATCTCTTGAACCTGAGAGGCAGAAGTTGCAGTAAACCAACATCACACCAGCCTGGGCAATAGAGTAAGACCTTGTCTCAAAACAAAAAACAAAAAAACTCTTAACAAGCCCTGGCTTGTTAAGAATGATGCTATATCTACTTTGCCTGTGGTCTAGGAATTGAACAACAAAGCCTGGATGACAGCATATCTGTTTACAGAATGGTTTACTGAATATTTTAAGCCCACTGTTGAGACCTACTGTTTAGAATAAGATTTCTTTCAAGATATTATTGCTCATTGACAATGTACCTGATCACCCAAGAGCTCCGATGGAGACGTACATGGAGATTAATGTTGTTTTCCTGCCTGCAAACACAGCATCCATGTTGCAGCCCACAAAACAAGGAGTAATTTTGACTCTTCAGTCTTATTATTGAAGGAATTTATTTCCTAAAGCTATAGGAAATGCCAGAGATATTGATTCCTCTACTGGATCTGGGCAAGGTAAATTGAAAAGCTTCTGGAAATGATTCACCATTTTAGATACCATTGAGAACATTTATGATTCATGGGACAAGGTCAAAACATTAACATTAATAGGAGTTTGGAAGAAGTTGATTCCAATCCTAATGAATGACTTTGAGGGAATTCAACACAAGTAGAGGAAGTAACTGAAGATGTAGAAACAGCAAGGAACTAGAATTGGTAGTGGAACCTGATGATGTGACTGAATTGCTGCAATCTCATGGTAAAACTTGAACAGATGAGGAAATGCTTCTTATGCATGAGCCAAGAAAGTGGGTTTTTGAGATGGAATCTATTCCTGGTGAAGATGCTGTGAACATTGTGGAAACAACAACAAAGGATTTAGAATATTTCATAAACTTAGCTGATAAAGCAGCAGCAGGGTTTGAGAGAATTGACTACAATTTTGAAAGAAGTTCTACTGGTGTAAAATGCTTTCAAATAGTATCACATGCTACAGAAAAATCTTTCTTGAAAGAGTCAATCGATGTAGCAAACTTCGCTGTTGTTTTATTTTAAGAAATTGCCACAGCCAACCCAACCTTCAGCAGCCACCACCCTGACCAGCCAGCAGCTATCACCATGGAAGTAAGACTCTTCATCAGCAAAAAGACTATGACTTGCTGAAGGCTCAGGTGATTGTTAACATTGTTAACCTTTTTTATTTTTATTTTTAGCAATAATCTATCTTTCTTTCTTTCTTTCTTTCTTTCTTTCTTTCTTTCTTTCTTTCTTTCTTTTTCTTTCTTTTTTCTTTCTTTCTTTTTTTTTTTTCTTAATAGAGGTGAGTTCTCACTATGTTGCCCAGGGTGGCCTTGCTTTCATGAGCTCAAGTGATCCTCCCACATTACTTTTTTTTTTTTTTTTGAGACAGAGTCTCACTCTGTCACCCAGGCTGGAGTGCAGTGTCACAATCTCGGCTCACTGCGACCTTTGCCTCCTGGGTTCAAGCGATTGTCCTGCCTCAGCCTCCTGAGTAGCTGGGATGATCGATGCACATCACCACACCTGTCTAATTTTTCTATTTTTAGTAGAGACGGGTTTTCACCATGTTGGCCAGGCTGGTCTCGAACTCCTGGCCTCAAGTGATCTGCCAGCCTTGGCTTTCCAAAGTGCTGGGATTACAAGAGTGAGCCACTGTGCCTGGCAAACCAAAGTATTATATGCACTGGGAAACTAAAGTATTCGTGTGACTCACATTATTGCAATGTTTGCTTTATTGTGGCAGTCTGGAACTGAACTGGCAATATCTCTAAGATATGCCTATATGTGAATTTTTATAACATTATTCATAATAGCCACAAGTTAGAATCAACCCAAATGCCCAGCAATGGATGGATAAACAAAATGTAGTACAGCCTTACAATGGAATATTGTTCAGCCATAAAAAAGAATGAAGTAATTGTACATGCTACAACCTGGATAAACCTCAAAAACATTATGCTCAGTGAAAGAAGCCAGTTACCAAAGACTACATATTGTATGATGCCATTTATATTAACTATGTAGAATAAGGAAATCTACAGAGATAGAAAGCAGATTAGTAGCTGCCAGGGGCTGGAGCGAGTGGGAGGATAGGGGGATGATAGCTGAAGGTTACAAGGCTTGTTTTAGAGATAATAAAAGTGTTCTAAAATTGACTGTGGTGACGGTGGCACATATCTGTGAATACGCTCAAAATCGTTGAATTGTATACTTTAAATTGGTGAGTTGTAACATATGTGAATTATACCTCAATAAAGCTGTTTAAAAAAAAAAGAAAAGAAAAGAGAAGTGCTCAAATGAGTGATGGAGACATGTCAAAACAACATGGAAGCCAGCTAGAAGGGGCTTCCACTGGCTGGAGCTGGAAAGTTTGACCATCAAAATAAGTAATAATATCAATGGATTATAACTTACAGAATAAAATAGGAATCCATGACTCTATACTATTGTATATAAATGAATACGTGGGATGTTTGTTGAAGAATGGGCTATTTACATATTCTCAAAGCACCTTTCCACAAAATGCTTATTAATTACAAAGAGAAAATCAGTAACTTTGCAGTGGAGAAAACTAGCAGACACCACCTTAATCAAATGACCAAAGTGGACATCAACAGCAATGGGATAAATGAGAATCGTGTACCACCTATAGGATGCAGTGAGAAAGACAGAATCACTTCTGTGATATTCCTGCACACAATGCATAACCTGAATCTAATAATGAAGAAACACTGAATGAGCCCAAATTAAGGGGTGTTCTAGATAATAACTGGCTCATAATCTGTAAAAATGTCATTGAAATTAAGAACAGATTGAAGAACTGTTCCAGATTTTAAAAGACCAGAGATAACTGAGAACTAAATGGAATATGTGACTCTGTGCTGAATCCTTTTGTCATAAAAACATTATTGGGCACACTGGTGAAATTTGAATAGAGTCTTTGCTGTGGATTAGCTTGCAGTAATCTACCAGTGTTAATTTCCTGATTTTGATGGTGGTTTTATGGTTATCTAGGAGGATGTCCTTGTTCATAAGAATTATACATTGAAGTGTTTGAGTGGTGATGGCACCTTAATCTCAAATGATTTCAGGAAAAATGTTCTTTGTACTATAGTTGTGATCTTTCTGTACATTTGAGACTGCTTCAAAGTTAAAAAAATTCTACTATGGCTTAGAAGGGATTGAAAAAAAAATCCATGCATGTGAGGAAGAAACTGGACTAATACCTGAAAACCAAGAGAAAAGCAAACCATAGAAAATACAGCCTCACAGGAGATCCAGATACTGGAGTTATCAGTTGGAGTTTTGAACTAATGATCATTACTTTGTATAAGAAAATAGATGAATAGCTGGATAGTTTCACTAGATAATTGGAATTAATAAAAAATGAAGAATCAAGTGGAGTCCTAGAGTGGAAAAAAATATACTAACTGAAATTGAGAATTTATTTCACAGGACTAAAGGCAGATTAGATAGAGCAGAAGAGGGAATGAGTGAATTGGAAGACAGGTCAGTAGAAAATACTTTGATCGTAGCATAGACAGAAAAAGGATAGAGAACACAAAAATGCCATTAATATTATATGCAACACAATAAAAAGTTATGTCGTATGTGTTTCTGGAGTCCAAAAAGAAGAAGGAAAGAGAATGGGGTAGAGGAAATATTACTGGCCAAAATTTTTCTATAACTAACACAAGACATCAAGCTAAACAGGTTTAATACAAAGAAATCATACTTGGACACGTTGTACTTAAACTGTAAAATGTTAAATTCAAAGGGAAAAATCTGAAAAGCACCAAGAAAACAAAAGCACATTCCTCCAAAGAAACAACCATAGACTGACAAATTGAAATTATATTTGAGATGAAAATCGCAAAATCTAAATATAGATTTTTTTTTTTTTTTGAGATGGAGTCTCGCTCTGTCACCCAGGCTGGAGTGCAGTGGCCGGATCTCAGCTCACTGCAGGCTCTGCCTCCCGGGTTTATGCCATTCTCCTGCCTCAGCCTCCTGAGTAGCTGGGACTACAGGCACCTGCCACCATGCCTGGCTAGTTTTTGTATTTTTTTAGTAGAGATGGAGTTTCACCGTGTTAGCCAGGATGGTCTCAATCTCCTGACCTCGTGATCTACCCGTTTTGGCCTCCCAAAGTGCTGGGATTACAGGCTTGAGCCACCCGCACCCGGCCTAAATATAGATTTTTTTTTAAAAAACTTAGCCCAGGTTGAAGTGCAGTGGTGTGATCTTGGCTCACTGAAACTTCCACTCCCGGGTTCAAGTGATTCTCGTGCCTCAGCCTCCTGAGTAGCTAGGATTACTGGTGCCTGCCACCAAGTCTGGCTAATTTTTGTATTTGTAATTTTTGTATTTTTAGTAGAGACAGGGCTTCACCATGTTGGCCCAGTTGGTCTCAAACTCCTGACCTCAGGTGATCTACCTGCCTTGGCCTCCCAAAATGCTGGGATTACAGGCATGAGCCACGGTGACTGACCCTAAATATAATTTGAATGTATTTTGAATGGATGGGATTAACAGCAGATGAAATATCACAGAAGAAAAGGCCAGTAAACGCGAAGATATATGAAGACATTATCAGCAGAAAGTTTCTGAAAGGAAGAACATGGAAAGAAATAACCAAAAACATAACAGAGCCATGGTCATCCCCAGGATAATATCAAGTGCTCTGACATACTTGTAGTTGAAGTCCAGAAAGAGAGGAGAAACAGAACGGAAATTTTTTTGAAGAAATAATGACCAAAAGTTTTCCAACTTTGATGAAAACTAGAAACTCAAGGATCCAAGAATCTCAATACCAACTGTAAAGATAGTAAATGACAGCAAGATTCATTATAATCAAATTGCTGAAAATCAGAGATGATGAGAAAATCTTAAAAGAAGCCAGAGGGAAAAAGAGACATTGCATATAGAGGGACAAAGATAACAATGATCATGGACTTATTGTCAGAGACAACATAAGCCAGAAGATAATAGAACACAATTTTTTTAAGTTGTGGAGAAAAAAAGTACTCTCAACGTAGATCTCTAAACCAAGTGAAAATATCTTTAAAATGATGGTGAAATAAAGACTTTTTCACACGCACAAAGAATGAGAGACTTTGCCATCAGTCGACCTACACTATAGGAATGTTAAAGAGGCTAGACCTGGTGGCTCACTCCTGTAATCCCAGCACTTTGGGAGGCCAAGGCGGGTGGATCACTTGAGGTCAAGAGTTCTAGACCAGCCTGCCCAACATGGTGAAAACCCATCTCTACTAAAATACAAAAATTAGCCAGGCATGGTGGCAGGCGCCTGTAATACCAACTACTAGGGAGGCTGAGGCAGGAGAATTGCTTGAACCTGGGAGGCAGAGGTTGCAGTGGGCCAATATCACGTTACCGCATTCCAGCCTGGGGGGCAGAGTGAGACTCTGTCCCAAAAACAAAAACAAAAACAAAAAAAGTTAAAGAAAGTTTTTTTCAGGCAGAAGGAATCTGATACCAGATGGAAACTTGGAGCTACACAAAGGGATAAATAGAACAAGAAATGAAAAATATGTGAGTAAATGTAATTTTAAATGAGAAAAATGTATATTTTTCTCATTTAAAATTTTGTTTAAAAGATCATCGACTACCTAAAGAAAAAAGAATAACCATGTATTATGGGGTTTATAACATATGTAGAAATAAAATGTATGATAACAATACCACGAAGCATAGGGGGCGAAAAGAAAATATGCTAGTTTAAGTGTCTAACTTTTACATGATGTGATATAAGGTTATTTGGAGGAAAACTGATAAACTAAAGATGCACATTGTAAACCTTAGAGCAGGGATTGGCAAACTTTTCCTGTAAAGGGCCAGATAGTAAATGTCAGGTGTTGAAGGCCATATAATCTCTTTTGCAACTAATTAACTCTGCTGTTTTATCAAGAAAGCAGCTGTAGACAATATTCAAATGAGTGAGCATGGTTGTGTTCCAATAAAACTTTATTTGTGGACTCTGAAATTTGAATTTTATGCCATTTTCATATATCCCCAAAATATTACTCTTTTGAGTCATTTCAACTTAAAAAAATTTTTTTTTGAGACAGAGCCTTGCTCTGTTGCCCAGGCTGGAGTACAGTGCCACAGTCTCAGCTCACTGCAACCTCCACCTCCCAGCTTCAAGTGATTTTCATGCTTTAGCCTCCTGAGTAGCTGGGACAAAGGTGTGCACCCCCACACCTGGCTAATTTTTGTACTTTTAGTAGAGACAGGGTTTCACCATGTTGGCCAGGATGGTCTCAAACTCCTGGCCTCAAGGGATCCGCCTGCCTTGGCCTCCCAGAGTGCTGGGATTACAGGCGTGAGCCACTGTGTCCCCGCCCATTTCAACTTTTAAAAACTGTAAAGCATTTTGGGAAGCCAAGGTGAAAGGATTGCTTGAGGACAAGAGTTTGAGGCTGCAACGAGTTATGATGGCTCTTCAGCACTTCATTCAGAGTGAGAGAGTAAGACTTTGTCTCAAAAACAGACAGAGATTCTTTTGCGTATTCATGGTCATGTGTAAGATGTGCCTCCCTCCAACCTTGTTACCATGTGGATGTCAGCACTTTACCCATTTGATGATCTGACATGAGGGAAAAAAAGTAAAAAGTAGGCCAGGAGCGGTGGCTCATGTCTGTAATCCCAGCACTTTGGGAGGTTGAGGCAGGTGGATCACCTGAGGTCAGGAGTTCGAGACCAGCTTGGTCAAAATGGTGAAACCCTGTTTCTCCTAAAAATACAAAAAAATTAGCCAGACATGGTGGCGGGTGCCTGTCATCCTAGCTACTCAGGAGGCTGAGGCAAGAGAATTGCTTGAACCCCGGGGGATGGAGGTTGCAGTAAGCCGAGATCGTGCCACTTCACTCCAGCCTGGCCAACAAGAGTGAAACTCTGTCTCAAAAAAAAAGTAAAATTTATTCTTTTTTTTTTTTCCTTTTTTTCTTTTTTTTAGAGATGGAGTGTTGCTGTGTTGCCAGGCTGGAGTGCAGTGGTGTGATCTTGGCTTACTGCAACGTCTGCCTCCTGGGTTCAACCAATTCTCCTGCCTCAGCCTCCCGAGTAGCTGGGACTACAGGCACGAGCCACCATGCTCGGCTAAATTTTGTATTTTTAGTAGAGACAGGGCTTCACCATGTTGGCCAGGCTGGTCTGGATCTTTTGACCTCGTGATCCGCCTGCCTCAGTCTCCCAAAGTGCTGGGATTACAGGCGTGAGCCACCCTGCCTGGCCATAAAACCTATTTTTAACAAATCTCTCAGCCAGAAGAATTTCAAATAATTTACATAGATAGTCTGCCCTCAACCAGTGGAGCATAACTCCCCACTCCTTAAATGTGAGCTGGCATAAAGACTTCCTTCCAAAGATTACAGTGTGGAAAGGGAGAAAAATGAGTAAATTTAGAGAAACCTGGCAAATGCTAACCTCAGCTGGCTGATCAAAGTCAATATCAATAATGATAAGTCAGGCCGGGCATGGAAGTTGCAGTGAGCCGAGATCGCACCACTGGGCAACCTCTGCCTCCCAGGTTCAAGTGATTCTTCTGCCTCAGCCTCCCGAGTAGCTGGGACTACAGTCCAACTCCACCACGCCCAGCTGATTTTGTATTTTTAGTGAACACAGAGTTTCATCATGTTGGCCAGGCTGGTCCTGAACTCCTAACTTCAAGTAATCCACCCGCCTTGGCTTCCCAAAGTGCTGGGAGTATAGGTGTGAGCCACTGTGCCCGGCCTGATGGTATGTATTCTTGACCTGATGTGATGAAAACAGCACTTTAACCTTTGTAGTCTTCCTTTGTAAAACCGATAACCCCAGTTAACCATGAGAAAAACATTAGGTAAATCCCAATAGAAGGACATTCTATAAAATGCCTGACCAATACTCCTCAAAACCATCAAGGTCATTAAAAAAAGGATAGTCTGAGAAACCGTCACAGGCTTGAGGAGCCGGAGGAGATATGATGACTAAATAAATGTGATATCTTGGATGGGATCCTGGGTCAGAAAATGGACATTAGGTTAAAACTAAGGCAATCTCCCAAGTGTCCACTCATTGACAGATGAGGGGGTAAACAAAATGTGTGATATCCATACAATGGAACGTTATTCAGTGTTAAAAAGGCGCCTGGGCATGGGGGTTCAGGACTGTAATCCCAGCACTTTGGAAGGAAGAGGTGGGCGGATCACTTGAGGCCAGGAGTTTGAGACTAGCCTGGCCAACATGATGAAACACCATCTCTACTAAAAATACAAAAATTAGCCAGGCACTGTGGCGGGCACCTGTAATCTCAGCTACTCAGGAGGCTAAGGAAGGAAAATCGTTTGAACCCAGGAGGCAGAGGTTGCAAATAAGCTGAGATCACGGCACTGCACTTCAGCCTGGGTGACAGAGTGAGATCCCATCTCAAAAAGCAAACAAACAAAATACTAAGAAAATTTGAATAGAGTATGAACTTTAGTTAATAATAAGGTATCACTGATCCATTAATTGTAACTAATGTACTGTGCTAATAATAAGGAAAACTGGATACAAGATGTATGAAAATGCTGTACTATGTTCATGATTTTCTGTATATCTAAAACTGTTCTAAAAATAAAGTTTATAACTAAAAAACACCAACATTCATAGCTCATGGGCCATAAAAAACAGGTCACGGGGCATATGCTTACTACCACCTTAGAACAAGTACTAATAAATTTTAAAGCAATATAGGTAATTAGACATTAGTAGAGATAAAAGAAATATTTTAAAATATTCAATTAATTCAAAAGAAGGCAGGAAAATAGGAAAAAGAAATAAAGTATATATGGGGCGAATAGAAAACAAATAGCAAGATGGTAGATTTGAGCCCAATGATGTTGACACAATTACATCAGAAGAAAATAATCTAAATATTCTAAAACCTAATTATCAAACTGGATAAAATAAAACAAAGAACAAGACTCAACTTCATGCTATCTTTAATATGTAAGATTGGCACCTAATAATTTCAGAGAAATGATGGAAACCAGGAGACAATTAAATGATGTATTTGAAGGCCAGGCACGGTGGCTCATGCCTGTAATCCCAGACTTTGGGAGGCCAAGGTGGGAGGATCACATGAGGCCAGGAGTTTGAGACCAGCCTGGCCAACATGGTGAAACTTCAACTCTGCTAAAAATACAAAAATTAGCCAGGCATGGTGGCGGGCACCTGTAATCCCAGTTACTTGGGAGACTGAGGCACAAGAATTGCTTGAACCCAGGAGGTGGAGGTTGCAGTGAGCCAAGATCACACCACCGCACTTCAACCCCAGTGACAGAGTAAGATTTGGTTTCAAAAAATATTATATATTTGAAATGCTATAAAATAACTGGCAAACTAGACAAGTGAAAATTGTATTCTCAAAAAGATGAAGAGGCTAGTCATGGTGCCATGCACCTGTAGTTCTAGCTACTTCGGAGGCTGAGGCAGGAGGACTGCTTGAGCCCAGGAGTTTGAGGCCAGCTTGGACAACATAGTGAGACTCTGTTAAGAAGGAGAAAGAGAAGAAGATTCCATTCTGACATGTAAGAAGCTTGGAAGTAAGTTATTACTTTGCCAACAAGTAAAAAGCTGAACCAACTGAAAAATCAACAGCTTCCTCTTGGATTCATCACAGGGCAAGCTGCTGTATTCAACACTGGAGAAGAAGACAGGTGGATATGGAGAATCACAATTTACCAGAGCAGAAGAAACCCATGAGCAAAAATATTCCTGGGAACCAGACCTGAACTGTAACTGATGAATCGTTGGAAGCTTAATGTGAACAAGTCTGAGAGTTAAAAATTCCAGGTGGAGGTCAGGTGTGGTGGCTCATGCCTGTAATCCCAGCAGATTGGGAGGCTGAGCTGGGTGGATCACCTGAGGCCAGAAGTTCGAGACCAGCCTGGCCAACATGGTGAAACCCCATGTCTACTAAAAAACCACAAAAATTAGCTGGGTGTGGTGGCACATGTCTGTAATCCCAGCTACTCAGGAGGCTGAGGCATGAGAATCACTTGAACCCAGGAGGCAGAGGTTGCAGTGAGCCAAGATTTCACCACTGCACTCCAGCCTGGGCGACAGAGTGAGACTCCATCTCAAAGAAAAAAAAATTTCCAGGGGGACCTAGTTACAGGAGGGACCCCCCCACCCAACACACACACACACTTTTGTGAGTTTTACTTACCTCCAGGAGGTTAACCAGGTTCTCATATGAAATATGCCAGAGCATTCTGTTCAGCTTCACAAGGCCTGTCCTCAAGAGGAACTATTTTACCAGAGCCTAAAGTATTGTTTTGCTTTGTTTTGTTTTCAGAGCCTACAATTTCACAGGCTCTTTGAAAGACTGAGACAATCATAGGTTTAGAGAGCACTTCACCTCTCCCACACTTTACCAACACATTACTAAAGAAATTGCAGTTTCTTTTGTTCAGCACATCAATCATGTCTCACTATCAAAAAAAAAAAAAAATTATGAGACATACATACTAAAGGACAATAGAACGTAGTTTGAAAGGACAGAGCAAGCATGAAAGCCAGACTCAAATATGGCTGGGATGTTAGAATCATCAGGCCAGGAATTTAAAAATAACTATGATTAATGCTAAGTGGGGGCGGGCACGGTAGCTCACGCTTGTAATCCCAGCACTTTGGAAGGCAGAGGCAGGCGGATCACCTGAGGTCAGGAGTTTGAGACCAGCCTGCCCAACACAGTGAAACCCCCATCTCTACTAAAAATGCAAAAATTAGCTGGGCGTGGTGGTGGGTACCTGTAATCCCAGCTACTTGGGAGGCTAAGCCAGGAGAATTGCTTGAGCCTGGGAGGCAGAGGTTGCAGTGAGCTGAGATTGTGCCACTGCACTCTAGCCTGGGCGACAGAGCTAGACTGTGGTCTCAAAAATATATATATATGCTAAGGGTGCTAATGGATAAAGCGTACAGCATGCAAGGCCAGATGGATAATGTAGACAGACAGATGGGAATTCTAAGAAAGAACCAGAAGGAAATGTTAGAGATCAAAAACACCATAACAGAAACGGTGAATGCCTTTGATGGGCTCGTCAGTAGGCTGGACACAGCTGAGGAGAGAATCTCTGAGCTTGAGAATATGTCAACAGAAACTCCCCCAAAACAGAAGAGAAAACACTTCTTTCTGAAGACTGAAAACACACACACACATGCACGTGCGCACACACACACACACCACACGCACACAAAAAGCCCAAACAGAATATCCAAGAACTGTAGGACAATTGCAAAGGGTGTAACATACACATAATGGGAATACCAGAAGGAGAAGCAATAAAGGAACAGAAGAAATATTTGAAGCCACAATGACTGAGAATTTCCCAACTTAAAGTCAGACACCAATCTACAGATCCGGGAAGAATTTGAGAACATGAGGCAGGATAAAAGAAAAAAAAAAAATTACATCTAGGCATATCCTATGCAAGCTGCAGAAAATCAAAGATAAATGCAAAATCTTGAGAGAAACCAGAGGAAAAAAACCAACTTTCTCACAGAGGAGCAAAGATAACAATTACATCTGGCATCTCCTCAAAAACAACGTAAGCAAGAACAAAGTGGAGTAAAATAGAATCATGCACTGCATAAAGATATTTCGGTCAACGATGGACCACATACAATCGTACGGTGGTCCCATAAGATTATCACACCATACCTTCACTGTAGGAATTCTACATTGAGATATGTTTAGATACACAAACACTTGCATTGTGTTACAGTCACCTACAGCATTCAGTACGATAACATGCTGTACGGGTTCGTAGCCCAGGAGCAACAGGCTATCTCACACAGCCTGGATGTATAGTAGGCTCTGTTATTTAGCTCTGTGTAAGTTCCCTCTACGATGTTTGCACAACGATGAAATCACCCAATGATGCATTTCTTCAAATTATCCCTGTTGCTAAGTGATGCATGATTGTATTTAAAAAGTGTTGTGAGAGAAAAGCCACCTACCTGGAATTCTGGGACCTGTGAAATTATCCTTCAAAAGTGAAGAAAAAATAAAATGCAAAACTATATATCTTCAATTCACAGAAGATAACACAGGAGAAAGCCTAGATGACTTTGGGATTACTTTTTAGATAAAACACCGAAGTCTTGATTCATGGAAGAAAAGATTGATAAGATGGACTTAATTAAAATGAAAAACTTCTGCTCTGCAAAAGACACTGTTAAGAGAATGAGAAGACAATCGACAGACGGGGAGAAAATATTTGCAAAAGACACATTTGATAAAAGACTTATCCAAAATACACAAAGAACTCTTAACACACAACCATAAGAAAACAAACAATCCAATTAAAAAATGGGCAAAAGATCTAAACACACACTTCACCAAGAAGACATACAGATGGCAATTATATATAAGAAAAGATGCTTAACATCGTATGTCATTAGGGAATTACAAATTAAAACAACAATGAGATACCACTACATACATATTAGGGTGGCCCAAATCCAAAACACTCACAAGACCAAATGCTGGCAAGGATATGGAACAGAAACTTTCATTTGTTGCTGATGGGAATGCAAAATGGTACAGCGACTTTGAAAGACAGTTTGGCGGTTTCTTACAAAACTAAACGCATTCTTATCATACAATCTAGCAATTTTGTCCCTTGGTATTTATCCAAATGAGTTTAAAACTTATGTCTACACAGAAAAAACCTGCACATGAATGTTTATAGCAGCTTTATTTGTGATTGCCAAAATGTGGAAGCAATTAGGATGTTTTTCTGTAGGTAAATGGATAAATAAGCTGCAGTGCATTCATACAATGGAATGTTATTCAGTGCTAAAGAGAGATGAGCTATCAGGCCGTGAAAAGACATGAAGGAAACTTAAATGCATATTTCTAGATGAAAGAAGCCAATCTGGAAAAGCTACCTACTGTAGGATTCCAACTACACGGCATTCTGGAAAAGGCAAAACTTTGAGGATAGTAAAAGATCAGTGGTTGCCAGGGGTGGAGAGAGAGAAGGATGAACAGGCAGAGCACAGAGGATTTTTAGGGCAGTGACACTATTCTGTATGATGCTACAATGGTGGATATATATCATATACATTTGTCCAAACTCAGAATACTCAACACCAAGAGTGAACCCTAATGTAAACTATGGTCTTTGGGTGATAATAATGTATCAATGTAAGTTCATCTATTGCAACAAATGTACTTTTTTTTTTTTTTTTTCAAAGATAGAGTTTCGCTCTTGTTGCCCAGGCTGGAGTGCAACGGCACGATCTCGGCTTGCTGCAACCTCCGTCTCCTGGGTTCAAGTGATTCTCCTGCCTCAGCCTCCCAAGTAGCTGGGATTATGGGCACGCACCACTACGCCCAGCTAATTTTTGTATTATTAGTAGAGATGGGGTTTCACCACATTGGCCAGGCTGGTCTTGAACTCCTGACCTCAGGTGATCCACACACCTCAGCCTCCCAAAGTTCTGGGATTACAGGTGTGAGCCACTGCTCCCGGCCCAAATGTACTATTTTGATAGTAGCAGAGATTATGTGGGGACAAGGGGTTTATGGAAATCTCTGTGCCTTCTGCTTAGTTTTTTTAAAAAAACAATGTTTATTTAAACAACAAGACACTTGACTTGAAGAGAAAACTATCGAGGATTCTTTTTTTTTTTTTAGAGTAATTTTTCCCTACTTAAAGATAGATGCCCTACATGTAACAGTTATGTACAAAAACGTTATAAAATTGTCCTTGGTTTTATAATGACAAATGAAAAACATTAAAATTCTCCAACTGAACAAGGTATGCAAGGATTTTTATGTGTTTTTGTTGTTGTTGTTGTTAAAATAGTGAGAGCAAAATAACTTACTGGAATATAAAGGTAGAAGTTGAATGAACATGCCACTAATAGAGAAAGGGGATATTTTCACAGAATCCGTATTTTTCCCCATCCTGTCTCCACTTGATGCCAATCAAAACATACCATTGGCTGTTCAGTTTTTTAAAATGCAGCACGCTTGTGCACATACATCAGTTACTTTATGTGCATAAAGGAATGGGGAAGGGGGAAATCAAAGAATAGAGAAAACTGTATTGTAATAGTCAGGATGCAGTGGAACCAAATTGCAATTTTCTAATTGAGAATGTAATCTTGTAATCTTGGTCTTTAAAGAACTGAGTGCTGGAGTAAAGAAGCAGATTCGGGCCGGGTGCGGTGGCTCATGCCTGTAATCCCAGCACTTTGGGAGGCCGAGGTGGGTGGATCACGAGGTCAGTAGTTCGAGATCAGCCTGGACAACATGGTGAAACCCCGTCTCTACTAAAAATACAAAAAAATTAGCTGGGCGTGGTGACACACGCCTGTAATCCCAGCGACTTGGGAGGCTGAGGCAGGAGAATTGCTAGAAACTGGAAGGTGGAGGTTGCAGTGAGCCAAGATTGCGCCATTGCACTCTAGCCTGAGCAATAAGAGCAAAACTCCGTCAAAAAAAAAAAAAAAAAAGCAGTTTCCCTTCTCAGTAGATACCTCCCGTCTGCTGTTGGAACACATCAACTGTATCTTCAGCCTCCAGTTCCAACTGTGCAGGTGTGTCTGTTTTATTGATTGGTTGCCCATCAGATCAGAATCTGATCTGCCTCATTGACAAACCCTGTCGTTCACAATAGGCTTTTATTAGTTTACTGAGTGGTATATGCCTCTTAATCTTAAACTTCGCCACAGAACCATCCTGCCCCACCACCTTCAAATTAATATAATCATTTGTTCTCAGTCTTGACTCCTTCCTCGGGCTTTTCATCGGCCATGGCAAGCGCCGGAGTGTCCTCAGCTGCTGCTTCACAAAAGAGGTACCAGATCCTCACCAAACGAGCACACAAGCAGCACCAGGAGGGGCAGAAGAACCCTTCTGCTCAGTTTTGCTGTGAATCTTTCCAGTGTACATCCTACAGGCAATTGAGATATTATGACACTATAATGACTCTGTGCTAATAAATTAGAAATTTTGGATAAAATGGTCAACATTTTTGAAAAACACAACAAATCCTTATGCAACACTATGTATAATCCTCTATCTATTAGAAAAATTGTATCAGCAATTAAACATTTTCCTACAAAAAACACTTCCAGATGGTTTAGCTGCTTAATTCTTCCAAACATTAAATAAAGAAATAACACCAGTTTAACACAAACTCCTTCAGAGAATAGAAAGAACACTTCCTAACTTTTTGGATGAGGGCAGCATAACCTTGATATTAAAACTGAACTAGGACATTACACAAAATGATAATTACGGAACAATTTCTGTCAAAACATAGATACAAAATCCTAAACAAAAATAATAGCAAATCAAATTCAGTACTAAATAAAAAATGATAATGCATCATGACAAATTTTAATTCATTCCAGAAATGTAAGGTTGACTTCACATTTGAAAACCAGTTATATAAGTCACTGCATTAAAAGTATAAAGGAGCAAAATCATATTTCAGTAGATGTTTAAAAAGCAATTCATAACAATTCAACATTTATTCATGATAAGAATTCTTAGCAAGGTAAGAATAAAAGGAAATTTTCTTAATCTGATAGTAAATTTTAAAAACACAGCAAACTTTACATTTTATGGCATAAAGTATTAAAAATGATCCCTTTGAGACTGGAACAAATTGAGGATGTCCACCACCACCATTTCTGTTCCATATTGTATGGGAGTCCTAGCCAGTGTAATAAGGCAAGAAAAAGAAATAAAAAGCGTAAAGTTTGAAAAGAAAAAAATAAAACTGTGGCTCTTCATTGATAACATGATTGTGTAGGTAGAACATTTTTTAAAACTAAGTGCCAGGCCCAGTGACTCATGCCTGAAATCTCGGTGCTTTGAGAGGCCAAGACAGGATAATCACTTGTAGCCAGGAATTTTAGACCAGCCTGGGCAATATAGGGAGACTACAAAAAATTAAAAAATTAGCCAGGAGTGGTGGTTGCGTGCCTGTGATCCTAGCTACTTGGGAGACTGAGGTGGGAGGCTCACTTGGGCCCAGGAGGTTGAGGCTGCAGTGAGCCGTGATTGCACCACTGAACTCCAGCCTGGACAACAAAGCAAGACTTTGTCTCAAAAAACAAACAAACAAACAAAACCCTAAAACTACAGATATGCTATAAGTTAATAAATTTAGCAAGGTTCCTGGAAACAAGGTTGACATTGAAAAATTTCCATAAGTGGGCAATAACAATTAGAGAATGAAAAAAAAGTCAATGAAAAAAATCAAATCCCAAACACCTAGGAATAAATCTGACAAAATATTCTCATAACTTTTTCTTTTTTTTTTTTTAACTAGAGACGAGGTCTCACCATGTTGCCCAAGTTGATCTCAGACTCCTGGGTTCAAGCAATCTTCCCAGCCTCGGCCTTCCAAAGTGCCGGGATTACAAGCACAACCCACCACACCTGGCCTATGCTCATGATTTTATACAGAAAACTATAGAATATTAATGAAAGGGGATAAAGACCTTTTAAAAAATACAGAGAGATACACTGTGTTCATAGATTGCTAGTGTCATATTATAACGTGGCCAGTTCTCACCTCAATTGACCTACAGATTCAATACAACCTAATATAACCTCATTTCCTGCCAGCAGGAATGTAAAATGGTATAACTTCTTTGGAAAATAGTTTTACATTTTCTCCAAAGGATAAACATAAGGTTACTTGTGGCCCAACAATTCTAATACTAGGTATATATTTGAGGAAAACATATGTTCATACAAAAATTTGTGCATGAATGTTCAAAGTAGCATTATGCATAATAGCCCAAATGTGGAAAAAACAGATGAATAGATAAAGAAATGTGGTATATTCGTGGAATGAAATATTACTCAATCGTGAACAAAATTGAAGTACTGACAGGAGCTACAACATAGATCAACTTTGCAAACATTATGCCACATGAAAGAAACTACTCACAAAAGACCATATGTTTGGCACAGTGGCTCACGCCTATAATCCCAGCACTTTGGGAGGCCTAGGCGGGCAGATTATGAGGTCAGGAGATCGAAACCATCCTGGCTAACATGGTGAAACTCTGTCTCTACTAAAAATACAAAACATTAGCCGGGCATGGTGGCGGGCGCCTGTAGTCCCAGCTACTCAGGAGGCTGAGGCAGGAGAATGACGTGAACCTGGTAGGCGGAGCTTGCAGTGAGCCAAGATCACACCACTGCACTCCAGCCTGGGCAACAAGGCGAGACTCCATCTCCAAAAAAAAATTTTAAAAAGACCACATGTTTATGATTCCATTTATATGAAATATCCAGAACAGGCTTATCTATAAAGACAGAAAAATAGAATTAGTGATTGTCTAGGCTTGGGGGTAGAGTGGGAGAGAAAACGGAGTGACTGTTGATGGGTATGGAGGTTTTCTTAGAGGGTGATGAAAATATTGTAAAATTGATTGTGGTGACAGCTGTATAACTCTGTAAATATATTAAAAATCTATTGAATTATACACTTATTTACATGGGTGAATTATATGGTATGTGAATTACATCTCAATAAATCTATTCTGTAAAAAAGTTTTTAATCCTTGAAGGTTCTTTTCTTTTTCTTTTCTTTTCTTTTTTGTGTTTATTTATTTATTTATTTATTGAGATGGAGTCTCCCTCTGTCACCCAGGCTGGAGTGCAGTGCAGAATCTTGGCTCACTGCAACCTCCACCTGCCAGGTTCAAGTGATTCTCCCACCTCAGCCTCCCGTGTAGCTGGGATTACCGGCATCCACCACCACGCCCAGGTAGTTTTTGTATTTTTAGTAGAGACAGGGTTTCACCATGTTGGCCAGCCTGGTCTCCAACTCCTGACCTGAAGTGATCCACCTGCCTTGGCCTCCCAAAGTGCTGGGATTACATTTTGGTGGAAATCGACAAGCTGATTCTAAAATGTATAGGGAAATGCAAAAGGCCAAAACTAATCATCATAAATAAGTACAAAAATGAAGGACTTAAACTACCTGTTAGTGAGACTTATTACAAAACTCTAGTAGTGAAAACAGTTGGTATCAGCAAACTTACGGACAAATAGACCAATGCGACACAACAAAGAGGTCAAAACAGACTCACATCTATACAGTCCAGTGAAATGAATAAGGAAAGAATGACCTTTTCAACAAATGATACTGGATACATTTAATATTCATGTGGGAAAAAAACAAACTTTGACTACTACCTTAGACCATATAGAAAAGTTCGTTCTAGGTAGATTATTAATCAAAATGTGAAGAACAATGGAAACAGACTTTCCAAATTCTGAAAAAAAAAGCATTTGTCACCTAAACTTTTATACCCAGTAAATTTATCACTCAAATGTAAGGGTAGATTAAAGACATTTTCAGATATACACTTTCTCACAAATCTATTGGAAGATGAGCTCCTAAAAAAACAAGAGAATAAAACACAAAAGAGGAAGACGTGGGCTTCAGGAAATGGGGGAATCCAATCTTGGAAGGATGGTGCAGGAGATTACAGCTTGAGGGCTGTTTATCTGGGCTGGAGAGCAACCAATTGGGATTAGGATGGATGGAAAGCCTTCAGAAGAGATTGCTTCAAGAAAAGGAAACGAACAGAATTCTTGATGTGTCTGAATATCCTAACGGGGGATTTGGACCACTGGGATTGACATGGTGGTAATTACATGGAAGACTAAATGAACATCAGCAACAACACAAGATAAGCATGATCTCCAGAAGAACAAAGAGCAAAAGTGATCATAGCACAAGACACAGCTCAGATAAGAATGACGATTATGTACTTACGGTAAGGTCCACATTGAATATTGGCTAAACAAAATTATCATGCAACCACATTGGGAGGCTGGTATGACTGGAAGTGTGACTGAATGTGGTAAAGGTGAGGAGTCAAAGAGAACTAAATTGGCCAGGCACAGTGGCTCACACCTGTAATCTCAGCACTTTGGGAGGCTGAGGCAGGCAGATCACCTGAGGCTGGGAGTTCGAGCCCAGCCTGGCCAACATGGCAAAACCCCGTCTCTACTAAAAATACAAAAATTAGCTGGGCATGGTGGCATTTGCCTGTAATCCCAGCTACTTGGGAGGCTGAGACATGAGAATCACTTGAACCCGGGAGGCAGAGGTTGCAGTGAGCCTGGATTGCGCCACTGCACTCCAGCCTGGGTGACAGAGCAAGACTCTGTTTTAAAAAAGAGAGAGAGAGAGAGAGAGAGAGAGGGAGAGAGATTGAGAGAGAACTAAATCCTCATCTTCCATACTGGGAAGTCAAAAGATGATTTCCTAAACTGAAATATCAAGAAGTCATAATGAAAGCAAGTTATTTAGAGAATATCTATATAAAAAATAGCTGATTGCATTGAAGATCACTGGCACTGGGGAGGAGACAGTATGAAGAACGGGACAGTTGCCCTTTTTTAACCTGCCCCATAGATTCCTGGCATCTAAATTAAATTATGCACACATATACCTTTGGTAAAAATTAGAAGTACATTTTTAAAAAGTAATTGTGAATTGCAAAAGAATACAGAGACTAACAAAGGGGAATATGTTCATGATGTTGGTATTAGACACATAATTCTTAAACAAGACCCACATACACACACAACTAACCACAAGGAAAACACTAATAAATTGGATGACTGTAAAATTAGGACATCTATTCATCAAAAGACATCACTGAGTGAAAAGGCAAGCCAGGGAGTGAAAGACGTTTCCTTCCTTCCTTCCTTCCTTCCTTCCTTCCTTCCTTCCTTCCTTCCTTCCTTCCTTCCTTCCTTCCTTCTTTCCTTCCTTCCTTCCTTTCTTCTTCCTTCTTTTCTTGCTTCCTTCTTTTCTTTCTTTCTTTTTCTTTCTTTCTCCTCCTTTCTTCTTTTCTTTCTTTCTTTCTTTTTCTTTCTTTTTATCTTTCTGTCCTTCCTTCTTTCCTCCCTCCCTTCCTTCCTCCCTCCCTTCCTTTTATCCTTCCTTCTGTTCCTTTTTTCTTTCTTTCCTTCAGTTTCTTTCTTTCTCTCCTTCCTTCCTCCCTCCCTTCCTTCCTTTTTTCCTTCCTTCTTTCTTTCTTTCCTTCCTTCCTTTTCTTTCTTTCTTTTTCTTTCTTTCTTCTATATCTCTTTTTCTTTCTTCTTTCTCTCTCTCTCTCCCCTCCCTCCCTCCTCTCCCTTCCTTCCTTCCTTCCTTCCTTCCTTCCTTCCTTCCTTCCTTCCTTCCTTCCTCCCTCCCTCCCTCCCTTCTTTCTTTTTGAGACAAGGTCTCACTCTGTTGCCCAGGCTGGAGTACACAGCTCACTGCAGCCTCAACTTTCTGGGCTCAGGTGATTCTCCCACCTCAGTCTCCTCCTGAGTAGCTGGAACCACAGGCACACACCACCATACCTAAATAATTTTTTTTATTTTTAGTAGAGACAGGATTTCGCCGTGTTGCCCAGACTGGTCTTGAACTCCTGGACTCAAACAATTTGCCCGCCTTGGCCTCCCAAAGCACTGGGATTACAGGCATGAGCCACCGCGCCCTGTAGATATTTTCAATGTATGTATTTAGCAAAGGACTTGTGTCCAGAATATATTTAAAATATATTATAAAATGAAAAACTTTGACAATCCAATTTTTTAAGAAAATGGGCAAAAGACTCAATATGCTTTTCACAAAATAAGATAACTAATTGGCTAATAAACATATGAAAAGGTATTCAACATATTTATCAGAAAATGCAAATATAATACCACAATGAAATACTGCTACCTATTCACTAGAATGGCTAAAAATTAAAAGACAGACAATGTTATTAATAAGGATGGGGCCACTGGGACTCTCATATGGATGGGAGGAGTGTAAATTTGTGCGACCACTTTAGAAAAAACTGTGGCAATAACTACTAAAGCTGAATATGCATTCTCTGCAACCCAGCAATTTCACTTTCAAGTATATGCCAAATAGAAGTGCACCTATATATGCATTAAAGGAGCATGTGCAAGTTTGTTTGTAACCATGTTACTTCTAATGGTAAAAAAAAAAACTTGAAGAGGGCCAGTCACGGTGGCTTATGCCTATAATCCCAACACCTTGAGAGGTTGAGGTGGGAAGGTCACTTGAGCCAGGAGTTTGAGACCAGCCTGGGCAACACAGTGAGACTCCTGTTTCTACCAAAAAAAAAAAAAAAAAATTAGCCAGATGTGGTGGCATGCACCTGTGGTCTCTTCTACTCAGGAGGCTGAGGTGGGAGGATCATTTGAGGCTGGAAGGTTGAGGCTGCAGTGAGATATGATTGCACCACTGCACTCCAGTCTTGGCCACAAAGCAAGACCCTGTCTCTCAAAAAACAAACAAACAAAACAAAAACTCGAACAAACAAATGGACCATCAGCAATAGAGTGGGCATATAGAAGTTGTGGTATATTCATTCCGTGGAATAGGATGTGGCAAAGGCAAAGGGCAAGGCACTGCCACATGCAATGGCATGGACGGATCTCACAAATACCGCAAAGCCACAAGAATATACTATATGTTTCCATTTATGTCAAGTTAAAAATAAGCCAACGTATTCCATAGTGATAGAAGCTGGTTATCTGGGAGAGGGCAGGAACTGGATGGGGTATGAGGGAGACATCTGAGGTGTGGGTAATGTTCCATATCTTCATCCGGTTGGCTGTCACATGGATTGTTCACTTTGTAAAGGTTTGTTGAGGTATGAACTTAATATACAGTTAAGATTTATATACTTTGTAGTAAGTTTAATATATATCCACATAAAAATTTTTCTTCCTCTCTTTTTCTCCTTCCTTCTTCCCCTCCCTTCCTTTTCCTTCCTTTGCATACTCTTTCCTATCTTTCCTTACTGGAACAGCTCAGCCCTGAAGTCATTAGGTAGGCCAGAGCGAGGTCAGCACCCATGGTGAAGAGAGTGGGAGCCACAGTGTCCCAGAACAAGATATCAGAGCCAGAGTAGGGCAATGATGGAGGGGGAGGGGATAGCTGGTATGATCAATTAACTTGACTGCGGTGAAGGCATCCATGCATTGGAACGGTCCCATGCAGTCTATCAGACCCTTGTAATTGAGGAGAGCGTCCCTACATGGGGATGGCCTGGCATGGGAGATCAGAGCCAAAGTAGAGTTAAGAAGGATTCTAGGCCAGGCACGGTGGCTTACACCAGTAATCTCAGCACTTTGGGAAGCCAAGGCAGGTGAATTTCTTGATGCCAGGAGTTCAAAACCAGCCTAGCTCTCATGGTAAAACCTTGTCTCTATAAAAAATACAAAAATTAGCTGGGCATGGTGGCATGCGCCTGTAATTCCAGCTACTCAGGAGGCTGAGGCACAAGAATCGCTTGAACCTGGGAGCAGAGGTTGCAGTGAGCCAAAATTGCACCACTGCACTCCAGCCTGGGTGACAGAGTGAGACTCAGTCTCATTAAAAAAAAAAAAAAAAAAGGATTCTACATGTAGGGGTTGGGGTGGGCACATTGGGGGTACCAGAGCCTAAGAAGAGTAAGGAGGGCATCCACCTGAAAAGTAAGTGGCAGCAGAGATGGAGAGTGGTAAAGAGTGGTTACAAAGAGGGGGATTCATCAAATAAGTGTATATATTAAGGATAATAGAAGCCAGGTTTCTCATTGTTGGAGAAAGACGTTACAAATAGGGAAAGGGAGAAAACTAGAATGAACCCTGTGGTATTGGACTGGATTTGGAGTCATCTGTAGGAATCCATAGTTTTCAATATATACAGGTAAATAAAGAAATGTAGCGTGAATATGTGTATGATTGTGTATTCCTGTATTAGTCGGGGCTCTCTAGAAGGACAGGAATAATAGGATAGATGTATATATGAAAGGGAGTTTATTAAGGCAAACTGACTCACGTGATCATAAGGTGAAGTTCCACAATAGGTTGTCTGCAAGGTGAGGATCAAGGAAGCCAGTCTAAGTCCCAAAATCTCAAAAGTAGGGAAGCCAACAATGTAGCCTTCAGTCTGTGGCTGAAGGCCCAAGAGCCCCTGCCAACCACTGGTGTAAGTCCAAGAGTCCACATGGCTGGGAAGGTGTCATAATCATGGTGGAAGGAGAAGGAGGAATGAAGGCACATCTCACATGGCGGCAGGCAATAGGGTGTACGCAGGGGAGCTGCCCTTTATAAAACCATCAGATCTTGTGAGATATATTCACTATCATGAGAACAGCACAGGAAAAACCTGCCCCATGATTCAATTACCTCCCATTGGGTCCCTTCCACGACATGTGGGGATTATGGGAGCTACAATTCAAGATGAGATTTGGGTGAGGACACAGCCAAACCATATCACCTAATAACCTCCCAAATGCCCCACCTCCTAATACTATCACTTTGGGAGTTGGTGTTTCAACAGATGGATATTAGGGGGGCACTAATATTCAGTCCATGACAGATGCCAAATGATTATTATCTTTTTTTTTTTTTTTTGAGACAGAATCTTGCTCTGTTGCCCAGGCTGGAGTGCAATGGTGCAGTCTTGGCTCACTGCAACCTCTGCCTCCCAGGTTTAAGCGATTCTCCTGCTTCAGCCTTCCAAGTAGCTGGGATTACAGGCCCCCACCACCACGCCTGGTCAATTTTTGTGTTTTTAGTAGAGACGGGTTTTTGTCACGTTGGCCAGGCTGTTAGCTTTTGACCTCAGGTGATACACCCACCTCAGCCTCCCAAAGTGCTGGGATTACAGGCATGAGCCACTGTGCCTGGTCCCAAATGGTAATTATCTAATTCCATCGTTCCTTCTGTCATTCTACTTACTGAAAAAGCTTTGTTTTTCCTTCCTTCCTTTCTCCCTCCCTTCCTTCCTTCCTCCCTCCCTTCCTTCCTTCCTTCTTCTCTCTCTCTTTCTTCTTTCTTTCTTTCCTTTTCTTCTCCTTCCTTCCTTCTTTCTTTTCTTTTCTTTTATATTCCTTCTCTCTCTTTCTTTCTGTCAGTATTAAGGTTATTATTTTAATGCTCAAGTTGTTCAGATGCAGCCAGTGAGACCTCTTTAAGCTGGCTTCTGTGTGTTTTTTTATTCATCCCTACTATTAAGTGAATTATGTCCCCTCCCCCCAGCATTCCTATGTTGAAGGATTAATCCCCAATATGACTATATTTGAAGATATACCCTTTAAAGAGGTAATTAAGGTTAAAAGAGGCCATAAGTGTATGACCTCAGTCCAATAGAACTAGTGTCCTTATAAGAAGAGAAAGAGACACCAGGAGGATATAAGCACAGAGACAGGTCATGTGCAGACACAGCAAGAAGACCACCATCTGCAAGCCAAGGAGAGAGACCTCAGAGAACCCAACCCTCTCAATGCCTTGACCTTGGACTTCTAGCCTTCGAAATTGTGAGAAAATAAATGACTGTTATGTTAGCCTCCCATCTGTGGTGTTTTATTATGGCAGCTTAAGATGACTTAAATAGTCACCATCATTCTTTGAGCAGTTCCTTACTTTCTGTCACAAAATGTCCCAGGCAATATATAAGATGTCATTTTGAAACCAACCATTTCTCAGAAGAGTTCTGCCTCCTTTTAGTGGAAAATGATACCTAGAAACCAAAATGTAAGTGTTAGGTGCTCATTGGGATGTTACTACTTTGAAGCCTTTTTGGCGGGCAGAACTAGGGAATTGTGAAATAGCTTTGACCAAAATGCTGATAGTGATATGGACAATAAAGTCCAGGCTGAGGTGGTCTCAGATGGAGATAAAGAACTTGTTGGGAACTGGAGCAAAGGTGACTCTTGTTATGTTTTAGCAAAGAGACTGGCAGCATTTTGCCCCTGCCCTAGAGATCTGTGGAACTTTGAACGTGAGAGAGATGATTTAGGGAATCTGTGGGAAGAAATTACTAAATGGCAAAGCATTGAAGAGGAAGCAGAGCTTACAAGTTTGGAAAGTTTGCAACCTGACTAAGCAGTAGAAAATAAAAACCAATTTTCTGGGAAGAAATTCGAGCCTGCTGCAGAAATTTGCATAAGTAACAAGGAGCTGAATGTTAATCACCAAGACAATGGGGAAAATGTTTCCAGGGCATGTCAGAGACTTTTGCAGCAGCCCCTCCCATCACAGGTCTGGAGGCTGAGGAGGAAAAAATGTTTTTCTTGGGCCCAGGATGTCCTGCTGTGTGCAGCCTAGGGACTTGGTGTCCTGCATCTCAGCTGCTCCAGCTGTGGATAAAAGGGGCCAAGGTATAGCTCAGGCTGTGGCTTCAGAGGGTGCAAGCCCCAAGCCTTGGCAGCTTCCACATGGTGTTGTGCCTGCGGGTGCACAGAAGTCAAGAACTGATGTTTTGGAACCTCTGCCTAGATTTCAGAGGATGTATGGAAATGCCTGGATGTCCAGGCAAAAGTTTGCTGCAGGGGCAGAGCCCTCATGGAGAATCTCTGCTAGGGCAGTGCAGAAGGAAAATGTGGGGTTGGAGACAACACACAGAGTCACCACTTGGGCAGTGCCTAATGGAGCTGTGAGAAGAGGGCCACCAAACTCCAGACCCCAGAATGATAGATCCACTGACAGCTTGCACCGTGCACCTAGAAAAGCTGCAGGCACTCGATGCCAGCCCATGAAAGCAGCTGCGAGGGCAGCTGTACCCTGCAAAGCTACAGGGATGGAGTGGCCCAAGGCCATGGGAGCCCACCCCTTGCATCAGCACGCCCTCATGTGAGACATCGAGTCAAAGGTGATAATTTTGCAACTTTAAGGTTTAATGATTGCCCTATTGGATTTCAGACTTGGATGGGGCCTGTATTCCCTTTGTTTTGGCCAATTTCTCCCATTTGGAATGGGTATATTTACCCAATGCCTGTATCTCCATTGTATCTAGGAAGCAACTAACTCGCTTTCAATTTTACAGGCTCATAGGCGGAAGGGACTTACCTTGTCTCAGATAAGACTTTGGACTTGGACTTTTGGGTTAATGCTGAAATGAGTTAAGACTTTGGGGGACTGTTGGAAAGGCATGATTGTGTTTTGAAATGTGAGGACATGATATTTGGGAGGGGGCAGGGGCAGAATGGTATGGTTTGGCTGTATCCCCACCCAAATCTCATCTTGAAGTGTAGTTCCCATAATCCCCACATGTTGTGGGAGGGACCTGGTAGGAAGTAACTGAATCATGGGGGCAGGTTTTTCCCCAATGCTATTCTCATGATAGTGAATAAATCTCATGAGATCTGATGGTTTTATAAAGGGAAGTTCCCCTGCATATGCTGTCTTGCCTGCTGCCATGTAAGACTGTGAGGCCTCCCCAGCCATGTGAAACTGTGAGTCCATTAAAGCTCTTCTTCTTTATAAATTACACAGTCTTGCATGTGTCTTTATTAACAGTGAGAGAATGGACTAATACATTAAGTCATGAGGGTAGAGCTCTCATTAATGGGATTAGTGCCTTATAAAAGAGACCCCAGATAGCTCTCAAGCTCTCTTTCTGTTATGTGAAGATGCAATAAGAAGCCATCTGCAACCCAGAAAAGGGCCTTCACCAGAACCTGACTGTGCTGGCACCATGACCTCCAGAACCATGAGACGTAAATGTCTATTATTTATAAGCCACCCAGTCTATGGCACTTTGTTGTAGCAGTCCAAACTAAGACAGCAACAAATATAATTAAAAAAATATTTCAGGCAAGAGCCCTCAATGGATTCTAAAATTAATGGGTGCAGGCTGGATGTGGTGGCTCATGTCTGTAATCCCAGCACTTTGGGAAGCCAAGGTGGGCAGATCACTTGAGGTCAGGAGTTCGAGACCAGCCTTGCCAACATGGTGAAACCTCATCTTTACTAAAAATACAAAAATTAGCTGGGTATTGTGGCATGTGCCTGTAATCTCAGCTACTTTACTTAGGAGGCTGAGGCAGGAGAATTGCTTGAACCTGGGATGTGGAGGTTGTAGCGAGCCAAGATCATGCCACTGCACTCCAGCCTGGGCAACAGAGTGAGACTGCATCTCAAAAAAAAAAAAAAAAAAAAAAAAAAATTAAATTAAACTAATGGGTACAGGTTGGATAAGGAATGGGACTTTATATAGTCTGAGATCCTCCCCACAGAAAACAATGGGAAAAGGAGTAACTTTACAGTGGCTAGACCTTGTAGATGCCACCTTAATCAAGTGTTCAAAGTTAACATCATCAGTAACAGGGCAAATCGAAATCATGCACCACCCAATACGATGCAGTGAGAAGAACATGGCATCACTTCTGTGATATTCCTACCCAAAGTTCATAACTTAAATCTAATCATGAGGAAACATCAGACAAACCCAAACCAAGAGACACTCTACAAAATCATGACCTGCGATCTTCAAAATTTACAAGGCCATGAACAGCAAGGAAAGACTGAAAACAAATGCACTGTATGATACTGGATTGGGTCTTTTTGTGACAAAGGATATTTGGGACAAATGGCACAACATAAATAAATTGTAGCAAAGTATTTACATTTTTATGGTTGCATTGTGGCTGTTTAGGAGAACATTATTGTAGGATTTACACACCAGAGTATTCGTGGGTGATGGAACATCGTGTTGGCAATTTACCATCAAATGTTTCAGGAAACAAAACTGCTTTGCACTATTCTTGGAACCTTTCTATAAACTTGAAATTATTTCCAAATAAAAAGGAAAAAAATGGCAACAAAAAAGTTTACAAAAATTATGTGTATGGGAAAAGTACGTGTGTGTATATATGCTAGCAGCCAAGGGGTGGAATGTTTTGGACATTGAGTGTTTCTACCTGCCTTAGCATTTGTTTCTCCTTCTTCCAGAAACAGCATCCAGACTTTATTTTAGGGAACTGCCCTTCCCCCACTCTTGGTCGATGCGTTGCTGGTGTAGGCACATGCCCAAGTCAACCAGCATATTTTATCCACCGGCCATGGTCACTGGTTTAGAGAAGGGCACATGACTTAAGTCCATCCAATACAGGCCAATCTTGGGATTTTTTTTTTTTTTTTTTTTTTTTTTTTTGAAACAGATGCTCTGTCACCCAGGCTGAAATGCAGTGGCACAATCTCAGCTCACTGCAACCTCCACGTCCCTGGTTCAAGCAATTCTCCTGCCTCAGCCTCACGAGTAGCTGGGATTACAGGCACCTGCCACCACCCCCAGCTAACTTTTGTATATTAAGTAGAGATGGGGTTTCGCCATATTGGCCAGGCTGATTTTGAACTCCTGACCTAAGGTGATCTGCCCACCTCGGCCTCCCAAAGTGCTGGGATTACAAACATGAGCCACCGTGCCTGGCAAATCTTGGGATTTTTTTTCCCTCCTTGAAACTATTGTGAAAGAGGTTCTGTTTTTCTTCTGGGGTTGCTTAGCTTTTAGAAAATAAGCCTGAGGCAGCTGCCTGAGACCACCACACAGAGCCAAGCTGCCCAAGAAAAAAGCTCTTTCAGAGAAAAGCAAAAGAAGAGGTAGAGAAACTGAATCTTCTTGATCTTATTTCAGTCCATACATCCAACTATACTGACCTTTTTGGTTAAATAAGCCAAATATCTTTAATTTTCTGTTTAAGCAACTTTGAGTTAAGCTGTTGGCACTTGCAACTGAAAAAATCATGACTAATATTAGGAAATTCCTAATTCAGCTGAGCTGGAGTTGAGAGTGGGAAAGGGGTGGGGAGAGCTGTGGCTGACAGTCAGACTTGGCAGGGCCTCTGGGTATCAGGATCCAGTGGGCGTTCTGGGGACCTGAGAAGCACTTGAAGGTGCTTTGGAGAAGTGGCAAGAGCAGGTGGCAGGGAGACAGTGACCAAGCAGAAGTCTTTGAGTGACTTTGGACAAAGCTTGGACCCAGGCTTATTCCCAATCAGCACCACCTCATAACAGTTTGCTACCCAGCCCGGAGCCCAGTGGCCACACCCTTGGCACATCCCTGACCAGAGACGCCTGCAGGCCTGTCCCTGGTCTTCCCTTCCAACCCTGTGGTTACCAGACCCTGCATTTCTTCACCCTGCCTTGGTTGACAAAATACCCTGTCTCCAGATTGTGCAATTGAGCATCAGGACAACCCTATGGGGGAGGTGGGGCTGGGATTATTCCCACTTCACAAGAGTAAAAAGTAAGGCTCAGAGAGGTAAAGCAACCTGTCCAAAGTCACATAGCTATTTGGCGGGCAGAGCCAGGACCAGAAGACAGGGCTTTTCTTTCCAAGTCCACAGCTCTTTCCAGAACTCTCTGTTTCAGAATTTCTGAGCTAGAGCTGGGAGATGGCACAGCTTCCCTGGTATGGGGGATGTGGTGGAAGACAGAATCCACCCCTTGGGTTTTGAAACCTCTCTTGAGTGAGCGGGGAGGGGTAGGGGCAGACTTTCAGAGGCACATGAGGTCCTTAGGAGAGGGAAGTGGGCTGAGAAGAAAAGTAAACTAACAAGTTTACTTGAGGAACGATAATTGATCTAATTCATGCTACATGCTTACTTCTACCAGGCACTGTTCTACCTACTTTAGGTTCTCACAAGCTTATGAACAAGATCTATGATCCCCATTTTAGAGATGAGGAAACTGAGGCACAGAGAAGGGAAGTAACTTGTCCACAGTCACACCGCTGGGAAAAGGAGCGGCTGGGATTTGAACTGGAAGTCTGAGCCCACAGGCCAAGCTCTCATAGCGCGACTGCACTGCTCCTTCTGTGCGCCAGGCACTGTGCTAGGAGCCGGGATGAACCTGACAGTTGTACCCCAGTCCTCCCAGAGAGGATCCTCAGGAGGGTGGGATGGGATTGGGCAGCCAGGCAGAGCGGGGCACTGGGAGGGGCAGAGCAGAGCCTGGGAGAGACCCCGCAGCGGGGCGGCCAGGGACCCAAGGCGAGTCCTTGAAGAGAAGGGTAGCCAGAAACGCCTGGGGAGAGCCGGGGATGGGATGGTAGGCGGAGAATGGCCTGTTGCAGGCAGAGCAGGGTAGGGTCCGCTCTGGGCAGGATGCCCGGGGCCTCGGGCCCCAGGAGGCGAGCGTAGGCAGACGGAGGTGGCTAAAAGGCCGGAGGGCAGTGAAAGCATCAGTCGCGATGCCCGGCCCGCACGTTAGCTAGTCCTGAGCGTCCTGATCGGCAGGGCCTGGGGGTGACTGGGGAGCTCGGGTCCTCCCCAGTGGGAGGGGACCATGGCGCAGGAGGCAGAGTCGGGAGGAAGGATGAGGCACCGGTGGCAAGACCACTCTGGCTGCTGCCTTTCGGAGAAAGATTTGGGCCCTAGGAGGGAGCGGGCAGGGAGAGGAGCTGGGAGGCTGTGGCAGGAGTTCGCAGAGACTGCAAGGCAGGAGGAAGGAAAGGGCGCTTGGGGAGAATCCATGGGTGGAGAGATTTTACAGGGAGAACCCCATTTGATGGTCATTTTGCAGCGGGGAGTTAAAAGCCCACACTTGGCTGCTAGACCTCAGTTTGAGGCAGAAGTTGCCACTCATTTGCAATATGACCAACGGCAAGTGACTTAACCTCTCTGAACCTCAGCTTCCTCATCTGTAAAGCAGAGCTAATGACCCATGTATCTCATTGTGAAGATTGCTGTAAAGATGGAGACAATGTAAGCAGGCGTCTGGACCTAAGTCCTAAGTAAACCAGAGCTTTCTGGACACTGTCCTTTAGGTCGTTTTGCAGACGTCTAAGTCTGGGGGAAAGGGTCTTTGGGGCAAGGGGCATAAAAAGTTTCTGGGTCCTCTCCTAGCCTCTCCCCTCCAAGCCGGGTGGCTTTGGGGAGAAGCTCTCTGAGCTTCTGGGTTCTCATATGTAAAATGGGGCTACTAGCATTTCCTTCACTGGACTTTGAGCAGAACAGCTGGGACAGAGCTGTTGGACATGGAGCAGAGCATTGCTTTTGTGTGAGCAAGAGCTAGTGACCCACCAGAAGGCTGTGACAAGGGTCAGCTCAGCTGACACAGCAGGGCTGCGCTGGACAAGCAGGGCTCACAGGATCCTAGGGGCCTCCCTGGATTCCCTGTGGGATTTCTTTATCTGCCATGGAATGCAGCCTCGGCAGTAACAGGAGTGTTTCCCACACTCAACATCAGCAGCCCTTACTGGGCATTGAGCTCACACGTCAACCACCCACTTTAAATAAGTTTAAAAACAACAGTGCATTTCTAAAATCATTTTTGAAATGCAACTGTGTAAAAAGTAACATGAAGGATAATTGTTACATATCAGGGAGGGTGATGATACCTTCTGAAAATTTCTGCCAGTACGTCTGCGCCCTGTGTGACAGTAGGAGCCATAAGGAGTTTTCATATCCTGTCAGTTTCTTTTCTTATTCCTTATTCTTACCAAATTAGAAAAATCCTAAACCATAATTACAGGTCATTAGAAATGGCAGCAAATGTTTGGTGGCTCTGACAGATGGTTCTGGATTCAGACCAAACAAGAATTCAGAAATCACAGACCTGTTTCTTCCTGAAGACTGCTCTCACCTCTCTCGGACATTAGGTCAACAGGTACAAAGCTTCCAAAAGCCAAAAGACTGAGTATTTCACTGAGGGAGCGGGGGGCGGGGGTTGGGGGGAGCAAGCAGAGCCATAATCCTTTCTTTGGTTGAATTTGACTCCGGAAAGAATTCTTTAAGTTCTGATGTAATGTTTGGATGTGGTTTTTAAATAGTCTTAATAATATGTCACCGATTCCTTTCTCCTGCTCAGAAACAAAAATCACCAAGTGCTGAAAAAGAATCAAAATCAAAATGGAGCAGTCATACTGCTGTTTGGTTTTAAGAAATTCTGCTAATGCCGGCACGGTGGCTCATGCCTGTTATCCCAGCACTTTGGGAGGCCGAGGTGGGCAGATCATGAGGTCAGTAGATCGAGACCATCCTGGTTAACATGGTGAAACTCCGTCTCTACTAAAAATAAAAAAAATCACCTGGGCATGGTGGCATGCGCCTGTAGTCCCAGCTACTCAAGAGGGCGAGACAGGAGAATCGCTGGAACCCGGGAGGCGGAGCTTGCAGTGAGCTGAGATCGTTCGTGCCACTGCACTCCAGCTTGGGAGACAGATTGAGACTCGGTCTCAAAAAAAAAAAAAAAATTCTGCTAACTTGCTCCTCAACAGTAAACATTGTAATTGATGATGTCTGGACAATACAGATATTGAATATATTGCCATTTGAGCAAGTCACTCAGGATCTCAGAAGTGGCCTTGAGTGGCCTTAGAAGAAATGGGGGGTTTTTTGGTTTTGTTTTGTTTTTTGAGAGTCTCACTCTGTTGCCCAGGCTGGAGAGAAGTGGCATGATCTCAGCTCACTGCAGCCTCCGCCTCCCAGGCTCAAGTGATCCTCCCACCTCAGCTCCCCACCACCCCACCCCAGTAGCTGGAACCACAGGCATGCACCACCGTGTCTGGATAATTTTGTTTGTACTTTTTGTAGAGACAAGGTTTTGCCATGTTGCCTTGATTGGTCTTGAACTCCTGGACTCAAACAATTTACCCACTTTGGCCTCCCAAATTCTGGAATTTCAGGCATGAGCCACCAGACCCAGCAGCACATCACTGATTTTTAGCCAACTTCACATGGGGCCTCAAGAATGTTTGAAAAAAGAGATGAAATGAAACCATTTCCTTAAGTCATTGACTAGGCCACTGAAGATCAGTTCTAAGATCTTAAACAGCTTGCTCAGATGACAACGTATGTAATAACTGACAGTTCAAACCTCATCTTAGAGGAATAAAATGTCATTATGTTTTTTTAAAATTTTGGTATTAGACAAATTATCACTGGGCAAAAACTTACATTTTTAAATGAGGAGGATATGATAGCCGGATTTATTAAAATCATACAATTTTCTCATATTTGCAATTGATACTATGTGATATCCAACACTGTCATTTGATAAAGGAAATTTGCCAAAAGTTGGTTTTTCATTCTCTGTGAGAGAAATGTGTATCATTAATAACACAGCTGTGTTACAATCTTCTCAGACAGTATTACTTTGTAGCCGTGTTTTACTAAGAGGAGTGTACTTTTAAATGCTGCCTCTGTCATTTTGTTTTTCTTCCTGCCTTTACTGGGGGAAAATCCATTAATTTTGTCCTGGAAAGCTTATTTTGCTCTTGTTCTGGAAAAAAAAAAGAAAAGTCTCTGATGGTTTACCAGAAAGGTCACTGTGCTGTGTTTGAAAATGATGTGAAAATCTTGATGGCTTTATGCCACTATTTGACAAAATTTCATAACACACAACTCACTGGGGATTAAAATGGAATAGATCACCAGTCCAGTAAAGTTTAGTTTCAGATCTTCAACATCGTACTCACTATTTACACTTTTTCAGCTGCTTGTGTGAAATTGTCAGACGTGTCCCAGTTCTTAGAGATTTTACAGATTTTTGAACTAGATGCTTGTTCATTGTGTGTTTACTTTTCTTCTTTCTTCCTTTTCTTTTTTAGCCCAGCCATATGCCTGGACACTACGCATTTACTTTTATAACACTATTCTCAGTTGTAGTATTTGGGTTACTATTTTCATCACTCTTAGGCTTTAATTAACCACTTTTGAATCATTGGCTTATTATTTGGGTTGAGGATATTACACATCACAAAAATAATAACCAAAAACCCTTAAGTGACATGAAAATATATCTCTGGAGATGATCTGCCCAAGCAAGATCAGCCAAATTCAAATTGGAGGATGCACAATGTTGGAGAATGTGACAGTTATTAAGAACAAAATGGGGCTGGGCGCAGGGGCTCACGCCTGGAATCTCAGTGTTTTGGGAAGCTGAGGCGGGAGGATTACTTGAGCCCAAGAGTTCAAGACCAGCCTGGGTAACATTGTGAGAGCTCATCTCAAAAAAAAAAAAAAAAAAAAAGTAAGGATTAGCTGAGCATGGTGGCCTGCGCCTGTAGTCCCAGCTACTCAGGAGGTTGAGGCAGGAGGGTAATTTGAACCCAGTTCAAGACTGTAGTGAGCTGTGATCACACCATGCACTCTCTGAGTGACAGAGTGAGAACTTGTATCTGAGATAGATAGATAGATAGATAGATAGATAGATAGATAGATAGATAGATGTACAAGAGGGAATTGTTGCAAGAATCTTAATCAGTTAATCAATTTTGCATTTCAGATTTTTGAGTAGAGCAATTCCATCCTTTTTTGCCTTAGAGGTTTCCTATGGACCACTTGTATACCTTTAGGGACCCTCCAATGGTCCATGAACCACACTTTAGGAAAATTCTATAGCCATTAAGTCTGTTGTCTGAATCATGAAATGTAGTGGGGTGGGGGGAATCGTCCTGTTACCCTGGTCTCTGGCCACCTAGAGCTGGAAGAGTGCATCCTTGGCCAAGTGACATGTTAAGTGGGAGGGACCTTGATAGACACATAAGGGGCATCAAGAGAGACCCAGGACATGTAATGAGCAGAAACCTGGACAGCTCAGTTTGGAGGATACTCATGGGAAGATGCAGGGTCTGTCAGGACTCAGCTTATGATGAGTGGCTCTGGTCCCCTGATGCCCCCTGGTTAAGTGTTCTGTTTCTACCGGGGTCTTGTAGCATGCCATAAGCTGTTTTTGACTAGTGAATTACCCTCCAGAACTCTAGAGGTCTGCATTGTGATTCTCCTATTGTGTTGTCAGCCTTTTTTGATGCCACAAATACCTCCAGTGCCATAGGATCTGTGGGTCTTAGGGTCCAAGTGGCAGGACCATTTGCACTATACCCAGAACTGTTGAACAACTCTTTCTTGCTCTGCGTCTCATTCACATTTGACAGCCTTTAATGTCACCTGTAAACATATTCCCAAATGTAGAACATGTTTTCTCCAGAGTCCAAGGAGGCCTACCAGATGTGCTTTCTTATCTGTTGGGCAAGAATTTCTCCTTTTCTTTGGAGTGGATGTCTAGTCTTGCTTCCGACTACCAAACCACTAAAGATCTCACTGATGTTAATAAGACCCTAAATCTTTGTAGGGGTTTTTTCTTCCCATCCCCTGGAATGCATGCACTTACCAAGGCTCCTTGGCACTTTTCTGGTCCAATTAACATGATGTCATCTGAAGAGTAGACCAATGCAGCTGGGCGCCATGGCTCACGCCTGTAATCCCAGCACTTTGGGAGGCCGAGGCAGGTGGATGACCTGACATCAGCAGTTCGAGAACAGCCTGACTGACATGGTGAAAGCCCGTCTCTACTAAAAATACAAAAAAATTAGCCAAGCATGGTGGTGCATGCCTGTAATCTCAGCTACTTGGGAGCCTGAGGCAGGAGAATCACTTGAACCCGGAAGGCAGAGGTGCACTGAGCCAAGACCACACGATTGCACTCCAGCATGGGCAAGAAGAGGAAAAATCCACCTAAAAAAAAAAAAAAAAAAGAAGAAGAAAAGAAAAAGAAGAGTAGATCAATGCACTATTCTGCAGAATGTCCAGATGATCCAGGTGCCTTCAGACTTTTATGACAGAGTGGGAGGGTTAATATACCCTAAGACAAGACCTTAAATGTATATTGCTGTCCTTTCCAAGTGAATGCAAATTGTTTCTATTTCTTTCTGATAAGGATGAAAAAGAATGCATTCTTCAGATCAATGCCTACATACTATGCACCTGAGGCATGTTCATCTGCTTTAGCAAAGGTATGACTCCTGGTCCAGTAGCCGCCATTGGGGCTAATACTCAGTTGTGTTTGCACTGGTCCGCCATTATCCTCTAGAAACTATTTGGTGAATTGTTTGGTTTTTACATAATACATCCACTCTAGCATGCCCACTTCTCTGAGCTTTTTGATCCTATCTTCTACTGTCTGCTATGACAGTTCTAGAATTTCTACTGTACTTAGTGTAAAGCTGGCTGGTGGGTGATTCAGAGCCTGTTCTCTCTCTCTCTTTTTTTTTTTTTTTGAGACAGCACCTTACTCTGTCACCCAGGCTAGAGTGCAGTGGCATGATCACAGCTCACTGCAGCCTCACTCTCCCAAGCTCCTCCTCTGTCAGCCTCCTGAGTAGCTGAGACTACAGGCGTGTGCCACCACATCTGGCTTTTTTTTTTTTTTTTTTTTTTTTTTTTTTTTTTTTAAGACTGCGTCTCACTCTGTTGCCCAGGCTGGTGTGCAGTGGCACCACCTTGGCTCACTGCAACCTCTGCCTCTTGGGTCAAGAGGTTCTCATACCTCAGCCTCCCAGGTAGTTGGGATTATAGGTGTGTGCCACTATGCTCAGCTAATTTTTGTTTTTAGTAGAGACGGGGTTTCACCATGTTGGCCAGGCTGATCTTGAACTCCTGAGCTCAAGTGATCTGCCTGCCTTGGCCTCCCAAAGTTCTGTGATCACAAGCATGAGCCACCATGCCCAGTTTTTTGTTTTTGTTTTTGTTTTTTAATAGAGATGAGGTCTCGCTATGTTGTTTGGGCCGGTCTCAAACTCTTGAGCTCAAGCTATCCTTCCGCCTTGGCCTCCCAAAATCTCACAGTGGGATTACAGGTGTGAGCCACCGCGCCCAGCCCACAGTTGGCTTCTTTAGGCCACTCCTGGCACCAGCTGTCTTAGGTGAGGTCCCGGGAAACAGACTCTCAGGTGGAGTTTTATGTGTAGAAATTTTGGGGGTAGTGACTGCTGTAGGACTGGGCAGAGACAGATAATTCACCGCAGTGGATTCACAACAAAGGCCTCAGTCGACCCCACAAGAAATTCTGGAGCTGAGGTAACCCCTGGGAGTTGTCCCTGCCTTGAGGGTTTTATACCCTTACAACAACCAGCCCTAGGACGACTGCCCCCCAGGGCGGGAGCGAGACCTGCAGACTCCCTTTGCCTGAGGGTGAAACTTGGGGAGGAATATCAAGGCAGCGAACTCCAGCATTCAGCTGGGGAAATGGGTGTTGCCATCCTGCAGGGTCACCCACAATACAGGCTGAGGAAAGGCAGATTTCATAGATCTCTCCAGCCACTGTAGCCTTCTTGAAAATGTGTGGGCCAGGCGTGGTGGCTCACGCTGTAATCCCAGCACTTTGGGAGACCAAGTTGAGTGGATTACCTAAAGTCAGGAGTTCGAGATCAGCTTGGCCAACAGGGTGAAACCCCATCTCTACTAAAAATACAAAAATTAGCTGGGTATGGTAGCGCATGCCTGTAATCCCAGCTGCTCAGGAGGCTGAGACAGGAGAATCACTTGAGCCTGGGAGGCAGAGGTTGCAGTGAGCTGAGACTGTGCCACTGCACTCCAGCCTGGGCAACAGAGTGAGGCTCTGTCTCAAAAAAAAAAAAAAATTTTGGTGGCCCTGTCACCAGAAGTATGTAAGACCTAGTTTATAATTCCCTGTCTAGAGTTTTATAGCACAAAACCAAGTACTGAACAGAGCTTGGCCTAAATTAATGGTTTTCAAACTGGGTTCCATGGTGTCCTGGGAGTTTCTCATAATTCTCCGGGGGTTCCATGGAGATTCATATTCAGGGGATCATTTCTCATCCCTGCTGTGACCAGGGCAACTCCACTGTTTTCTGTTCACAGACTAGGACTCTGCAGAAGGTTTTGAGGAAAGGCTTTTACTGCTGAAAACTAACAGCAGGACATTCTGTGGAATACCTGACCAGTACTCCTTGAAACTTCAGTCATGAAAAACAAGGAGAGACTGAGAAACTCTCAAGAACCAGAGGAGACCACGGAGACACAAACACCAAATGCAATGTGATATCCTGGATGGAATGCTGGAACGGAAAAGGGACTTCAGGAGAAAAATTCGTGAAATCCCAATAAAGTCTGGAGTTTAGCTCACAGTAATGCACCAGTGTTGACGTCTTCATTTTGGCAAAGGTTCCATGATGATGTAGGATGTCAACATTAAGGAAACTGGATAAGGGATATATGGGAGCTTTCTTTACTTCCTTTGCAACTTTTCTGTAAATCTAACATTATTAAATCCAAATTATAAAAGTTTATTTAAAAAAAAATAGCATTCAAAAACCGTCAGACAAATGAGCTCCAAATACGTTCAGAGATGAGAAGAAAGACGGTGACCTGATTCAGGAAGTTCAGATGTCCATGTTGGTGATCTGATTCAGGAAGTCTTTCGGGAGGAGATCAAGCTTGGATCTTGGGTAGAACTGGGATGCAAGACATTGGTGATTGGGCAATATCCCTGCCTGTGGGATTCTTTGTGGAATGCTGGATATTCATATTCCTGTCTTTCCTTATCTCTGGCTGCCTCAGGGAAGTAAGAATGCATTTGGGAAAGAGGGGACAGGACTGAAGAGGGACTCAAGGAAGTTGAGTTTACTGGATTGGGGGTGAATGTTAAAGTTCCAGTTTGAACAGGTTTGGAGGGAGAGATGGATGGTGGGGAGGGCATCATACCTTCATCCTTGCTAAATACTTCCTCTACTTTCCAGCAGAGCCCCAGCTGGAGACCAGGAGAATCTAGAGGAAGGAGGTGACACAGGCCTGCTCCTAGTCTGATGGGGAAACCTATGTTTTACCCTCAAGGAACCCCAATCCGGTATGGGAGACACACTCCCTGATTTCAGAGAGCTCTCTGTCTGAACAAGTGGATGCAATGCCTACCTTTAAGGAGCCCCTCTGTCTGATGGGAGGGACACGGCTTCTTCCTCCAATCTGCAGGGGAGACGGGACATATCACATGCACACTGGTGGTAGCTGGGCTGACCTTTACATATTAGTATTCAGGGACAAGGAGAGCCTGGGAAGAAGGCTTGAGGATGACCCGTGGTCCACCGGAGAGTGGGCCCTGCTCAGACATAGATGTCCATATTGGTGACCAAGCCCTGATTTGTTGTCCCCACAGGGGTCTATACCCAGCTGAAAAGCAGTGAGGAGACAGGGAAAGACAAGAGACAGAAAAATAGAGACCTGCAGAGCCATATATGGAAGAAGATCTGAAATGGAGTGATAAAGAATAGATATGAGACTGGGCGCGATGGCTCACGCCTGTAATCCCAGCACTTTCGGAGGCCGAAGCCGGTGGATCACCTGAGATCAGGGGTTCGAGACTAGTCTGACCAACGTGGTGAAGGACCATCTCTACTAAAAATACAAAAAATCAGTCGGGCATGGTGGCACGCACCTGTAGTCCCAGCTACTCTGGAGGCTGAGACAGGAGAATTGCTTGAACCTGGGAGGCAGAGGTTGCAGTGAGCTGAGATCTAGCCACTGCACTCCAGCCTGGATGACAGAACGAGACTCCATCTAAAAAATAAAAAGAAAAAAGAAAGAAAGAAAAGAAAAAGAATAGATATGAGTATATGATTAAAATGCAGCCAGAAGCAAAGAGAGATTCCTGCTCCCAGACCTCCCCTCACCCCCTACCCTATCCCCCACCTCTGCCCTGGCCCCAACTTGCACCCCATTTGCATCTCCCTGTCTCCATGCTCCCCATTCAGGCGTTACCTCAGTATTTTCTTTCACTAGGGGTCAAAGGCAAACAGAGCCAGTATCCACATGTGCCAGCTTGTGGAGGAGGAGAACCTCTGGAAAAGGAGGAGAGTGACAGCAGGCACAGCCCCCATCTACCATTTGGCACACACCAGGCTAGGTCAGGAGAAGGGGGCAGGGAAGAGTCATCCCAGGGGCCTGTGCAGAGTTGGGCACAACACGGTAGTCAGTAATAGTTGATGACTGACTGAATGAGTAGCATGCAATCAATATTAGAGAATGGGCCATAGCACAGTGGTTAAAGCCTGCGTTCAAATCTCAGCTCTGCAGCTTCCTAGCTGTGTGACCTTGGGCAAATTACTTAATCTCTCTGAGCCTCAGTTTCCTCATCTGTAAAATGAGGATAAGAATATTAAAGGAACCTTCATCATAGGCTTGTTATGGCCTTGCATCTAACTCATGCCTACATGGACCTTACAACAGGGCCTGGCACACAGGAAACACCAAAAAGCCCTTAGCCTGTGTCGTGCGATTTTCCTGTCTGTGACATGCATGTGTGCTCGCTGGAGATATGGTGTGTGCAGGGGCTGCTTCTGGGCTGCTGACAGTGAGGGTGGCAGGTGGTATTGTAGGGTGGGAGGAACACTAGTTTTGTGGCCAGGCCAGGCAGACATGGGATCTATTGACAGCTTTACCACTTCCCAGCTGGTGGGGGGCCCCAGAAAGGGGCTTCCCCTCACAACAGAATGGGTATAAGCCCTTCCTGGGACATTGTCAGTGAGGAGGTGCACAGGGCCTCTTCAAACACTACCGAGAGCTGTCATTTTTCTTTTCTTTTTTTTTTAGACGGAGTTTTGCTCTTGTTGCCCAGGCTGGAGTGCAGTGGCGCCATCTCAGCTCACTGCAACCTCTGCCTCCTGGTTTCAAGCGATTCTCCTGCCGTGGCCTCCTGAGCAGCTGGGATTACAGGTATCCGCCATCAAGTCCAGCTAATTTTTTGTTTTTTTAGTAGAGACGGGGTTTCATCCTGTTGGCCAGGCTGGTCTTGAACTCCTGACCTCAGGTGATCCACCCACCTTGACCTCCCAAAGTGCAGGGATTACAGGCGTGAGCCACCGTGGCCTACCAAGAGCTGTAATTCTTTCCAGCGTTCTATGTGGTCTGTTGTATGTGACTGTGTGTGTCTAGAAGCCGTGTCTAGATTTGAAAATAGGGGATGTGTGGATCAACGAGAGAAGACTGATGTGGCTGTCGGGACACCTGGGTTCTTTCTGAGCTTGAGAAAGGGGATCTTGCACAATGCCTCAGCCCGTTTGACTCTCCAGTTATAAAATAGAGGTATTAAGGCTGACGTCCCAGAGCTGTTGTGAGGATGAAATGAAATGTCGTGTGTGGTGTGGTCAGCTCACAATAGTTCCTCAGCAAATGGGAGGGAGGCGGCTGTGTTCTGATCTTTCTAACTACTGGTGGTGCCTGTGGTCAGTTTCCAGCCACATCATCCTGTGATCTTTCCATGAGTGCACACAGATGGGAGCCTGTTTGTGCAAACAGCCACTGCTTTAGATGAAGCGGGAGGGCATCCCTTGGACCATCCTGGGTCCTTGGACCAGCTGGGAGTAGCAGATAAGCGTGGGGGCTCTGGAGCCAGGCTGCCTGGGTTTGAATTCCAGCTCAGCCACTTGCTAGCTTTGTGACTTTGGGCAACTGACTTAACCTCTCTGTGCCTCTCTTTCCTCCTCTGAAATTGGAGACAATTGGAGCACCCATCTCAGAGGGCTTTTGGAGCAGTACAAAGATGTAAAGTGCTTACGGCAGAGCCTGGCACAATCGTTTGTTGTTATTCCGAAGTTGGGCCGGGTCTAGAGGGTGTGCTCTGCTGCCCAATTCCCACGCCTTTCCTGGCCAGCAGATATCTCATCCCCTGGAACAGTCCCTCCTGAGCTCTGACCAGTCTCCCTCAGGCGGAAGTTCCTAGAAGGGTGCAACCTGGGGGAACAGCCAGGGCAAGCTGCTAAAATGATCACACTTCAGAGGAGGCCTCCGGATGTCAGTGGGACAGATTTTTTTGGAAAGCGAATGTTCATGATGTTCAGGAAAGACAAGTGAGGGGCACCCTTTTGCAGATCCCCAGTGGGGTAGGAAAGAACTAGCCTTTCTCAGCTCTATTCCCTCTCCCCACTCAGACTCCCTCCCACCCAAAACTCAGAAAGAGCCTCAGGGGATAGTCAGAGTGGTCTTTGGCAAGGTCAGAGGTCTAATACTCTGAAGTTCAAATCTCACTGCCCTGCCAGTGACCTCACGAGGAGGAGAACCAGGAGTAGAAAAATGTAAAGAGGGTGGCTAAAGCGGGTGGGGTGGGGGCTGGGGGAGGTATGATTGGAATGAGAGAAGAAACGGTGGGCTGTCAGAAAGAGGGAAACAGAAATTGTGGGGATCTGCTGTACCCAAAATAGGCAAAGGGCTACGTGTGCGTGTAGATGTGTGTGTAAGTGTGCATCAGTGAATGTGTGAATGAATGAATGTGTGTGAGAGAGCAGGTGGGTTTGAGTGAGTGGGTATGAGTGCCCGAGTCTGACTGACTGTGCAGAGACAGAATCTTAGACTCACCCATGGGTGGAGACTTTTTCTGTTCATCCCCCTTATTTTCCAGCTGAGGAAACTGAGGCTCATTGATGGGGAGTGAAATGCCCAGGCATGCTGGGAGGGGGCGGAGAGGAGCTTTTCCTAGCTTGGCCTTCCCTTCGGTGTCCCCTCCCCCTACCCCCCAGCTATTTCTTGAGGTCAGAGGGAGGGGGCAGGCCAGGGCTGCTGGGGAGAGGAGGGAGAGGAGGAGAGGGGTGGGAGGCAGACTTGCAGGGCACAGGGGCTCTGTGGGAAGGGTCTGGACACGTGGCATCCCCCTTTTCTGCGGACGTGGACTCCCCACCCAGCAGAGACGTGTCATCCCTGGAGCGGGCAGCAGAGCCTCTCCAGCTTTTCTGCCAGATCCAGCCTCGAATGTGAGGAGGGCCCTTCAGAAGGACGCCTGGGCAGGTTCCCAGTCTGACAAAGCTGAGCCCTAAAAGGGAGTGGGTGAACCTGGGCCCACCCAAGTTCAGGCCCTCCCCTCCCCACCTCTCCTCAGTGTCCCCACCTGGGAAATGGGAGAAAGTCAGGGAATTCTATCTGCCGTGGGAAGGTAGGATCTGGGTGAGGGGCGTGCAAGTCTTCGAAGCCCCCTTCCAATGGCAATCGGGGAGCAAGACCTCATCCCAGGCCTGCCTGTGGCTTCCTCCCCCACTTCAGAGCCCCCTGCCTGGGAGGGGCACCCTCTCCCTGAGTGTGGGGGAGGAGGAGAAAGAGGGTCCACGTCAGGAGAGGGAAGTTGCAGCCAGAACAGACATTCCCGATGACTCAGAGCCCCGGAACGCCTTGAGAGCGGGGCAGGGACAGCCCCCTGTTCAGCTGGGGCAGCTGGAGACCTAGGACCCTGGGGGGCAGGGAGGCGAAGCGAGGGGGAGGCAGGGGTCAGAGGCAGAGCCTGGAGACAGGACTGAAGGGAAGGTCCCTGAGAGCAGCTGGCAGACGGAAGACAGTGTACCGCCCACCTCATCCTAGCCACACACCGTGGTCCTCACACAGCATGGGGACATGGGGAGGAAGACTAGATCTTACAGAGGCCCCCTCCTAGACCATGGAACTCCTCTTCTTGTGAACAGCTTGAAAAGAGGAGGAATGTCCTGCCCTGTCCCTTTCTGGGTCTGATCCTAGCACCCTCCTGCCCTGAGGAGGCAGGGGGATGGCTACAGTGACCTCCAGAGAGCCCCCACCTGATTCTCACCCACTCCAACCCATTTCATTGTCATGCTTCTCCCATGACCTCTGTCCCCTCCACTTCCTGGGCCTCAGGTTTGAGGAGGGCAAACTGAGGCCCAGCCTGGTCATGGAGGGTGTTGAGGAACACAACTGCTCTCCCTAGGCCAGCCTGACCCAGCAGAGCTCTGGGCTCAGGGCCTCTGTGTTCTGCTCTTCCTCCCTCCAGCGAAGATGCAGCTAAGCCTCCAGTCTACGTGGCAGGCAAGGGGGGAGCTTGCGAGGGAGGGGAGCTGGGAATGAGGTCAGCGGGTTGGATGGGCCAGGCCATGGCTGCGAAGGCATCTGGGCTGCAGCAGTCTGGAAGGTAGGGGCCTCTGGGTCAGGCCACTCCCAGCCCAAACCCGCCATCCACCCGCCCACCATGGCCTCCTTCCCGTCTCCTGCTCCTCCCCTCCCTGCAGCCCACATTCCGCCCGCCCAGGCCAGATGGTTCGCATCAAGGCTTTTCCATGTGGCAGTTCCTCCCTGCCCACCAGGCTCCCTTCCCCCTCTGGCCACATGGCTCAGCTGAGAGTTGGGGAGCAGCTCTCCTGGGCTGTCCTCCCAGGACCAAACTGGGATTATGTGGGATCTCTGTGTCATGCTGTCGCTGCCATCCTCAGTGACTTCCCTGGCCCTGCCAGCTCCCCAGCCCCAACCACCTGGGCTCTTGAAGTGTCACAGGATTCTTACCTCTGATCCCTCAGTCCCAGCTGTGTGACCTCTGGCAGCTACTTTCCTTCTCTGGGCCTCAGTTTTCTAATCTGTACAAGGAGGGGAGGACAGAATAAACTCGAAGTTTCCTTCCAGCAGAACGTCTCTTATTCTGTGATATTTCCACTTAGAGACTCTAAAGCTCTAGGATTCAACAGAGGTCAAACCACAACTCTGGAGGGGTTATCTGGTCTACCTCTTTACCTGCTCCCGGGCCCCATTTATTTGTTCATCTCCATATCCACAAGTTCCTCCCAAGCTACCCACACTTTCCTCTAATCTTCCCCTCCATTGAAGGGCCCCGGCCTTCTAACTTGAGTCCTTCTGCTGTCACCAAGGTATAAGTCCTCTGGGTGAGTTCTTGGCAAAAGAATCACAACCATTCTCCTCTCAAAGGCAGTCACCAACTCCCTATGGCCACCACCGAGTATAACTAACCCCGGGCCTCTAGAAGTTGGCCCCAGCCTATCTTTCCAGCCTTATCTTCCTCTGCCCATGGTCTTATCCCTCTTTCTGTCTGTCTGTCTCTCACTCAATCTGTGTCAAGCTTCCCAGGCTGGGCGGTGCCTTTCCTCCCATTTAAACCATGCATTTGAACCCTGTCACCCATCCTCCCAAGCCCTGCTGGAAAGCTGCCTCCTCCATGCAGCCTTCCTTATCTCTCATTGGCACTCTCATCATCCTTTGTGTCTAGAGGCTTCCGTTTACTGAGGAAGACATAGACCAGCAAGGTGGTCTCACTACTACCCCAGTTCACAGACTGGGAAAATGAAGTTCTGAAAGGGAGCATTTACTCAAAATCACACAGCCAGTGCTGCCTCAAGTGAAGGGCATTTTTGTGTGTGTTTTATTTCTTTTCCTGGCTCCCCACTCTCCCAGAATAGGTGCTATTGTCCCCAGAGCTCTCCCCAGCACCGGGCTGGCCCCAGAAGGACTGAAGTAACCACCTAGTGAATAGGATCAACTAGAGGGTCAGCAACAGGCACCAAACTCAGCATATTCTCCCCCAAGCAGGGTCCTTGCCCAGCCAGAAGCCCAGGGTCATCCCTGTTCCTCACCACTCCCACCCCACATCCAATCCAACCCCAGCACCTGTAAATTTTGCTTCATAAAGGGCTCTCAAGCCCATCCTCTTCTTTCTGTCTCCATTCCCACCTACCGGGTCCAAGCCCCTCACCTGGACAACTGCAGCAGCCTCTCAGCTGCTCCTCCACCTTCGCCCACAGCCCTCCTCCCGCAGGTACCTACTCCATCGAGTGCCCACGGTGTTCTTTTACAAATGCAGACGTGATTGTGATCCTCCCCTGCCTCAGGCCCTCTGCTGGGGCCCATAGCTCAAAGGAGGCAAACTACACCGTGATGGGGCTTCTCTGGCCTGCCCAACCTTTTCCTGTGGTACTCCGGCCTCACTGGCCTTCCCTGAATTCCTTGGGCATCCAGCACTTGCCATGCTCCCACCTGCCTTTGCATATGTGGTCCCATCACTCCCCAGCCTGCCTCCTACCCCTTCCCATCAGCCTCCCCAGGGAAGCCTTCCTAGGGCTCCAGGACTAGAGCAGGCCCTCTGCCATGTCTGCCCATTCAAAGCTCTGCATTCTTCTCCTTAGTAACCTTAATGGTTGCACCCCCATGTTTATGCATGTGATTTCATTGCTGGCTGTGTCTTTACCAGACACAAACTCCATCAGGCAGACACAGGGTCTGTGCTGCTCACCATTGAATGCCCAGTGCCCAGCAAACTGCCTGGCATGTGAGTATTGTTGAATGAATTCATCAACAAATGAATGTAACTCCTTAGCAAAATGAGGTGGCAGTGGCTTTTGGGAAGAAGGCAAGGTCATGTTATCCCTACGGGATCCTTTCTGTGTCCGAGCCAGACTGTCCAAAGGGGTCCTCTGCCAGGACCCTTGCCCAACACCCTGCCCTGAAACTCCAGAATCTCAGGTTTGCCAGGAGGAAGACTGGTGGCTGGGGCAGAAGTGGAAGACAGGAGACATCGGTGGCCAAGGCTTACCTGGGGTGGGGGTTGTGGGGGGTGGGTATCAAGGAAGGAGATCAAGATCTGGAAGGTACCTCTGCCCAACAGAGGCTTCTCCTCAGCTGCCCGCTTCTTTTATTTAAATTCAGGATTCAAAGGAACCCTGGCATTTATCTCCCAAACACAACATGGCATCCAGACATCTGGCTGTGAGGCAAGCCCTGCACCACCCCCCCCCGACCACACCCCCTATGGCCGCTGCCCTTTCTCCCCTGGAGCAGCTCACGAAGGCTGCACGCCCACCTACAGCATGAGGAGACCCGGCAGAGCGCCATCCCCCAGGATGGGCACCAGAGTACCGAGGACTGGGGAAGAGGAGATACCGGAAGAGAATAAGAGAGGAAAAGAGGGAGGGAGAAAAAAGAGTGTGTGGGTGGAGGGGTGGGACAATGGGCCAAAGACAAAGGAAAGAAAAGGAAAGGAAAAAAAAAAACTAAGAAAAGGAAGAAAAATGCATGAAGAGAAAAATTTGAAGGGAGAGAGGTTGGGGGAGGGGGAGAGAAAAGGTACATGAATAGAAAAAAGGAAGGAAGAAAGGAATGGATAAAAGTAAATGGGATAAAACAGGCACAGAATTGAACCAAACCAGAAAGGCGTAAATAAAAATTCAATCAATTCATGAGGCCAACTTTTTCTTTTTCTTTTTTTCTTTTCTTTTCTTTTTTTTTTTTTTGAGAGAGAGTTTCCCTTTTTTCGCCCAGGCTGGAGTGCAATGGTACGATCTTGGTTCACTGCAACCTCCGCCTCCTGGGTTCAAGTGATTCTCCTGCCTCAGTCTCCCAAGTAACTGGTACTACAGGCGTATGCCACCACGCCCGGCTAATTTTTGTATTTTTAGTAGAGATGGGGTTTCACCATGTTGGCCAGGCTGGTCTCAAACTCTTGACCTCAGGTGATCCGCCTGCCTCAGCCTCCCAAAGTGTTGGGATTACAGGTGTGAGCCACTGCGCTTGGCCAAGCCAACTTTTAAGAAGAACTACACTGCCTCCAGACATCAGGAGCAGGGAGGGATGTGACAGAGAAGCTGCCAGTTACCCAGCCGGGAGCTCACTCCAGCAGGAAAGATGAGGCTGACCCCTCACTTCTGACTACCAGAGAGCGGCAGTGAGAACTGGGGTCCCCTAACTCAACAACATCCCCCGTCCAGTGCATTATTCTCAGCTGGGGCCTGGCTGGGACCTGGTGAGGTGACTGGAGAGGGCCTGGGAGCCCGGGCCCGTGACCGGCCATACCCCCAGCCCTTCTCTCTCCAGCTCCCAAGTTCTCCTTCTAGGACTGGGGTGGGGGTGTTGGGGGCAGGGGTCAAAGAATGGGGTGGAATCCGTCCAGGACTAGAAAACAAGGCTCATCTTCAGGAGTCTGGAATGAGGGCTTATTCTACGGGAGAATGAGTGGGAGGCTGGGCCTGGCTGTGGACATTTGAGGACTCAGGTCACCTGGGAAGAAAAGGAAAGGGGGAAGGAGAGCAGAAGAGGCAAATGTGATCCAGAAAAAGAGCTCTGGAGACAGAGGGGGCTGGAGAAAGCAGCGAGGTAACGCGTAACGCGGAAGGGAGAAGAGGGACACAGGGACCTGAAAGGAAGGCAGGATCCGGGGTGGAAAGAAAGAGAAAGAGCAGGGGACAGATGCCTTTCTAGACTCCTGCCACAGCCAGACTCCTCCTCCCAGTCGCTGCCCTCTGACCTTGCTTCCTGGCCTCCCACACACTCCTTAGCCCACTCCAGTCCAGCTTCCTTGCCCATCTCTCCACCACAGCAGCTCACACTGGGGGGTATCAATCACCACCATTCTGCTAAGTCCAGGGAACGTTTTACTCCTTACCATACTAGTTCTCTGCAGCATATAACTTCCTTCTAGCACCATCTCTTTCCTCTGCACTCATGACCCCCCAATCCCTCTCACCCAGTCCTCCTTCTCTGGCCACTCTTGCCCTGTCTCCTCCTCCTCCTCCACCCAGCCCTTACACCCTGAGGGTCCCTGAGGCTCAGTGCTAGCCCCTCCACACTCTTCCCTCCATGCTTTCTCTGAGACAACACCATCCACAACTCCAGCTTCAGTTATCATCGTCCTGGGCCCCACATTTGTCTCTCCTCTGAACTCCCGACCCAGGCACCCAAGGGTTTCCTCCATATTTCTAATTGGATGTCTCACAGGCTTCAAACACTCAGCACGGACAAAAGCTGCTTCAGCTCTTCCCCCTAACCCTGGAAGGAAGGAGGGAGGGAGGAAGAGAAAAAGGGAAATCCTAGGAGGCTGGAGGACTTGGGTTTCGGGTTAAGGCATAGAAGAGCAGAGCTGTACCTGGAAGCTGAGGAACCTAGCAAAGGGCTCAGACCGTGCAATGCTAAAGCAAGGGAAGAAGAAGGACCCGCACACACCAGGGGTCTGTCCCCAGACTCCGCTCCAGGCTCCCTCAACAGGAACTGTGCAGGACTCCATGATAGAGACTCATGGAGAGCTTCATCCTGGGGTCTTCACTGCACCCCACTCTTAGACCCCGCCCTTCTCTCTCCTCAGCCCCTCTCCTAGGAACTCTCTCTATTACCAGTCTGGGGCTAGAGATGGGAGCAGAGAAGCGTTCTGGAGAATCGGAGTTGGGGGAAGGGCAACAGAACCTCAACTGGAGGCTGCAGCAGCTGGAAAGGGTGACCCGGATGTGCAGGGCAGGGGGGCATGCCCCCCCAGGTGTACAGCACCTGGGCTACCTCTTCCAGGTGTGTTCTCCTTTGTCCCACACCATGGAGTCCAGATGGGGCACCTGAGGAGCTCTGAGGGTGGGAGCCTCTTCCCTCCTTCTTTGTGTTGGGGGGGCACTTGGGGAAATTTGGAGAAGGAGAGAACTCAGAGCTCAGCACTTTCCTCTTTCTGTTTTTCTTCTTAAGGAATTTTTTTTCCCTCACTGCTGATGACTTTACCATTTCTTGGGGGTGTGGGGAGGAGATTTTGGCTTTTGCTCCCCCCCACTTTAAGTGCCGGACAAAGTCTTACATTCCACAAGAAGCCAGAGCTTCAGAGTTTCCTAAAGATGAGGTGGCGTCTCCTCCTCTCACAGGCACAAGTTCCCTCCTCCTCCCACTTCCCATCCCCCCAGTCTGCAGCCCTCAATCCTGGCCAGGAAGGCCCAGCCAGGCTGGGAGGAGACCCCAAGCACATTCTTCCTCTCACTGTCATACTGCAGAAATTAAAGACACATCTTCAGCCTGGGCGCCCGCCAAGCGTTTTAAGTCGAAGAGTGGCAGGGGAGGCCTTGAGCCTCAGCTCCATGCCACGTGTAAAGGATGCTTGGAAACTGTCTGCCGTGGCCCCTGGGAGGAAGGCCTGGAACTGGACATTGGGGTGGTGGCTGTCACACGCCAGGCACACACAACCCCAATACCAGGGATCCCCAAATATCCTTCAGAACCCCAGGCCCATGATGTAGCAACCCCCAGTTCACACCTTGGAGGTTTCAACTGTTCTTTAAGATGGGCGTGGGAAAGTGTGGATGGGGAACATGTTGGGAGGGGTGGGGAGCTGCAGGCAGGAGCCCTTCTCGCTACAAAAACCCAAGAAGCAAGGTGGACAGGTCACTAACTCTCATACCACCAAGTCCTGTGACACCCTGCCCTAGACCACCACTCCAAATGTCTGTTCCCGCCAAAAACAGGACCCCTGTCCCCTATTAGGGAGGAGGTCTCTTGGAACTGACCCACAGTAGAAGGCAGGACTTTGGTGGGTTCAAGAACTGCCATCTCAGCACCTCAGCCCCCCAGTCCTGCCCTGCAGTCGCTGGCACTAGGCGGGGGCAGACCCTGGGCCACAAGTTGCTGCCACATGGTCGGGATAATTGATGAAGGTCCGTCCCTCCATTGCTGTCTCCAGCCCTGCCTCTCTGGAAACTCTATATTTTCCCTTTAATTACAGCCCCTGTAGTCTCCCTTTGCTGCCCCACCCGCACCGCTCATCCTGGCTGCCCACGGCCAGCCGACGTGGCTCCCTCCCCTTCTGTTCCTTTTTTTTCCCCTTTGCCTTCGTTGCACAAAACCAGCTGGGGGAGGGCGTGGAGAGGGGCGGGGGGAGGCAATGGAATCTTGGATGGTTTGGGGGAGGCGGGACTCCCCGCTTCCACGTTTGCAGCTCTGGAGCACCGGGGGTGGGGAGCTGCACAGGAGGGAGAGAAATGAACAGGGCACTGCAAGGAGACCCCCAGGCCTTCTCTCAGCCCTACAGAGTCTGTCAGGACGAGGTAGATTGGGGTTGAGGCAGAGCCCTGTTGGGGGATTCAGACATGGAGGAAGAAAGGACACGGAGTTCTAGAGGCAGCTTCCCTAGATATAGCCTGCTGTCCTTCAGGTCCCCAGCCCCTTTCAGAGTGTACAGATGATCCTCTCTGGTTCCTAAGGCAAAGAGCAGTGACCGGGATTTTCAGGAAAGAGATGAGGCAGTGGGAAGTAGCCCCTAAAAATAAAGTCAATCATCCTCTGCAGCTCATCCCACACCCCAAAGGCAAGTTTCACCCAGACACCCAAAATATCCCATACATCCCCAACACTGAGTCCAGGTACAACTGGAGAAGGGGCTTTATGCAGCTCTGAGAAAGACATCTTTTTATCTAAGCTCCCTCCTCCACCCAGGTTCTCTCTGGTTTGACTGTGTTGGGTAGGAGGGTCTCTAAGCAGCCCCTGGCTACAGCCATAGCAAACAAAACTCTTCTCTAAGTCACCAATGATCACAGGCCTCCCACTAAAAATACTTCCCAACTCTGGGATACAAGAGCTTGGGGAATGAATTTTTAGGGGATTGCAAGCCCCAATCCCCACCTCTGTGTCCCTAGAATCCCCCACCCCTACCTGGCTGCTCCATCACCCAACACCAAAGCTTTCTTCCGGAGAGACCACCTAGTCATGCTTCTCACCGTGCACCTCAGCCTCCCCACCCCGTCTCTCAATCACGCCTAGGGTTTGGAGGAAAGCGTTTGATTCTGTCCTGGAGCACAGCAGAAGAATTGACATCCTCAAAATTAAAACTCCCTTGCCTGCACCCTTCCCTCAGATATCTGGTTCTTAATGTCTAGAAAAGAATCTGTAAATTGTCCCCCAAATACTCCCAAGCTCCATCCCCTAGCCACACCAAAAGACACCCCCAAACAGGCACATCTTTTAAATTCCCAGCTTCCCCTGTTTTGGAGAGGTCCTCAGCTGGCCTTTTTATGCCCCTCCCTTAGCTCTTGCCAGAAAAGTCAGAGGGCGAGTGGGGTACAGCCAGGAGGACCCCCTCCCCAACACCCCCAACCCTTCCACCTTTGGAAGTCTCCCCACCCAGCTCCCCAGTTCCACTTCCTCTAGATTGGAGGTCCCAGGAAGAGAGCAGAGGGGCACCCCTACCCACGGCTTAGCCCATGTCATTCTGAGGACCCAGCTGCACCCCTGCCACAGCACCTCTGGCCCAGGCTGGGCTGGGGGGCTGGGGAGGCAGAGCTGCGAAGGGGGGAGATGTGGGGTAGACTCCTTTCCCTCCTCCTCCCCCTCTCCATTCCAACTCCCAAATTGGGGGCCGGGCCAGGCAGCTCTGATTGGCTGGGGGACGGGTGGCCGGCTCCCCCTCTCTGAGGGGCAGGGTTCCTCCCTGCTCTCCATCAGGACAGTATAAAAGGGGCCCGGGCCAGGCGTCGGAGCAGACGGGAGTTTCTCCTCGGGGTCGGAGCAGGAGGCACGCGGAGTGTGAGGCCACGCATGAGCGGACGCTAACCCCCTCCCCAGCCGCAAAGAGTCTACATGTCTAGGGTCTAGACATGTTCAGCTTTGTGGACCTCCGGCTCCTGCTCCTCTTAGCGGCCACCGCCCTCCTGACGCACGGCCAAGAGGAAGGCCAAGTCGAGGGCCAAGACGAAGACAGTAAGTCCCAAACTTTTGGGAGTGCAAGGATACTCTATATCGCGCCTTGCGTTTGGTCCCGGGGGCCGCGGCTTAAACGGAGACGTGGATGCTCCGGAGACTCGGGAATGGAAGGGAGATGATGAGGGCTCTTCCTCGGGGCCCTGAGAAAGGACAGAGCTCACCCTGGGGCGAGGTTGGGGATGAACGCGCCCCGGGAGCGGGAGGTGAGGGTGGAGCGCGGCGTGAGCTGGTGCGAGAGAGAATCCCGAGCGCGCAACCGGGAAAGCAGGGATCTGGGTGCAGAGTGAGGAAAGCACGTCGAAGATGGGATGGGGGCACCGAGCGGGGGATTTGAAGCCCAAGATGTAGAAGCAATCAGGAAGGCTGTGGGATGATTCATAAGGAAAGATTGCCCTGTCTCCGGGCTAGATTGTTGCTGGAGCTGTGGGGGTGCTGGGCCGCGGCGGAGGGGGCGCGGAGCGTGGGCGGGTGGAGGATGAGAAACTTTGGCGCGGACGAGAAACTTTGGCGCGGACCTGGCGGGGCGGGATCCTTGCGCCCCCTTCTGACCGGTGCTGAGCACTGCGTCTCCCGGTCCAACGCTTCTTGGGGCAGCAGCCGGAGCGGGAAGACCTGAGTTATTGCTGGGTGCGGACCCCATCTCTAGATCTGGAAAGTAAAGCTGGGGATGGGGCAGCCCAAGCCTCTTAAAGAGGTAGTCGGGCCGGTGAGGCTGGCCCCGCCCCGGCCCCATTGCTTAGCGTTGCCCGACACCTAGCGGCCGTCTGGGGAGCCGCTAGCGCGGTGGGAGTGGTTAGTTAACTTCTGGACTATTTGTGGACTTTTTGGTTCTTTGGCTAAAAGTGACCCGGAGGCATTGGCTGGCTTTGGGGGACTGGGGATGGCCCCGAGAGCGGGCTTTTAAGATGTCTAGGTCCCGGAGGTTAGGGTGTCTCCTAATTTTGAGGTACATTTCAAGTCTTGGGGGGCCTCCCCTCCGATCAGCCGCTCCCATTCTCCTAGCCCCGCCCCTGCCACCCCACCTGCCCAGGGAAGGAGGCGGGATGAGGGCTGGACCTCTCTTCTCTCCCCCCGCGCCCTCCTCCTGTCTCCACCGCGCAAGCCACTCCCCACGAGCCTGCCCTCCCGATAGGGCCCCTCCTATTCTCCCCCTGCCCTCCCCCACCTCCCACCCTGTGGTTTTTATTTCACTTGGCTTCAGCGCCAATGGGCTGAGGTTGGAGTTGGAAGCCACCGCGGCCTAAAGCTTTGTTTAAATTCCTGAGAACTGGAAAGAGTTACAGCCTCCCTGGCCAGGCGCCTCGGCGCTGTCACCCGCGCTGATGAGGAGCAGGCGAACTTTTAAGGATTTAAGGAAAGAGGAACAGGGAGAAGGCGCGGGAAGTGAAAAATCCAAGTGTGCCTCTTAGACCCGGGGGAAAGGTGGTTAAGGTGAGGGTCTTGGAGCCCCAAGGTGGGAGTCGCAGGCACTACTGACAACGCCCCTCTTCCTCCGCCTGTCCCAGTCCCACCAATCACCTGCGTACAGAACGGCCTCAGGTACCATGACCGAGACGTGTGGAAACCCGAGCCCTGCCGGATCTGCGTCTGCGACAACGGCAAGGTGTTGTGCGATGACGTGATCTGTGACGAGACCAAGAACTGCCCCGGCGCCGAAGTCCCCGAGGGCGAGTGCTGTCCCGTCTGCCCCGACGGCTCAGGTGCGGCTGCGCTCGGGGCCTGGGGCCTGGGGCCTGGAGGCTGGGGCTGGGGCTGGGGCTGGGGCTGGGGCTGGGGCTGGGGATGGGGATGGGGATGGGGATGGGGATGGTCGGCGCTCGCTGGCCCTGCGTGCTGGAGGCCTCTGCCGCCAGGAGCTGCATTAGCAAACCTTGGCTCTAACGCGCGTCTCTTCGCCCCCTAGAATCACCCACCGACCAAGAAACCATCGGCGTCGAGGTAATCTCCTGCCCTCGACTTTTGTTCCTCCACCGCCCGTGCCTCCTCACGGTCCTCCCTTTTCTAACCTGGCCTCTTGTTTCTTCTTCCCCAATCCCACAGGGACCCAAGGGAGACACTGGCCCCCGAGGTCCAAGGGTAAGCGTTGCACTCTCTGGGCTGTGGGGAGCTGCAGGTGGGCGTGGCTCCTGGCCCCACGCTCAACCCGGCCCCGCCCTCTCCTCCTGCAGGGACCCGCAGGCCCCCCTGGCCGAGATGGCATCCCTGGACAGCCTGGACTTCCCGGACCCCCCGGACCCCCCGGACCTCCCGGACCCCCTGGCCTCGGAGGAGTAAGTGAAGAGGCCTTGTGTGTCCACTCTCCCCTGTTTTGTTTTTGTTTTTTGGCAGATGACATAATTTTATACTTTGAAATAATTTCAAACTTACAGAAAAGTTGCAAGAATCCTACAGGAAACTCTCACATGCCCTTCACAGTTTGTGACATGTGCTTTATTAGTTTCTGTTTATGTATATGTAGCTTTTTTTTTTTCTGAACTGTTTGAGTAAGTTGCTAACATCAGGTTCCTTTGCGCCTAAATACTTGGGTGTGTTTTTCCTAAAAGCAAGATCATTCTCTTAACTAACCATAGCACAGTGATTAAATTCACTCTCTAATGTGCAGTCCGTATTCAAAGTTCACCCATGTCCCAATAACGTCCTGTATAGATTCCATCCCCACCACCCCACCTGGGATCTTGTCCAGGATTATGGATTTTGCACTTAATCATCATATCTCTAGTTTCCACAAATGTGGAACATTCCTCAGACTTTCTTTGTCTTTCGTGGCACTGGGAGTTTTGAAGAGTCCAGTTGTTTTGCAGACTGTCCCTCAATTTGGGATTGTCTGATTAGATTAGATGCAGAATGCATTTTTGGCAGGAATATCTTACAAGCAATGTTGTTATTCTCAGCACATCACACCAGGAAGCGCATGATGTTAGTTTCTTCCATCCTCAGTGCCGTCTTCTGCCTTTCAATTCACTATCCTGACCCTGACTTCTCTTGTTTGTTCTAGAACTTCGCTCCCCAGTTGTCTTATGGCTATGATGAGAAATCAACCGGAGGAATTTCCGTGCCTGGTCCCATGGTGAGCCAGCAGGGGGAGCAGGGATGACAGAAGAGAGAATGAGTATCCAGAGAAGGTGGGCATAGGCAGCTGGCATAGACAGCTTGGGAGGTCAAGATCACCTTTGGGACCTCAGAGTCCAGAAAAGATGCAGGATGACTGGGTGGTCCCAACAGGCATGAATGACTACATCCACATGCTTTCCTACAGAGGGATCACCATGACCCCCCTTTCTTCTCCTTCTATAGGGTCCCTCTGGTCCCCGTGGTCTCCCTGGCCCCCCTGGTGCACCTGTGAGTATCCAGGACGTATTCATATGCCTCCCTGGGCTTTGGTTTTTTGGAGAGAAGATTGGGATGAGGGAAGGGGAGATGCTCAGAGATCTCTTGGTAAGATTGGAGAAGGTTGGCAGGGACTTGCTTTCTAACCCCATCTTTCTTTCCTTCTTCTCAAGGGTCCTCAAGGCTTCCAAGGTCCCCCTGGTGAGCCTGGCGAGCCTGGAGCTTCAGTAAGCACTCTCTGTACAGATACACACTCCCTCTACAAACACACAGACTCTCCTATCGAAGAACCCCCAGGCCTGGGCTCTTCCTTGCCTCTTCCCTTCAATCCCAGCCTTCCCCTTCTTTTTTTCTTATCCTTATTCTAACCACCTCTTCTATCTTTTCTAGGGTCCCATGGGTCCCCGAGGTCCCCCTGGCCCCCCTGGAAAGAACGGAGATGATGTAAGTATCCCCAGCAAGAAGATACCATCTGACCCCATGGCCTCCGTGGGTTGGGTCCTGCAATTTCCACTCCACCACCTTTGGGAACGATACTCAGAGGAAGGAGGGCAAGTCCTCTCTGATGCATGGACTACCCTTGAACAATGATCCTTTCCCTTAGTGAGATGATTCCATGTCCCCAACAAGGTGACTGTTCTCCTCACCCCAGCCACCTTAGAGCAATCCCCAACCCCATCCCTCTGGGGAAACTGGCGCACAGATGGTGAGATTAAAATGCTGGTGACAGAAGTAGACAGAAATTCCTTTAGAGGCACTCCGATTTCACCAAACGAAGGTTTCACTGTAGATTTAAATGGAGCTCTAGATTCAAAGATAAGATTCTGGGTCCCCAAACCTGACCTGCAACAACCCAAAGAAGACTGAGACCTTCCCCATTTTTCCAGCCCCTGGGCGGTGGTGGGGAGGCAGGGGCCTGATGGTCTTTTCTCTCCCTCTCAGGGGGAAGCTGGAAAACCTGGTCGTCCTGGTGAGCGTGGCCCTCCTGGGCCTCAGGTGAGCAGGGAACTGTGGCTGAACCTGGGCTTCACTGCACTTGGGCTTCATTTAGGAGCTGGGTCCATGGTGGTGTGTTCTAATGGCCCTTCCTCACCTTCTTCATCTCTCTCCAGGGTGCTCGAGGATTGCCCGGAACAGCTGGCCTCCCTGGAATGAAGGGACACAGAGTGAGTTCCCTCTGAGTCATTTAAGCTTCCCAGGTCCCCAGCATACCCCCATCCAGTCCCAGCCTCTTCCCCAAAAGATCCTGAGATGCATCATGGTGCGTGGCAGCTACAGAAGCCCCAAGGGGCAGAGAGTGGACATCCAAAGCACCTCCCTTCATGGGAAAGAAGTCCCGATTAAACGACTGGGGGAGATCTTGAGCCAGTTGGGATTTAGTCTAGCTCAGAAACAGGGGGATGGCGGTGATGACCTCCCAAGGCTCTTTCTCAGATGTAGGTGGGTGTCAAGGTTGTTCCACCCCCTCCACAGATCCTCACCTTCTACCTCTTTCCTGCTTTAGGGTTTCAGTGGTTTGGATGGTGCCAAGGGAGATGCTGGTCCTGCTGGTCCCAAGGTAAGAGGCTGTCTGAACATCATGGTCCTCCACATCCCCAGAGTCCCACCATGAATGAATTTCTCACTCATTATTCTCTGTTCTACAGGGTGAGCCTGGCAGCCCTGGTGAAAATGGAGCTCCTGGTCAGATGGTGAGTGTGCCCAGTTCCAGAGGGCAGGGACAGGCAGGAGGCAGGGGCAAGATGGAGGCCTGGGGGAACGAGGCTGTCTCCCATCTCATTTGACTTCTCTTGGTTTGGTTGTCAGGGCCCCCGTGGTCTGCCTGGTGAGAGAGGTCGCCCTGGAGCCCCTGGCCCTGCTGTAAGTACTCCTGGCCCCTTGGGGGAACCCTGGGCTCTGAAAGGGGTTCCCCAGGAGCTCTAGGGACTGACCAGTGCTCAGTGGACTTAATGGGGCTCCCCTCTCTCCTGCAGGGTGCTCGCGGAAATGATGGTGCTACTGGTGCTGCCGGACCCCCTGTGAGTGTGGCCTGTAGGCCTCAGGGCCTGGGAGTGGGGAGGGGTCTCAGTGTCTGCTCTAGGAGTTGACACTGGGGGCAGGTTGTGTTGGTCTGAACCCCAGGGCTTCTTCTGTCCCAGGGTGTGACTTGCAGCTGCCATCTCTTCCTTCTTGTTAAGATCTCCATTTCATTCACAGGGTCCTACCGGCCCCGCTGGTCCTCCTGGCTTCCCTGGTGCTGTTGGTGCTAAGGTGAGACCCCCCACTCTCCTCTGAGCATGACCCTCATGGGCCAAGCGGCTCATGTCTCCTTGTTCCTCAAACCAAAGGGACCCAGAATGGCAAGAGAGCAACCCGTTCACTAACACCTTTGTCCCAGGGTCTCTGTGTCTGATCTTAAGAGTCCTGATCATTGCTCTCCTGTCCCTGTCTCCCCTTCCTCCTGTCATCCCAAGAGGCAAGTTTGGGTTTCCTAGGGTGGCTTCTGATATGTCCTTTCTTCTGATCCAGGGCGAAGCTGGTCCCCAAGGTGCCCGAGGCTCTGAAGGTCCCCAGGGTGTGCGTGGTGAGCCTGGCCCCCCTGGCCCTGCTGGTGCTGCTGGCCCTGCTGTAAGTGTCCCTGCCTCAGTGTCCCCTGTGCTGCTTTCTAACCTCAGAGTCCTTGCCTGTTGCTCATACTCCTTTCTCTGTGCCACAGGGAAACCCTGGTGCTGATGGACAGCCTGGCGCTAAAGGTGCCAATGTAAGTATCCTGCCAGGCTTCAGTCCCACCCCTGCTGCCTGTAGCCTGCCTGCCCCGTTCCCTCTGCTCCTAGGCTCACCTGGCTGTCTGCCTCCCACAGGGTGCTCCTGGTATTGCTGGTGCTCCTGGCTTCCCTGGTGCCCGAGGCCCCTCTGGACCCCAGGGCCCCAGCGGCCCTCCCGGTCCCAAGGGTAACAGCGTGAGTACCAAACTTCTGCCCGCCCCATGCACTGGCTCCAGTGCGGCTCTCATCTGGGCAGCAGGAAGATGCAGGCCAACTGAGTGCTCCCAACTCTCAGCTCATCCTCTTCTCCCCCCTTGCAGGGTGAACCTGGTGCTCCCGGCAGCAAAGGAGACACTGGTGCTAAGGGAGAACCCGTAAGTCTCCCTGTCGTTCTTCTTGCAGCCCAGCCCACCTTGCCCTGGAAGCCCCCTGAGGGAGATCCAGAAAGGAACCCCTAGCCTTCTGGGGGAGCCCCTGCCCCACCCCTGATGCAGGAAGCCTAGCCTCAGCCAGCTCTGAGGCTGGCACGGGATGGCCCCTCACCACAGGCCGCCCCCTCCTCTCGGCTCTCTCCAGGGCCCCGTTGGTGTTCAAGGACCTCCTGGCCCTGCTGGAGAGGAAGGAAAGCGAGGAGCTCGAGGTGAACCCGGACCCACTGGCCTGCCCGGACCCCCTGGCGAGCGTGTAAGTGCCCCTGCCCGCCCCCTCCCACTCCACCCTCAGTGCCTGGCTGGTGCCCGTGTGTCTCTGAGTTAACTGGCCTCCTCTCCTCCTGCAGGGTGGACCTGGTAGCCGTGGTTTCCCTGGTGCAGATGGTGTTGCTGGTCCCAAGGTAACCTCTCCTTGAGGCCGGGGGGCTGTCCCTGCTGCTCCCTGGGCATCGTCTTCCTCTTTTGGCCCATGGCAAAGAGCCACAAACTTGAGACCCTAACTGTTCCTGTGACTTCTCCCAACCAGGGTCCCGCTGGTGAACGTGGTTCTCCTGGCCCTGCTGGCCCCAAAGGATCTCCTGGTGAAGCTGGTCGTCCTGGTGAAGCTGGTCTGCCTGGTGCCAAGGTGAGGCCCCAGTCCTTCGGCCTGGCTTGGCCAGGCCCTGACCATCCCATGTGGAGTCTGGGATGAGGCGTTCTGGAGCAGGCCCAGGGGTCTGCCCTCCAGAGTCCTCCCCCACCTCCATCATGCTTCTCCCCCAAACCCACTCATACCTCTCTGCCTCCCTAGGGTCTGACTGGAAGCCCTGGCAGCCCTGGTCCTGATGGCAAAACTGGCCCCCCTGTAAGTAGCACTCCCCCTGAGCCCCTGCCACTGTCCTGTCTACCTCCTCACTATCCTCACCGCTGCTTTCGTGCCTCCCATCCTTAGGGTCCTGCCGGTCAAGATGGTCGCCCCGGACCCCCAGGCCCCCCTGGTGCCCGTGGTCAGGCTGGTGTGATGGGATTCCCTGGACCTAAAGGTGCTGCTGTGAGTATTCAGTGAGGATCCATGAAGAGCCAGGGACAGACACACCTGAGACTCAAAGGAGTCCTGAGCTCTGGGCTCAGCTCTGCCGCTACCTGCTGTGTGGCCACTCACTCTCGCTTTCTGGACCTCTGTCTCCTGATCTGTAAAATGAAAGACTTCTCGGCTGAGCATGGTGTCTCATGCCTGTAATCCCAGCATGTTGGGAGGCTGAGGCAGGTGGATCATGAGGTCAGGAGTTTGAGACCAGTCTGGCCAACATAGTGAAACCACGTCTCTACTAAAAATACAAAAAATTAGCTGGGTGTGGTGGTGTGCACCTGTAATCCCAGCTACTCAGGAGGCTGAGGCAGAAGAATTGCATGAACCTGGGAGGCGGAAGTTGCAGTGAGCCTGCACTCACTGCATTGCACTCCAGCCTGGGCAACAGTGTGAGACTCCGTCTCAAAAAAACAAAAAAACAGAAAAAAAAAAAAAAGAGAGAGAGAGCGAGAAAAGAACAAATGAAAGACTTCTCCAGGCTCCATGACCACTGCTCTGTGCTGGAAATAAGTGTTGTTGGTGGCCCTCCACCCCCTACATGTGGGGATAGGATAGCCCTTTGATATGGTAGGCACCCCCAGTCTTGGTGGATTCTTCAAGGTCCAAAAGGAGATAGCAGAGGAGAGGAAAGCCCTTTGCAGTGCAGGCCACAGCGGGCATCTAACAGGGAAAAGGCAGGGGAGAGGGTGCAGGAGGAGGAGCTGGGAAGGGCATCTTAGGAGGAGTGGGCTCGAAGGGGCCCAGCAAGAAGCGCCTGCAGGGGCATTCCCTGGGGGCCAAACAGCAGAGTCTTTTGAAAAGAAAGTCCCTTAAAAAGTCCCACTCAGAGTAAATGAGAGTCCCCAGGAGGCCCTGGCTTCTTACTTCAGCCCCCTCAACCCTAACTCCCTTTCTCCACAGGGAGAGCCCGGCAAGGCTGGAGAGCGAGGTGTTCCCGGACCCCCTGGCGCTGTCGTAAGTATCTCCTTTCCGTGTCCCTCCCTACCCACTTCCGGTTGCTGCCCCAGCACTTTCTCCTCCCTGCAGGAGGGGTGCTAGAGGCCACAGTCCTTGGCTGCTCCCAACCTGAGTTGGCTGCTCAGAGCCTGCTCAGGGCCTCCCAACCCTGAGTTCCCCTTTGCTCTCTCCCCACAGGGTCCTGCTGGCAAAGATGGAGAGGCTGGAGCTCAGGGACCCCCTGGCCCTGCTGTGAGTGTCGCTGATAGGGAGATCTGGGGAGCAGGAAAGGGGAAACACCCTCAGCCCCTCGTCTCCTGGGTCTCTCCGTGACCGCACTGTTCTCTCTGTGCAGGGTCCCGCTGGCGAGAGAGGTGAACAAGGCCCTGCTGGCTCCCCCGGATTCCAGGTGAGGCCTCATGGCTGTCAGGGTGCTGGGAGGTAGGGGTGGGAAACAGCTCTTTGGTCTCTTCCAGATTCTAAACCTTCCCTCCCTCCTTCCCCCATCTCCCACCTACAGGGTCTCCCTGGCCCCGCTGGTCCTCCCGGTGAAGCAGGCAAACCTGGTGAACAGGTAAGAGGGAGCAGCTGGGAGCAGCCGGCCAGAAGGGTGGGAGATGCAGGGAATCCAGAGGGACAGGTCGCTGCTCCTAGTTCATCAGACAGCCATCAGCTAGAGGGATTGAGATCAGATGCCAGAAAGAACTTCCTACCGTGAAGGGAGCAGCACAGAGGGAAGTGGGGGCTGCATGATTGCTAGCCTGGGTGACTTCTTTTAAGAGCTGCTGGAATATGCTGTGACTTTCCCTCAACCCTTCTATTGATAAATCTTGGTCCATAGTTTGGGGAGCGGGGAGGCCTTTGACACATCCCCAGGAGGAAGAGAGGGGCTGTCTGTGATAATTCCACTTCAGTGCTGAGAAGGGGCTCCTCTCTCATCACAGCCATACCCCAGGAGGAGGGACAGTGCTTTGCAGCAGAGTGGCCCCAGATAGATTTTGCTCACTGTCTGTTCCTCCCTCCCTCCCTCCCCGTCAGGGTGTTCCTGGAGACCTTGGTGCCCCCGGCCCCTCTGGAGCAAGAGTAAGTAGGCCTCTCTCGCTGCTTCCATCAAGGTGCCTTGTATGTGGCCCTGTCTCCAGAGCAGCTGTCACATGCCCTGTCCTTCCCTTCTAGGGCGAGAGAGGATTCCCTGGCGAGCGTGGTGTGCAAGGTCCCCCTGGTCCTGCTGGTCCCCGAGGGGCCAATGGTGCTCCTGGCAATGATGGTGCTAAGGTGAGGGCAGCGTGGAAGGGTCTCTGGCAAGCAGCCCGGGGACCAGGTCTCACCCCTCCTGCAGCAGGGGATGGCTGGCTGTGACCAAAGCCATGGAGATAGGGTGCTGGGTGTGGGGAAAAGACCAGGGTAGGGGCCCACAAACAGCCTGGAGTCTGGGCTGTGAGTCTTTTCTTTTCATCTTTTCTCAAGGCCTGTCATTGGCCTTGGAACTAAGCCTGTGAGATACCAAGCGGGGCTTAGGGCTATGACCCACTCTTGAGACCCCAGGCCTCACTTCAGTCTTCTTGGTTGTCACATAGGGTGATGCTGGTGCCCCTGGAGCTCCCGGTAGCCAGGGCGCCCCTGGCCTTCAGGGAATGCCTGGTGAACGTGGTGCAGCTGGTCTTCCAGGGCCTAAGGGTGACAGAGTAAGTTCAACCTTCCCTCTCCCCTGAGTCCTACATGGCTCCCATCTCTGCCTGCTTTGAATCCCCCAGCAGCTCTCCTTCTCCCTGGGATCTGTTCCTCTTCTCACTAATCCTCCCCTCTTCCCCTTTCTGCTCTGGCCTCTTTGCTGATGAATCCTCTCCTTGTGGTCCAGGCCTGTCTCTCCCCATGAGTTACCATGGTGATGAGAGGTGGGGGCATCTCCCTGATGGAGACTCCCTTATTCATCCCGCTACACAAGTCAGGGGCCTCTTAACCTCAGTTCCACGTGAGTCTCCAGGCAGGCACCCTTTTTCCTGAAAGGACCTTTGAGTCCTTGCCCCAGGTGGAAGCAGGGCAGAGCAGGAGAGGGCCTCTCAGGAAAGCCAGACACAAGCAGAATACTACAGGTCACCTCCTTGCCCCACACTGGAAATCTCAAGCTTATCCATGTCTTTAGGGTGATGCTGGTCCCAAAGGTGCTGATGGCTCTCCTGGCAAAGATGGCGTCCGTGGTCTGACTGGCCCCATTGGTCCTCCTGGTCCTGCTGGTGCCCCTGGTGACAAGGTGAGGTGGCTGCTTCCCCACCTTCTGCCCTAACACATAGCCTCCCCAGCAGGCCTGGGCACGGTTCCATGGGGTTGGGTTGGGAAAGCAGGTCCTGTCAAACTGAGCTGTCAACCCGGGAACCTGGAGGGACCAGAGGGAGGGGAGGCTCTCCTGGGGTCATCTACCAGGAATATTCAGGGGAGGTCCTGACCCTGAGCCTCTTGTCCCTTGCTCTCAGGGTGAAACTGGTCCCAGCGGCCCTGCTGGTCCCACTGGAGCTCGTGGTGCCCCCGTAAGTATAGAAGACCTGTTAAGACCCCATACTTGGCCCTTCCCTCCCTTCACATAGCACTCCTGGCCCTGTCTGTGCCTCCACCCCTTACCTTTCCCCTCATCCCATCTCCGCCTTCCCTCATGTCAGCTCATCTCTCCAATCTGCCACCTTTTCTTCTAGGGAGACCGTGGTGAGCCTGGTCCCCCCGGCCCTGCTGGCTTCGCTGGCCCCCCTGTGAGTACCAAGACCCCCCTCATTTTTCATCACCGACTGGGACCTGGGACCTCGAGGGACAGAATGAGGACAAAGGCGTTAGCCCTCCTCTGGGGAGAAGGGTGGAGACGGGATTGTTTCCCACCCAAGCATCTTCCTGCCTCCATTACTGCTCCTCCCCCCGCCGGTGGAAACTCCTGCCTCCCTCCCTGCACTCACCGCCCTGCTTCCTCCCCCAGGGTGCTGATGGCCAACCCGGTGCTAAAGGCGAACCTGGTGATGCTGGTGCTAAAGGCGATGCTGGTCCCCCTGGCCCCGCCGGACCCGCTGGACCCCCTGGCCCCATTGTGAGTGGCTTGTCCTCTGTGCCTGCGATGCTGGTGTGCTAGGACCCAGGACAGGTCCAGTCTTGATGCCTCTGTGCTCTCCTACAGGGTAATGTTGGTGCTCCTGGACCCAAAGGTGCTCGTGGCAGCGCTGGTCCCCCTGTGAGTATCACCCGCCTCTCTGCTGAGCCTCTCCCCTCTCCCCAGGCAGTGGTGGCAGGTGAGGACAGCTGGGTAGAATGACTTGGCTGTTCTCCCTCTGACGGTTCCTTTGTTCTCTCCTTCCAGGGTGCTACTGGTTTCCCTGGTGCTGCTGGCCGAGTCGGTCCTCCTGGCCCCTCTGTAAGTCTCTGCAGTGGAGTCCACTGCTCTAGGTTGGGGGTGGTGGGTGCGGGCTGCCAGAAGGATGGTGGGTCCGACTGAGGAACCAATGATGCACCAGAGCCCCCTGGAGTCTGACAGCTGCTCCTATCCCCATCCAGGGAAATGCTGGACCCCCTGGCCCTCCTGGTCCTGCTGGCAAAGAAGGTGGCAAAGGTCCCCGTGGTGAGACTGGCCCTGCTGGACGTCCTGGTGAAGTTGGTCCCCCTGGTCCCCCTGGCCCCGCTGGCGAGAAAGGATCCCCTGGTGCTGATGGGCCTGCTGTAAGTGCCAGCTCAGATCTCTGCCGCTCCGGAGGTGTCCAGAGCTGGGGAGGGGTCCCTGTGCTGCTGTCCCGCACCTCACCCCTGTTTGCCTCCCACAGGGTGCTCCTGGTACTCCCGGGCCTCAAGGTATTGCTGGACAGCGTGGCGTGGTCGGCCTGCCTGGTCAGAGAGGAGAAAGAGGCTTCCCTGGTCTTCCTGGCCCCTCTGTAAGTGCCCCCCTCACCTTGGGGGACCCTGAGAAAAACCATCACAGGACTTGGAGTGGGGTGGAGCCAAGGAGAACAGATTTGGTAGAGATGACCTCAGGTGACTCATGGGTCCTCTCAGACCCTATCACTGGCCTGACTCTTTCTTCTCCCTTAGGGTGAACCTGGCAAACAAGGTCCCTCTGGAGCAAGTGGTGAACGTGGTCCCCCTGGTCCCATGGGCCCCCCTGGATTGGCCGGACCCCCTGGTGAATCTGGACGTGAGGTGAGCAGTCCCCAGCCCCCATGCCAGTACCCTCAGCATGGCCACTGTGGCCTTGCCTAAGTCCTCTTCTCTGGCTGACTCTCACTTCTCTGTCTCTCTGCAGGGAGCTCCTGGTGCCGAAGGTTCCCCTGGACGAGATGGTTCTCCTGGCCCCAAGGTAAGATGGTAACACTCCATGACCACAGCCTTGTCTGCTGCTTCCCTGCCCCATCCTGGCCATTCAGCTGGAGCTGGCCCATATTCCCCTGCTCTCCCCACCAGGGTGACCGTGGTGAGACTGGCCCCGCTGGACCTCCTGGTGCTCCTGGTGCTCCTGGCGCCCCTGGCCCTGTTGGCCCTGCTGGCAAGAGTGGTGATCGTGGTGAGACTGTAAGTAGCTGGGCTCCAGTTCCCTGTGTCTGGTCAGGCCAGGGACTCTCCAGGCCTCCTTAGAGGCCTGGGGATGGGTGTCGGACTTCACCCAGGCAAGGAGAGGAAAGGAGATCCTGCAAGATGTCGGGGCCTTAATCCAAAAAACTGAGTTAAAGCTCAGCCTCAAGTCCCCTCTCCCAGACAGGACCCCCTCTCCCGTGAGCTGGCCCCAGCTCTCATGAAGATTGCAGTGGGGAGGTTTCCCTGGGAGTTGGGAGAGATGGCCACAGTGGGAAGGAGCTGAGGAGAGAGAGATGCAGCAGGGGGGAGGCCTCATCCTGCAGCCCCAGCCTCAGCCTTCCCTGGCCAAGATCTCATGCTCTCCTTGCTCTCCTTGCTCTCCTCAGGGTCCTGCCGGTCCCGCTGGTCCTGTTGGCCCTGTTGGCGCCCGTGGCCCCGCTGTAAGTTCCCTGCTGTGTCTCCCACACCTTCAGAACCCTACAGATGCGGACAGTGCCCCACTTGATGCCCCTTCTCTCTTCTAGGGACCCCAAGGCCCCCGTGGTGACAAGGGTGAGACAGGCGAACAAGGCGACAGAGGCATAAAGGGTCACCGTGGCTTCTCTGGCCTCCAGGGTCCCCCTGGCCCTCCTGTGAGTATGCTCAGCCCCTCCCCAGTCCTCATGCTGTGCTGTATGATAGGAGGGGGAGCTTTGCCTCGGTTTCCCCCTGTGGATAGTCACTCTTACCCCTCCCTAGTGAGGACTGGGGTCTGAAGATTTATGGGCATGTCCAAGTAGCTTCTGAGAGGGTGAGGGGTACACAGAGAGGGATTATGGGAGAGGTCTCTGCCTATGGACACCCTGGGGCTAGATTTCCAGAATAATGAAGGGGCATGGGCTGCCCACGCTGCCCTCGTCTCTCCAGCAAGGCCCTCAGGCTACATTTGACCCTCACTGGGCCTGAATTGCCTTTTTATCTGTCCTTCAGGGCTCTCCTGGCGAACAAGGTCCCTCTGGAGCCTCTGGTCCTGCTGGTCCCCGAGTAAGTCATGCCTTCTCTCTCCTCTTCCTGAGTCCCAAGCCCAGGCTCACCTTGGGGACCCTTGCCGGGGACCCAGGCACCTTTTGCCTCTCTGGAGAAGGGTTAAGGGACAGGGAGTGGGCAAAGAGAGGAAGAATCCTGAACAAACAATCTGATTTAGCTTTGGCCTCTCTGCTCCCCAGTCCGTCCTCCCCTGGCTCAGCGGCTGGAGCGAGCTATGGCATGTCCTATGGAAAGAGGCTGAAACTGGCTCTATGAGGCCGTGGAGCCAGAGCCAGCAGGGAGGGCGGTGGGCTTCTCCTCCAGAGCTGGGGTTGTTGGGTCTTCTGGCAGCCTTTCTCAAACCATTTCCCCCACTCCAGGGTCCCCCTGGCTCTGCTGGTACTCCTGGCAAAGATGGACTCAACGGCCTCCCTGGCCCCATTGGGCCCCCTGGTCCTCGCGGTCGCACTGGTGATGCTGGTCCTGTTGTACGTAGCCCCTCATCCCCTCTGCTCATGGCCCTCCAGCCCCCAAAGCACTTGGACGCCGGTAATCCCCACTCTCCTCCCTCTCTGTGCAGGGTCCCCCCGGCCCTCCTGGCCCTCCTGGTCCCCCTGGTCCTCCCAGCGGTGGTTTCGACTTCAGCTTCCTGCCCCAACCACCTCAAGAGAAGGCTCACGATGGCGGCCGCTACTACCGGGCTGATGATGCCAATGTGGTTCGTGACCGTGACCTCGAGGTGGACACCACCCTCAAGAGCCTGAGCCAGCAGATCGAGAACATCCGGAGCCCGGAGGGCAGCCGCAAGAACCCCGCCCGCACCTGCCGCGACCTCAAGATGTGCCACTCTGACTGGAAGAGCGGTGAGGGCCTGCCCTAGCCTCCCCCTCCCTCCTACTTCTGCCATGCCAGGGTCCCCATGCCCATATGTGCCCCTACCATATGGTGCTGGCTGCTCCACTTCCCTGACTCCACCTTGCCCTGCCCTACCACAGGAGAGTACTGGATTGACCCCAACCAAGGCTGCAACCTGGATGCCATCAAAGTCTTCTGCAACATGGAGACTGGTGAGACCTGTGTGTACCCCACTCAGCCCAGTGTGGCCCAGAAGAACTGGTACATCAGCAAGAACCCCAAGGACAAGAGGCACGTCTGGTTCGGCGAGAGCATGACCGACGGATTCCAGGTGCGTGAGCTGGACCTCAGAGCCAGTGTTAGGAGATGGGCTAGCCCAGTGCTCAGAAGGGACATGAAGTCCTGGAGTAGGTCTCTGCTAAGGGTGATGGACAGAGCTGGGCTGGGAGGCAGGGGTCCCAGGTCCCTGATAGTGGTTCAGACACAGGCTGCCTATGGGCAGGTGGCCCCTCTTGATATAAGGGTGTATTGGGCTGCTCTCTGAGGACCCTGGACAGGGAGGCCAGGCAGGACTAGAGGTTCCTGCATAGCTGCTCACTCTTCCCTCTCTCCCCTCCCCTGCAGTTCGAGTATGGCGGCGAGGGCTCCGACCCTGCCGACGTGGCCATCCAGCTGACCTTCCTGCGCCTGATGTCCACCGAGGCCTCCCAGAACATCACCTACCACTGCAAGAACAGCGTGGCCTACATGGACCAGCAGACTGGCAACCTCAAGAAGGCCCTGCTCCTCCAGGGCTCCAACGAGATCGAGATCCGCGCCGAGGGCAACAGTCGCTTCACCTACAGCGTCACTGTCGATGGCTGCACGGTGAGTGGCCAGAACCCTCAGGCAGGGCCCCACCTCTCTGGCCTTGGGCTTTTTGGGCAGGCCATAGTGCCCTCTTTCCATCACTCCCACGTGGTAATGCCCCCTCCCATTGTCTCCGCCCCACCCCAGAGTCACACCGGAGCCTGGGGCAAGACAGTGATCGAATACAAAACCACCAAGACCTCCCGCCTGCCCATCATCGATGTGGCCCCCTTGGACGTTGGTGCCCCAGACCAGGAATTCGGCTTCGACGTTGGCCCTGTCTGCTTCCTGTAAACTCCCTCCATCCCAACCTGGCTCCCTCCCACCCAACCAACTTTCCCCCCAACCCGGAAACAGACAAGCAACCCAAACTGAACCCCCCAAAAGCCAAAAAATGGGAGACAATTTCACATGGACTTTGGAAAATATTTTTTTTCCTTTGCATTCATCTCTCAAACTTAGTTTTTATCTTTGACCAACCGAACATGACCAAAAACCAAAAGTGCATTCAACCTTACCAAAAAAAAAAAAAAAAGAATAAATAAATAACTTTTTAAAAAAGGAAGCTTGGTCCACTTGCTTGAAGACCCATGCGGGGGTAAGTCCCTTTCTGCCCGTTGGGCTTATGAAACCCCAACGCTGCCCTTTCTGCTCCTTTCTCCACCCCCTCTTGGGGCCTCCCCTCCACTCCTTCCCAAATCTGTCTCCCCAGAAGACACAGGAAACAATGCATTGTCTGCCCAGCAACCAAAGGCAATGCTGAAACACCCAAGTGGTCCCCACCCTCAGCCCGCTCCTGCCCGCCCAGCACCCCCAGACCCTGGGGAGACCTGGGGTTCTCAGACTGCCAAAGAAGCCTTGCCATCTGGCACTCCCATGGCTCTTGCAACATCTCCCCTTCGTTTTTGAGGGGGTCATGCCGGGGGAGCCACCAGCCCCTCACTGGGTTCGGAGGAGAGTCAGGAAGGGCCACGACAAAGCAGAAACATCGGATTTGGGGAACGCGTCAATCCCTCGTGCCGCAGGGCTGGGCGGGAGAGACTGTTCTGTTCCTTGTGTAACTGTGTTGCTGAAAGACTACCTCGTTCTTGTCTTGATGTGTCACCGGGGCAACTGCCTGGGGGCGGGGATGGGGGCAGGGTGGAAACGGCTCCCCATTTTATATCAAAGGTGCTACATCTATGTGATGGGGTGGGGAGGGAATCACTGGTGCTATAGAAATTGAGATGCCCCCCCAGGCCAGCAAATGTTCCTTTTTGTTCAAAGTCTATTTTTATTCCTTGATATTTTTCTTTTTTTTTTTTTTGTGGATGGGGACTTGTGAATTTTTCTAAAGGTGCTATTTAACATGGGAGGAGAGCGTGTGCGGCTCCAGCCCAGCCCGTTGCTCACTTTCCACCCTCTCTCTACCCGCTTCTGGCTTCTCAGGCCTCTGCTCTCTGACCGCTCTCCTCTGAAACCCTCCTCCACAGCTGCAGCCCATTCTCCCGGCTCTCTCCTAGTCTGTCCTGCGTCCTCTCTCCCCGGGTTTCAGAGACGACTTCCCAAGCAGTTTTTCCCCCAGGGGTGGGAGGAAGCAAAAGACTCTGTACCTATTTTGTATGTGTATAATAATTTGAGATGTTTTTAATTATTTTGATTGCTGGAATAAAGCATGTGGAAATGACCCAAACATAATCCGCAGTGGCCTCCTAATTTCCTTCTTTGGAGTTGGGGGAGGGGGAGATATGGGGAAGGGACTTTGGGGTGGTGGGCTTGCCTTCCATTCCTGCCCTTTCTCTCCCCACTATTTTCTTCTAGATCCCTCCATAGCCCTGCTCCCCTTTCTCTCACCCTTCTTATACCTCAAACCTTTTTATTTCCTCTTTTATTTTCTATCTCTTGCAATTCCCTTGCACCATTTCCAAATTCTCTTCTCCCCTGCAATACCATACAGTCAATCCACATGCAACAACACACACACACCCTTCACACCTGGGGATGTCCAAACCTTATGCCCACTCCCCTTCAAGCCCATTCACTCTCCACCGTCCTGGACACCCTGCAGTTGGTGGCGGTGGGATGCTCATGGATACTGGGAGGGTGAGGGGAGTGGAACCCGTAAGGAGGACCTGGGGGCCTCTCCCTGGACTGACATGAAGGGTCGTCTGGCCTCTGCTCCCTCCTCACCCATGCTGAGCTCCTGCCAAAGGAGCAACGCAACGGGAGAGGGGTCTGCTGAGCCTGGCGAGGGTCTGGGAGGGACCAGGAGGAAGGCAGGATCCCTGCTTGCTGTCCTGGCCCTGTGGGAGTGAGGGAGACAGATGCCTGGGAGAGCTGTGGGGAAGGCGCTTGCACAGTGCTCTCAGGAAGGAAGGAGGCCCGGCCCTGCTCACCACGGACTGGGTGCCTCAACCTCCTGAATCCCCAGACCACAACACCCCTGGGCTGGGGTGGCCTGGGGAGCCATTGTGCCCCTGCCTCCTGCCTACTCCTTTTGAAGCTTTTTCTTTTTTTTTTTCTTAAATTCTTGCTTCCTCTTCCTTCCTCTTCTCCCTCCCTTCTTTTTTCCTTCACCTTCTGCCTGCTCCTTCCCACCTGCCTGAGAGACCCGGAGGGAAGGTGACTGACTGTTCGGCTCCCCCATCTCAGGTAGGGGAGACTGCAAGTGTGGTCAGCGGGGGACAGAGAATCCAGGGCGTCAGAAGTCCGGAGAGAACCAGGCACCCGGAGCCAGGGAGACAGCGAGATGACAGCTGGTCACCTCTCTCACCCCGTCTCAGGTCTAAACCCGAAAGGAACAAAAAGCCCACGCTCCTCCCTGAGGTCCCCAGAGAGATGGTCAAGTCTGTAGATATCATTCATCAGCAATACTAATATCGTGGTGTCATTAAGTATTCATGGCCATTCATTATGGCCTTTAATAATTCATCATTAGCACTTCTACCACACTTAGGACAGTGTAGAAAGGGAATAGGTATACAGAGGATAAGAATGATGGCATATAAATGAAGGTTTATTCACATGCAAATTACCCAAAGTTGTATGATGCCCATCCAACTCTCTTTTTCTCTTTTTTTTTGAGACAGAGTCTCACTGTGTGGCCCAGGCTGGAGTGCGGTGGCGCAGTCTCAGCTCACTGCAGCCTCCGCCTCCCAGGTTCAAGCGATTCTCGTGCCTCAGCCTCCCAAGTAACTGGGATGAGAGCCATGCACTACCACACCCAGCTAATTTTTATATTTTTAGTAGAGTCAGGATTTTACCATGTTAGCCAGGCTGGTCTCGAACTCCTGGCCTCAAGTGATCTGCCTGCCTCAGCCTCCCAAAGTGCTGGAATTAAGGACATGAGCCACAGTGCTGGGCTCCATCTCTTGATCAATGTGTTGCTTGTTTGGTGATGCCTGCCATGCTGGCAGAAACCCTGTCTACCTGGACCTCTGGGACTTAAGGACCCCGGCTGTCCAGGCCACATCCCCATCTGCCCTCATGGGGGACCCAGGGACATCCTGAGCCTGGCATCCAAGGCTCTACCTGGTCACTACCCACCTGCCCAGGCTCACTGTCCCCTCCCCTGCCCACATGTGTCACACCAACCAAAAAGGGTGGCCACAGTTTCCACAAATGCACTGCATTTCCCCACTTCCAGGCCTTCCTAGATGTCCTTTCTCTCTGCATGCTCAATGCCCTACTGTCTGGGCCATGTTCAAATGTGTCATTCTCCTCCCATTTCCCTGCCCAACCCAGCCTGAGCTCAGCCCCTCTGAGTTTCCAAAGCTCTCCAGATCCACATAGCTCCCCTCGGTCCTTCACCCTAGGATTGTGGATGTGGTCATGTTTTCATCCTGTTATTCTCTCCGTACTAGAGGCCAGGTGTTGCGACGCAGGGCTAGGCAGAGTCTGCGCTTAGGTACTGGAGAGACTGAAGAGAGAGAGACTGAGCTAGGGAGGCCACCCATTAGGTGAGAGCATGGCGCTGTGTGTGCTTTGTGCACAGAAGTGAGCAAGTGTGAGAGGAAGAGCAAGTGAAAGGCCCATGGGGGAGCGGACAGCAACGGAGGGCGCAGGGCACGCCTTTCTGCAGCAACAGACATGTCCTAGAGCTGCACTGCCCTGTATGGTAGCCGCTAACCACATGCAGCTATTGAGCATGTGAGATGCAGTTAGTGTGACTGAGGAATGCAGTTTCCACTTTTACTGAATTGCAATTTTACTAACTCTATGTGGGATAAGAGTTACCGCATGGGGCAGCAGAGCTGTAGGCAAAGGAGTGAATATGCCTCTTGTCACCTCTGTACAAATCTACATGTGGGTATGTGAGTGTGTGTGTACATGCGTGGGCATGTATGTGGACACACACACTGTGGGTCAGGGCTGCAACAGGGGCAGCCTTTTGTGGCAGTGCCCCATGGGCAGCTCGGAGCCTGTATCACGTGGTGTGGGGCTGGTGTGTGGTTTCAGTGTGTACAGGACAGGAGGGGAGGGGGACAAAGGGGCCATTGTGCCATATTCCCGACTCAAACCCTCCTTTCCACTGACATCACAGCTGCCCTAAATACAGCCACCCAGACCCGCTCCCCGAGACCCTCACTATCCCCTGCAGGGTGTCACAGAGCCTGCCGCTCTGTCAGACTCACCTTTGTCTTCTCTGTGAGAAGGACCAGGCTCCTGTGGTTGATTTTTCAGTCAAACCCAGACGGTAAATTGTAGAAAGGGAGGAGGCTTCATTTGGATTTTTAATTTCTGCTGTAATCTCAGAATCCTGGGTCCCTTTTGGGACTTGAGCCCATCTCCCGGCAGGATTTTCTATCACCAGAATACAGTGGATTTTCCCTCCTTTTCCCCCCGCCCCAGCACCTTAACTCTCAGCTTTCCAGACTTTCTCCAGTGACAGAGCTGGGTGGGTGGAGGAGGGGAGGGGTTGCGAGAGAGCTTGCTGGCTGGGGCGAGGAGACTGTGTGTGGAGCAGGCGTGAGCGTGGGCGGCGTGGGAGAGAATGTGAGGCTGCCGTCAAGCCCAGCGTCCACACGAGGAGGCGTCTGAGGGAGCGAGGTGAGTGCCACCAAGGGTTCCCTGTCTCCTGGGGGTGCCTGGTGATGAGAATGTGTCTCACTCTCTGTGCCCACCTATCTGTGCACAAATAAATGCATCTGTGTTCACAGGGGCCCTATACACATGCATGTGTGTGGGTTGGGGTGGGCAGGCATCTGTGCGTGATGAGGGCAGCTTCCCCACATGTGAGGCAGTGAAAGCAACCCTGTGTGAACTGTGAGAACACATGGACAATGGCATTTGGGACATATTGTACATGAGCGTGACAGAGGGCATAGGAGGGTCTGTCTGTGTGATACGGATGAGTGGGGCAGGGGAGCAAAGAGGAGTGTGGGAAAAATCAGTGGGTGTGGGAGGAGACCACTCTCCTGATGTCCCCCAGCCAGCAGGAGCCCTGGTGCTGGGAAGGGTGTGTCTCCCTGTCCCCTTCCCCTGTGTGCGCTCTAGAGGTTATCAAGTCAGGCTGAGGGCATGTCCACAGACAGGGAGGCAAGATCCTGGAAGCAGGAGGGGTCTTGTCCAGTAGGGTGGCAGGCCCTCCCCATGCAGAGATTTCAACCCTTCGCAGAGAATGTGCAAGGCAAGGCCAGGAGGGAGGTGAGTCTGGCACACGCTAGTGCTGGAGAAAGTGGGATTTTCTCTGCAAAAGACAATGGGAGGAACTGGGAAAGGGGTACTGAATGAGAAGGTACAGAGAACCATGATGGGGACTAAGACATTTTAGAGAGGGCGGCCACACACATGTTCAAATTCTGGATGAATTCACTGCTGTGGGGCAAACTCTGCCCGCACGCCAGGGCTTCGCTGCTGAGTGAACAGAGGCCTAGGAGAGCAGGTGTTCTGCAGAAAGCAGGGTAGAGGGCTGAGTTCCGGGTGTGAGTTAATCTGGGATGGAGATACAGGAAGAGCCATGAAACCAGCGCAGCCCAATAAAGATACAACCCAAGGCACAGATGAAATTTTTCATTTTCTAGCAGCCATTTAAACAAAGATAAAAAGGGTCGAGGGTGGTGGCTCACGCCTGTAATCCCAGCACTTTGGGAGGCCGAGGTGGGTGTATTGCCTGAGGTCAGGAGATCGTGACCAGTCTGGCCAACATGGTGAAACCCCGCCTCCACATAAAATACAAGGAAAAAATTAGCTGGGCCTGTCGGTGTGTGCCTGTAATCCCAGCTACTTGGGAGGTTGAGGCAGCGGAATTGCTTGAATCAGGGAGGTGGAGGTTGCAGTGAGCCGAGATAGTGCCACTGCACTCCAGCTTGGGCAATGGAGTGAGACACCATCTCAAAAAAAATAAAAAATAAAAAATAAAAAGGCTGGTGCTGTAGTGCATGTCCTAGCTACTCAGGAGGCTGAGGCAGGAGGATCCCTTGAGGCCAGGAGTTTGAGACCAGCCTGGGCAACATAGTGAGACCCTATCTCTACAAAAAATTTTTAAAATTAGCCAGATGTGGTGGTGAGTGCCTGTAATCCTAGCTACTTGGTGGCTGAGGCCACTTGAGTTTGAGGTAACAGTAAGCTATGATCATGCCACTGCACTCCAGCCTGGGCAACATAGTGAGACTTCATCTCAAAAGAATAAATAAGTAACTACAGGTAAAACTAATTTTAGCAATGTCTTTTATTTAACCTAATGTATCCCCAAATCTGATCATTTCACAATTACACTGACAGTACTTCTCAGTTTGGACTAGCCACAGCTTAAGTGCTCAGTAGCCACGTGGCCTGAGGCTGTTGGACTGGATGGCGCAGCTCTAGGCAGCAGATCCGTGCCAAAGATCGTACGAATTTAGGCTGCCACCCCCAATTCACAGGGAGAGATTGAACTTTTTACAAGGCACAGGTGGAAATGGAGTTCATTTAGCCTGGATCTTAGGGGCCAGGGAGACCCCAGGGACCTCTGGCCTTGGGGGATTGTGTGTGTGCTTGTATGCAATAATGTCTCCATCCTTGGGAGTTGCCAGAGTGTCCGGTTCCCACAAATTCTCACAACAGCCCCAAGGTGGTTATGACGATCATCTTATGAGTAAACTAACCCTCAGCTGGCTGAGCCAGCTGTTGTGTGGCAGGATCATGATTCCAGTCCTGCTCCCGGGCAGTGTGCAGCAGGGGGCTGAGGCCGGCCCTAGGTGGCGCCTTCAGTCGCCAGGTCTGGCCGATAGAGAGGTGGTGAGGGAATGTCTGAGCGTCAGGCCACATGTGGGTGCTGTCTTTAGAAGGAAGGTGGAGGCCACCCACTGGGCCACAGGGGCAATACCATCATGGGACTGGAGGAGACAGGGGTGGAGCAGAGTGTGCAGCAGGCCAAGTCTCCCAGTGGAGGTGGCTGTGGGGGCGGCTGCCCTTCTTTGTCCTTGGCTGTGGGGAGTGGAGCGTGACTGCTGGTTGGAATCTTGCACGCCAGGGAGGGGCTGTTGCCCAGTGGGGAGGAACTAAGTGTGTCTGTGCCTTCCCAGCGTGCTGCCGGGGACCTCTGGACGTGTGTGCCCAGGCAGGGCTTGGCGTCCTCTGCAGGCACGCCATCCTCCCAGCTACTTGTCTGGGCCACTTCCTCTCAGGCCGGCAGCCAGGCTCCCGTGTGCTCTTTGGAGCTGAGCAGGGAGAAAGGCGCTGCCAAGACCCCAAGGCAAAGCCGGGAAGTGAAGAGCTGGCCTTGCACTCTCCCAGCCCTGGCCAGCACAGGAAGAGCACTGGAGGCCCAAGAGCTGCCTGGCTGCAGGGGGCCATCCCAGAGATGAGGGGTGGGCAGCCTCCTCCTCAAGGGAGCAGGGATCAAGGAGGAGCCACCCCAGACAGCAGGCTGGCTGCTGGAGCCTCCAGTCTGCGCAACTCCTGGTTTCCTTCAGGAGAAAGAAAGAAATAGCCAATGATAAGCCAGAGGCACCCGCTAGTCAAAGAACCCGTTTGGTTATGGCGTGGGCACCTAAAGAGCTAGTCATTCAACAGGCAATCATTAAGCAGTACACTGCACCTCGGCCTGCCTCAGCAGATGCTCACGAAACCAATGTTTGACGAGTTGATTGACTAACTAATGGGTACAGGGAGGCACAGGAGATAATGGAAGAACCTTTAGCCATGGCCTTGCTCACCCCCTGTGCCCTGAGAAGGGGAGCAACCTCCTTAAGAACGCTGAGCACAGGCATGGTGGCTCACGGAGGTCATCCCAGCTTCTCAGGAGGCTGAGGCAAGAGGATCGCTTGAGGCCAGGAGTTCCGGACAAGCCTGGGCAACGTAGTGAGACCCTGGCTCTAAAAGAAAGAAAGAATGCTCAGCAAACCCATACACATGGTGTCCCTTCATGCCTCCCTTCAGAACATCCTTCCTGAGCACTCACTGTGTGCAGGCACTGCACCTGCTGCAGGCTGAAAGAATCGTATGTTCTAGTGTGGAAGAGGACTCGGAATACGTGAGCCCAGACAGCACAAATCCTCTCAGAGAGCAGGAAGTCCTTGCAGGGCAGGCGGTGGGACCACAGCGGGGACAGGGAAGGCCTCTCTGAGGAAGTGCCCTTTGGGCAACGACAGAACCTGCAGTGAGGGGCTAGTTGTGTGGATGTGGGAGCCAGGGGCTCCCAGCAGAGGAAAAGGAGAAGGAGGCTGGAGTGGCGATGCCAGCCCTTGTCTGGGTTCTCTCGGAGTTGCCACTAGGGGAGGGCCTTGCCAGCTGTCCCTCTTTTAGCCAGGCCCCTCTCAGGCCTGTCTTCACGTGGGAGTATATGAGCCTGGATGTGGCCAGGTGGCAGTGATCAGGGGAGAACTGGTCCAATTTGGTTGTAGCCACCTGGGAAAAACAGGTTCAGGCCTCCTCATGGCCAGCTGAGCTCTTCTGAGCTCATGTGGGGTCAAGCTGTGCTAGTGCCATTCAGCCCAACAAGGGTCCCAGGCTGTGCTCTGTCCTCTGCACCCCTGCCCATCTCTGGAGGAGCTCAGCAAGTTGGGGAGTCCTTGAGCCTAGGGCATTCAGGACCCGCATTCCAACCTCCTTTTGATATCTTTTTTTTTTTTTTTTTTTTTTTTTTTTTTTTAAACAGAGTTTTGCTCTGTCGCCCAGGCTGGAGTACAGTGGTGTGATCTGCAACCTCCACTTCCTGGGTTCAAGCGATTCTCCTGCCTCAGCCTCCCAAGTAGCTGTGATTACAGTTACGTGCCACCATGCCTGGCTAATTTTTGTATTTTTAGTAGAGATGGGGTTTCACCATGTTGGCCAGACTGGTCTCGAACTCCTGACCTCAAGTGATCTGCCTGTTTTGGCCTCCCAAAGTGTTGGGATTACAGGTGTGAGCCACTGCGCCCAGCCCCACTCTCCATATCTAGATTAGCTTCTCTCCAAACACAACAGACAGAGGGACTCTCCCTCCAGGGAATCTTGAGGTGCCAACGAAATCTGCAGGTAAGGGCCTGGATTTCCTGCTTCTAGAGCCCCTCAACACTGTAGAAGGCAGGATGAAGGCAGACATGCCAGGGTCAAATCCAAGCTTTGCCACTTGCTTGCTGTGTAACCTTGGGTAAGTCACTGACTCTCCCTTGGTCTCTGTTGCCTCGTCTATGAAATGGGAATAATGATCTAGGCATCCCTTGCTACCAGGTTCATGGGAGGGCTGCAAGTAGCAGGTCCTTCCCTCTTTCTTCCGGAGAATTTGAGAAAACGGCAAAATGCCAAGAGTCCAAAGGGCAGGCTGGCAGGCACTGGCTGCCCGTGTGGCCTCCCAGAAAGCACAAAGGGAAACAGAGCCAGTGAGGACTGGGGAGGCTGCCAGCAGCAACAGGTGAGCAGAGCAGCAGGTATTTATTCTGAATGTCCTTACTCCACACACTCTCACCCCGCCCCACTCCCTCTCCCTGCTTGTTTAGAGCCTGGGTTCCAGGCGGGCCAGGAGCTGGAATCAGCAGGTGGGATGTGCTGCTTGCTGAGTGGACACAGAAGGGAGGATGAAGTCAGGGCTGGACCTGGAACCACTATGGGAAGAGAGAGTGGAAGGCTGAGAGGGCCAGATGCCGATTCTCCTGCCTTCCCCACCCTGACCCTCCAACCCCGAGTGCTTGGCATTGGGGTCACAGCCCTGGCACTGGTGGGCACCCCCAGCAGCTGCCTCAGAGGGGCAGGCAAGTCTATGTGCCTCTTGCCCTGAACTCTCCCAGACCCCACCATTTGCCCCAGCCTTGAGATAAAGGCCATCTTGTTCCCAGAAATAAGGCTGACATCGCCCACCAGACCCACCTGGCCAAGCCCTCAGTGCTGGTCCAGAATGAGGGGCACCTGGGCGCTGTCCACACGGGGAGGCAGCCGCTCGCCCGTGCGCACATTGAACATGGGCAGGGTGGAGAGTGGCCGGGGCACCTCACGGTTGGCCGCCATCTGCCGCAGCTCCTCTGTGTTCCCGTGGATGGTGCAGTGGTGGACCATCTGGATGCTGGAGGCACAAGTTGGGAGTCGTCAGCTCTGGGAGTCAGCTGCCCTGGAGTGCAGCCTGGCACTGCCTCTGAGTCACCCTGCAGTCCTCCCCACCACTTATGTGGGGAGAGACTCAAACACATGGTGCAGGGACAGAAAATAAACAGAAAGCTCTACAGGGCTGGGCACAGTGGTTCACGCCTGTAATCCCAGCACTTTGGGAGGCTGAGGCAGGCGGATCACTTGAGGTCAGGAGTTTGAGATCAGCATGGCCAACATGGTGAAACCCTGTTGCTACAAAAAATAAAAATAAAAAATTAGCCAGGCATGGTGGTGGGCACCTGTAATCCCAGCTACTCAGGAGGCTGAGACAGGAGAATCACTTGAACCTGGGAGGCAGAGGTTGCAGTGAGCCGAGATCACGCCACTGCACTCCAGCCTGGGTGAGAGAGACTCCATCTCAAGGAAAAAAAGGAAAGAGAAAGCTATATGGTGCCTGCTCAGTGTCCAGTGGTCGAGACATGGGCTGTGGGTGTAGACAGCCTGGGTTCAAGGCTGTGTGTCTTGGGCAAGTTGCTTAACCACTCCATGCCTTAGTTTGCTCAACTGCCAAATGGAGATAATAGCACCTACCACCAGGCTGGGCGCAGTGGCTCATGCCTGTAATCCCAGCACTTTGGGAGGCTGAAGGAGATGGATCACTTGAGGCCAAGAGTTCAAGGCCAGCCTGACCAACATAGTGAAACTACATCTCTATTAAAAAAAAAAAAAAAAAAAAAAAAAACTACCTCCTAGGACTGCTGTGAAAATTAAAAGAGAAAATGCAGTTTAGTGTTTAGAACAGTGCTCACCACGTGGTAAGCGCTCACCAGATACAGAGACACGAACAGACATCCACAGGGGCCATATTCTTCCAGAAGCCAGTATTTGCTGAGCTTTATATTGTTTATTTATATTATTTATTTATTTATTTTTAAGAGATGGGGTCTCACTTTGTTACCAACTTCAGCGCAGTGGCATAGTCATAGCTCACTGCAGCCTCCACCTCCTGGGCTCAAGCGATCCTCCTGCCTCAGCCTCCTGAGTAAATGGGACTATAAGTGCAAATCACCATGCTCGGCTAGTTTTTAAAAATTTTTTTGGCCAGGCGCGGTGGCTCACGCCTGTAATCCCAGCACTTTGGGAGGCCGAGACGGGCAGATCATGAGGTCAGGAGATCAAGACCATCCTGGCTAACACAGTGAAACCCCGTCTCTACTAAAAATACAAAAAAATTAGCCGGGCGTGGTGGCAGGCACCTGTAGTCCCAGCTACTCAGGAGGCTGAGGCAGGAGAATGGTGTGAACCCGGGAGGCGGAGCTTGTAGTGAGCCGAGATCATGCCACTGCACTCCAGCCTGGGCAACAGAGCGAGACTCCGTCTCAAAAAAAAAGAAAAAATTTTTTTTGTAGAGACAAGTGTCTTACTATGTTGTCCAGGCTGGTCTTGAACTCCTGGCCTCAAGAGACCCTCCTGCCTCTGCCTCCCAAAGTGCTGGGATTACAGGCATGAGCCACCACACCCAGCCAAGAATTGGTTTTCTTAGAGGAGCTGGGGTCCCAGGCAGGGATGAAGCAACCCCACTTGCCACTTGGTTACTGATGAGATGAGAGAGAAGTGATCGCCACCCATGTTCAGGTCCCAATTAGTGGACACAGACTCCAGTTAGAGCCTGACAGTTTAGACCACAGAAAAGACCTAGCTTCACACTGAATGGGCCACGCTCCTCCTGCGGGGAGTGGGACCAAGTCCTGTCTGGCCAGCAGGAAGAGGTGGAGTCACCATCTAAGGCCAGGGGAGGGGTAAGATGAGCTCTTGAGTCTGGAATTTGGTGAGCTGAGTTATCCGAAACACAATTTTCTATTCCCAGGCAAGGGGAGACTGGGGGAAAGACAGCAACTATTGTGTGGATGCTGAGATGGAGACAGCTGGGCAGGTGAGGCCCTGGCAGAGGAAGGCCTCAGTCAGTGGGCCCCCTCCTTACTCCCAGTCCCACATCTGGGCCTCATTACTCTGGCAACACGCAGGTGGAAATATGTGCTGGGGATGTTTTTCTAGAGCAACAGCAGAAGCCAGACCCCGCAGTGGCTTCCCCACGTTCCTTCCACATCAGCACTTGGGCAGACAGACAAACGGCAGGCATTCCTACACACTCAGGCACACGCACAGGCACACACACACATGTGGCCCGAGTCTCACCCACTCCCACTCCACCACCAACACACAGTCCTGAAAGCACTGCCTCTGGCACAGAAATCCCCAGGAGAGGGTTGTGGGACCTGGAGGACTCTGTGATCGCTGAAATCTGATCTAGGTGAAAAGCAGACAGCAGAATCATAACTTGTGGATAATCTGAAAAGTGGCAGACATTGAACAAGTGAAAAACTGGATTTTGTAGAAATACATCAACACAAAATCCAAACCAGCCAAGGCTAATGTTGCACATGGTAAAATGGTTATTGATTTCAAATGGACTGAGGCAGCAGATTTTTCTGACAACATCAGAGCTACAGAGTTGACCCAGGGAAAGCTGGATGTGGAGGAAATACTGGTCACAAGAGAATATCCTCAGTGGCAGTAGATGTTAGTGATTATATTTGGCACAGTCCAAAAAAATTGAGGAATAAAATCTTCCCAGTGAAATGTACATGAAAAATCACTGATCCCCATGGGGAAAAACTCTACAAAAATGAAAACAGAAAATAAAAGCAAAGCCTTTTAACTGCTTTGTATAGAAAGTTGCTTGAGGAATTAAGTCAACTCAGCATAGATCAAGGAATTACATCTCTGTTCACTCTGGAAAATATATTCCCCATAAAAAATTCATAAATGTTGGTATAGCCCTGATGCCTGCAAAGCTTGTATTCCTCAACCTAGTGGCTCAAAAACCCAGTAGGTCAAGATGGTGGGGTCAAAATGGTGAGTTTAAAACTGAGGGCCATGCCAGGTGCAGTAGCTTTAGTCCCAGCTACTCAGGAAGCTGAGATGGGAGGATTGCTGAGCCCAGGGAGTTCGAGGTTGCAGTGAGCTACGATCATGCCACTGCACTCCAGCTTGGGTGACAGAGTGAGACCCTCTCTTTTATTTTTTATTTATTTATTTATTTATTTATTTTTTTGAGACAGAGTCTCGCTGTGTCTCCCAGACTGGAGTGCAGTGGCACGATCTCGGCTCACTGCAAGCTCCACCTCCCAAGTTCACGCCATTCTCCTGCCTCAGCCTCCCGAGTAGCTGGGACTACAGGTGCCCGCCACCACGCCCGGCTAATTTTTTGTATTTTTAGTAGAGACGGAGTTTCACCGTGTCAGCCAGGATGGTCTTGATCTCCTGACCTTGTGATCCACCCGCCTCGGCCTCCCAAAGTGCTGGGATTACAGGTGTGAGTCACCGCGTCCAGCCTCAGAGTGAGACCCTCTCTAAAAATTGTTTTAAAAATAGGCCAGGTGTGGTGGCTCACGCCTGTAATCCCAGCACTTAGGGAGACCAAGGTGGGTGGATCACGAGGTCAGGAGATCGAGACGAGACCATCCTGGCTAACACGGTGAAACCCCGTCTCTACTAAAAATACAAAAAATTAGCCAGGCGTGGTGGCGGGTGCCTGTAGTCCCAGCTACTCGGGAGGCTGAGGCAGGAGAATGGCGTGAACCCGGGAGGCGGAGCTTGCAGTGAGCTGAGATCGCGCCACTTCACTGTAGCCTGGGCAAGAGAGTGAAACTCTGTTTCAAAAAATAATAATAATAATAATAAAATAAAACAAAATAAAATCAGCCCAGGCATGTGCACACACACGTGCATCTGCGCACGCACCGTGCAGGCCCACTGTTTGGCCCATAAGAGCAGCCTTCCTCCCCAGGACACCTGGCATGTTACCTGCCTCCACCATCTGACATCTCTGGTCCACCCCTCCCTGGAGGAAACAATGAGGCTACTGTGACCCACACAGAATTCTGGTAGCCTCTGAGGTCACCACAGAGATAACCTTACCACCCCCTGCACCAGGAGCACAAGTCTGTGGAGGCCAGCCATGGGTGACCATCCTTGATCCTCTCTCTGGCCACCCAGGGAAAGGTGAGGGCGGGAGCCCAAGAGAAAGCCTCGGAGAGGACCAGGAACCAGGACGCACCTCAGCCATCATGCAAAGAGCAGCCCAGTGGAGACTACCAGCTGCCCTGGAGGTCCTTGCACCCAAGACATTTCACCTACCCCAGGGAGAGAAGCCGAAAGGCACTTCGCCACTGTCCCTGTCAGTGCCCTTGACCTCAAATACTGCCTCGAGTGGAGGCCAGCAGGGCAGTGTGTCCCTAGCAAGAGAGCGACTGGGCAACGCACCTGTGCCAAAGCCTGCCAGAAGCCCAGCATATCCAAAGTGATCCTGAGGGCTGTGGCAGACAGGGGGACCTGCAAGTATGTGTCCATGGCCACCCTGAAGAAGGCTGTTTCCACCGCGGGCTACGACATGGCCCGAAATGCCTATCACTTCAAGCGTGTGATCAAGGGGCTGGTGGACAAGGGCATGCTCAGCAGGTGACCGGCAGGGGGCCTCTGGCTCCTTCACCTTGGGCAAGAAGCAGGCCTCCAAGTCCAAGCTCAAGGTCAAGAGACAACAGCAGCGGAGGAGGCGCTCTGGGTAGTGCCTCTCTGGGCAGTGCCGCTCTGGGCAGTGCCCCTTTGGACAGCGCAGGTCACTACTGGGCTCCAAACAGGGGCACAAGTGACGTGTCAAGAGGGTTCAAAGGATCGCCAAGTGCCACTGCAATTAACGAGGCAGGCCGGGTAAGCAGTCAGGGGTGCCAAGCCCACCATTGGCTCAGTGCAGTGAGAATAAAAGGAAGCTAACATTTCACATCTGCCTCCTGGAATCTGGGGTTCAGGGGAGCGGGAGAGGAAAAGGGCTGGGGCACAGAGGAGGGGTAAGGCCATGTGTAGGAGAAACCAGGCCAAAATAAGAGAGGAAGGATTTGGGAAAGGCTGGCAGAGTTGGAAGCATTCATAGACACCAGCTAGTCCAACTGCGTGATCTTGCAGGTGGAGCATCTGAAGTCAGAAAGAAGGGTCACAGAGTAATTGTGTGGCAAAGCCTGGCCTAGACCGCAGGTGTCTGACTCATACTGAGACTGGGAGTCTCTTAAGTTGCTTCTCAAGCCCTTTCCCCCAGAGTGGCAGTAGCTCCCATTCCCCTGTGCCACAACAGGCTCTTCTTTTTTGGGGAAAAGAGTCTCACTCTGTTGCCCAGGCTGGGGTGCAGTGGCACAATTACGGCTCACTGCAGCCTCAACCTCCCAGGCTCAAGCGATTCTCCTATCTCAGCCTCCCAAGTAGCTGGGACCACAGGCATACTCCACCACGCCTGACTAATTTTAAAAAAATTTTTATGGAGATGGGGTCTCACTGTGTTGCCCAGGCTGGCCTCAAAATCCTGGGCTCAACCAATCCTCCTACCTCAGCCTCCCAAAGTGCTGGGATTACAGGCATGAGCCACCACACCCAGCTCACTAGAAACTCTTCTGTGGACACCAGCAGATAAGAAGGCAGAGTCAGGAAAGATCAGGCCCAGGATCCAGCCAGCCAGGGCTAGGACTCAGAGGTTAAGGGAAGGGGTGAGCATCACCCCAGAAAGATTTATTTTGTCTCTGCTGTTCATGGCATAGTTTGGGGGTGGGGGTCCAATAACTGTCTAGGTGGGCTCCCACCCCACCCCCAGCTTTCCCTTACTCACTCAGAGGTAGCCAGGTCTCTCTTCAGCCTGTGGGAAAGTGAAGGAGAGGGTTAACCCAGTTCTGGGCTTCACCCCAAGGTGCCCCAGGGCTCCGGTGTGTGTGGAGGTCAGTGTGCGATTATCCACAATGCCCTCCTGGTGCCAGGCCAGGCAGGTCTCAAGCCCCAAGTTGCCTACAAAGGGGCCCCACACTCCTTTTGTGCCTGAGAACCCCACTCCCAGGGCGTCTGGGTCCCACACAGCACAAGTGCCACCAGGAGTCCCATGGGTGTAAGCTCCAGCAGGTACTCCCCTGCCCTTCATGCCCACACTCACCTTCCCTCCCGCCGGCAGCACATGACGTAGGCCAGCAGCAAGGTGAGAAGCAGGGCCACGAGCAGGGGCACCAGGAGGGTGACCAGAGCATCCACCAAGAAGTCACGGTCTGGGGCCTCAGTGGGTGGGCAGAAGAACGGGTCATGCTCCAGGATCCCATCGCCTGGGGTGGGCATCTCATCTGCAGGCTCCGGGACTGACTTATCCACCTGCACAGAGAGCTCAGGGCTGGTGCAGGAAGTGGCTGGCTGGACACAGAGGTCCCCAGAAACAGGGCAGGGGCCAGGACTAGGGGGCAGGAGACACAAAGTCCAGCAGAGGCAGGACAGTGCACTGGTTAATGCACAGCTCTAGGGTCTGACCTCCTGGTTTGAATCGAGACTCAGACAAGTGCTTGGCTAGGATGATTATGTGCCTCTGTTTCGTCACCTCTAAAGTCAGAAGGATAATAGTAGCACCTGTCTCCTGGAGTGGGGGTGAGCATCAAATATGTTGATGGGACAGTGCCCAGCACATAGCAAGGGCTCAAGAATGTTGTCAATTACCAGTCACTGGCTGTGGACCCTGAATGAGTCCCTGCTCTGTTGGTCAATTCACAGGAACAGAGTACACCAGCAGTGGGATCCTGTGAACCTCAGCTCAGTATCCAAAAAGCTGTTGTGAGCATCTTTGGTTTATAGTGTGAAGAGTTCTCAGATCCTTGTTGTAAGTGGGTTTGCTAGGTAGAACCTTAGAGAAAATCAGACAGAGCTGTCACGCAGAGGCCCTTGGTAGGGAAAGGGGCTTTGGGAACCAGACTATAACATAGCTGTTGGCCTGGGCAGATCTGGAGCGCGGGAGTTGGAGACCCCACATGTGGATTGCGGACTCTGTCGCCCCCTTGTGGGAGTAAGGTAGAACTTCAGGCCGTGTGTGTGTGTGTGTGTATCATCAGACTAAGCCTGTGGGCAATACTGAGAGCATCAGAGAAAGAAATGGGGACTGGAGCAATCAGAGAGACGGAGGTAGGAAGCAGCATGGGAGGGAAGGTGGACGGTGATGGGGGACCAGGCCCAACCCACCCCTGGACCCAGGATCCCTCCTCACCAGGGTCACATTGCACCAGTCAACGCGGAAGTGGGGAGCCAAGGTGTCGTAGCAAGACAGAAGTGGAGGCTGGCCCTGGGCACAGCGGGCATGGCTATCGGGGGATGCCACCATCTTCAGGCAAGTCGAGAAAGGTGAGGCAGAACCCACCTTAATGTACACCCTGGGACCAGATAGAAGTCACTGTCAGCAGAGTGGGGGCAGGGGGCACCAGGCACCACTCTCCAGGGGTTGTTGAAACTGTCCTGATTGTAGGCTATGACCTGGGGATGGGATGGGGGAGACAGCTAGGAGGGAGGATTAAGGGAGGAACATGGCGCAGCTGGGGTCTGGCAGGAGTCACAGTCCTCCCAGAGATCTGAGGTCATGGTGAGAGTACCCAGAGCAACCCATTCTTCTAGGGGGCCTTACCCTCCCCACTAAGGAATGTCTTTTAATGGATGGATCTGGTATGTCCTCATGAGGCACCAGGAAGTACAGAGTTCAGGGTAACTAGGGTCTGGGCTCTGGAAGGACAAGGATATGGGGGGGTAGTCAGAGGGGAGTGGAGAGTGGTGTGACACTGGGAGGAGGAGATGTGCATGGTAAAACCCCACCTGGAAATTAGGGAGACCCTTGTTCTATGCCCGCCACAAGCAGCATCCTCCTCTTTCAGGAAGTCCTCTAGGGTTGCACACCTACCCTTCTTTTCGGCCCTCAATGGGAAGGGGGACACGGCCCCCACGGTCCAAGGCAGAAGTGATGTTGAGCAGCTGAAGCTCTCCCGGCTCCCAGAGTCCCCCCAAGGCTGAGAGGAAGCGGCTGGCAGGGGCTGAGGGCAGCACCTCCTCCACATCATGGCTGCACACCAGGAACTCAGCTTGGTATGGCAGCAGGGGGCCTGGGAAGGCCAGGTGGACACCTCAGGCTGCACCCAGACCCAGCTCTGCCCAGCGAAGTCTCCCCGAAGCTCCTCTCCACATCCCCGCACACCCCTTCAGGCCCCTCAATGTCCCATCCATCACAGACCCCAACGAGCCAAGGCCCCATAGTCTCTGCAAGGCAACCGGTAACAGAACTCCAGAGCCTGGAACCCCAGCCCAGCACCCATTCTCTAAGGCCTTGTCCCCACTTTCCAGGATGCCCTGCTCCACTCCTCTCCAAGCCTCTCCCGGCCACAGCCCCCTCCCTTTCCAGGGGAGGTCCCCCAAGACTGGCATTGGTGAGGAAGGGATGGGGCACAGCTAGAGGTACCTTCCGAGTCCCCAATCTCCAGCACCAGCCTCTGCCGAGTGGTATCAAAGCTGTCCCGATTGTAGGCTGTGACCTGGGGGATGGGATAGACACCTGAGAGGTGGATTAGGGGAGAAACGTGGCACAGCGGGGGCCTGGCAGGAGAGGACTCAGATACCAAATTAGAGGTATGTAAATTATATGTAAATGACTGTGAAGGAACGCCCAATCCGACTGGTAGGGCTGCTCCTAGGAGGCCACGTTGGCCCACCCCTATGATTTTCTCAGGGTCCCTGACGGCACCTCAATGACCTGGCGCCCACGATCTTCTGGGGTGGCAGAGCCGTAGAGGAAGCCAGGGTGGTGCGGGCTGCGCTGGGTGTAGCGGAGCCACCGGGGCAGGTCTGGGTGTCCCTGGAGGTGGGCGTGGTAGGTGATGCGGACAGCGGGTGGGACAGCTGGTGGAAGCGAGGAGAGGGGATTAGAGTCATAGCAGGAGCCCTCCGGGGTCCACCCCAGCCCGCCCGCCTGGGTGCCTGTCAGGCCGCTCACCGACGTGCTCAGGAAGGCTCAGAAAGGTCTCATGGTCCAAGGTGTGCACAAAGACACGGCCCACAAGTGGGTATAGCGTGGTCTGCTGGGCCTCGGTGTCCCCCAGTCCTGCCAGGAGAACTGTGGGGACCCCACAAGTCCCAAACACACAGGCCAGCCTCAGTCCCGGGCAGGGGATAAGATCCCTTCCCCACCAAGTCCTTGGAGCCCCTAAGGGACCAAGAGAAGCGCTTCCTTTGCTGCCTCCCAGGAAGGGATTGGGGTGGGGGTGAGGGAGCAGGCCCTGCTGGGTTAGACATTTTAAATGGGTTGTGGGATTCGTGGGAGAGCCTCTCCCACAACCTTTCCATTCCTTGTTTTAGGCCCCTATTAATGGTGCAGTGGGCAGGGACTGATGTTTGACTGGGAAGTGTGTGTATGAGGGTGTGTGTGTGTGAGGGTGTGTGTGTGTGAGAGGGTGGGTATGTGTGAGGGGTTGTGTGTGAGGGTGTGTGGGGATGTGTGTATGAGGGTCTGTGTGAGTGTGGGTGTGTGAGAGGGTGTGTGGGTAAGAGTGAGAGTTGTATGAGGGTGAGTGTGTGTGAGGGTGCGTGTGTGAGGGTATGTGGGTGTGCGTGGGTTGTGTGATGATGTGTGAAGGTGTGTGTGTCAGGGTGTGTGTGAGGGTGTGTGGGTGTGTGAGGGAGGGTTGTGTGAAGGTGTGTGGGTGTGTGTGAGGGAGGGTGTGTGTGAGAGTATGTGAGGGTGTGTGTGTGAGGGTTGTGTGTGTGAAGGCGTGTGAGGGTGTGTGTGTGAGGGTGTGTGTGAGAGTGTGTGAAGGTGTATGTGAGGGTGTGAGGGGGTGTGTGAGGGTGTGAGGGGGTATGTAAGAGTGTGTGAGGGTGTGTGTGTGAGGGTGTGAGGGTGTGTGAGGATGTGTGAGGGTGTGTGAGGTGTGTGAGGGTGTGTGTGAGGGACAGTGGGTGTGTGAGGATATGTGAGGGTATTTGAGGGTGTGTGTGAGTGAAGGTGTGTGTGTGTGTGAGGGTGAGAGTGTGTGGGAGTGTGTGAGGGTGTGTGTGAGTGAAGGTGTGTGTGAAGGTGTGAGGGTGTGAGGGGGTGTGTGAGGGTGAGTGTGAGAGTGAGGGTGTGTGTGAGGGTGTGAGGGTATGTGCGAGAATATGTGAGGGTGTGTGAGGTGTGTGAGGGTGTGTTTGAGGGAGAGTGTGTGTGTGAGAAGGTATGTGAGGGTGTGTGAGGGTGTGTGTGTGAGGGTGTGAGGGTGTGTGTGAGGATGTGTGAGGGTGTGTGAGGTGTGTGAGGATGTGTGTGAGGGACAGTGGGTGTGTGAGGATATGTGAGGGTGTGTGTGAGTGAAGGTGTGTGTGTGTGAGGGTGAGAGTGTGTGGGAGTATGTGACGGTGTGTGTGAGTGAGAGTGTGTGTGAAGGTGTGTGTGAAGGTGTGAGGGGGTGTGTGAGGGTGTGTGTGAGTGAGGGTGTGTGTGAGGGTGTGAGGGTATGTGAGAGAATGTGTGAGGATATGTGAGAGAATGTGTGAGGGTGTGTGAGGTGTGTGAGGGTGTGAGGGAGAATGTGTGTGTGAGAAGGTATGTGAGGGTGTGTGAGGGTGTGTGTGAGTGAAGGTGTGTGTGTGAGCGTGTGTGAGGGTGTGTGGGAGTGTGTGAGGAAGAGTGTGTGTGTGAGGGTGTGTGAGGGCGTGTGTGAGTGAAGGTGTGTGTGTGAGGGTGTGTAGGAGTGTGTGAGGGTGTGTGAAGGTGTGTGTAGGGGTGGAGTGTGTGAGGGTGTGTGAAGGTGTTTGTGAGGATGTGCGAGGGTGTGTGAGGGTGTGTGTGTGGGGGTGTGTGAGAGGGTGTGTGGGAGTGTGTGAGGGTGTGTGAGGGTGTGTGAGGGTGTGTGTGGAGGTGTGTATGGGGGGTGTGTGTGTGAGGGTGTGTGAGGGTGTGTGGGAGTGTGTGAGAGTGTGTGAGGGTGTGTGTGAGTGAAGGTGTGTGTGTGAGAGTGTGTGAGGGTGTGTGAAGGTGTGTGTAGGGGTGGAGTGTGAGAGGGTGTGTGAAGGTGTTTGTGAGGATGTGCGAGGGTGTGTGAGGGTGTGTGTGTGGGGGGGTGTGTGAGGGTGTGTGGGAGTGTGTGAGGGTGTGTGGGGGTGTGTGAGGGTGTGTGAGGGTGTGTGTGGGGGTGTGTATGGGGGGTGTGTGAGGGTGTGTGAGGGTGTGTGGGAGTGTGTGAGAGTGTGTGTGAGGGAGGGTGTGTGTGAGTGAAGGTGTGTGTGTGAGGGTGTGTGGGAGTGTGTGAGGGTGTGTGAAGGTGTTTGTGAGGGTGTGTGAGGGTGTGTGAAGGTGTGTGTGGGGGGTGTGTGTGTGAGGGTGTGTGTGAGAGGGGTGTGTGTGTGAGAATGTGAAAGGCACTGGGAAAAGAATCCCATGCTAAATGCCCAAGAGCCCGGAGGAGAGGAAGAGGGGGCCGGGAGCCTACAGAAGGGGAAGGGTAGCCATTCTGTGCCTGGAGACCCCACCTTCCTCCCCTGAAATACAGGGAAGAAAAAGGCCTGCCCTAGAGGCCAGCAGGAGCTGAGCAAAAGGAATCCTAAGCCCAGGAGAGGAGCAGAGGACTTGGCCGCCAGCTCCACCCTCCCTCCCAGGGCCAAATTTAGCCTCTGGGCTCAGAAGCTGCTGCCCAGACAGCTCATTAAAGGGTCCGCGACCCTCTGGGCTTTCACTGTCAAACTCACCCCCGCCCTAGGACACCTCCAGCCCTCAGAGCTCCCAGGCTCCTCATCCCAGAGCCCAGCTCCCAGCCCCATTCCCTGGAACCCCAGCCAGCCATGGCATTAACACCCCAAAGCCCTTCTGGCCCCTGCCTCACCCAACCCAGATCCCTGTTCTGCGGGCCCTCCATACCTCCATCTTACCACCCCTAAATCCTACCCCCTCATCCCAGGCCTCCCCCTTGAGCAAGGCCCTAACTTGCCCACGAGGAGAGGAGTCCAGAAGAGTGTCACAGCCATGGCTGCCCGGCCTGGCCCGCCCCATGAGTGACAGAGACAGGGGGCAGGGAGGAGAGGAGGGAAGGAGGGAGGTGGCTTGGGGCAGCTGGGTGCCAGCGTCAGCCTCCCCTCCCTGCCTGGAGTAGGCACTGAATCTGGGATAGACACGCTCGTCACATTCATTGTCCCTCTGATCGTCCCCTCCAGTGGCCACAGTGTTTTCTAAACCACCAACCTGGCCACCTCCATCCTTCCTTAAAACTCTAATGCTTCTCATGGCCCCTGAGTTCCCAGCTCATCCCCAGTTGGTGGCTTTCTGGCCCGTCCTGAACCTGGCCAGTTGGTCTAGAATCCCATCCTCTGCCCCCACCCTCCCAACCCCAGGCCCCTGCTCAGCCTCACTCCGCTCCTGCCTAGCTTGGCAGACTCTCTCAAGTCTCCATGCCTTCACCCAGGCTATTCCCTCTGCCTGCAGTTCCCTTCCCATCTTGATTCAAGCAGCAGCCTTCCAGTCACCTTTCCAGACTCTGCACAGATGTCCTCTCCTCTCTGAAGCCTTTCTGACCTCCCTTCCTCTGCTAGGCCAAGCTGGGTGACCCCTCCGCCCCTGCGTGCTTTTCTGGGCACAACCCCACCGCACAACACTGCTCCAAGCTCCTCGAAGACTAGGATCTTGTCATATTTGTATCCTTGGGCCTGGCACAGGGCCTGGAAACTAGTAGGTGTAGCCGGCTGGTGGCAGTTTCCTTAACAGCAAATGTAGGTGCCATCCACCCAGCCTTTATCCCCAGTCCAAGCACTTCAGTTGGAAGTCTAGCAAACCCGGGACAGGACTAGCCAGGTAGAGACAGCTGAGCGGAGGAGGCGCCTTCTCTGGCCCATGGAGTCAGGGCTCAGTGCACAGACTCGGAAGCCTGGAGGTGGGCACGAGTCCCACCTTGGCCACTTGCTGGGGATGCAGCCTTGAGTGTGCCATTTGCCCTCTAGCTCATTTCCACAACTAGAAACTGGCAAGAATAGTGCTTGCCTCTTGGCATCATTGTGAGGACTCCATAAAGTAATGAATGCAGTGCATATTTATGGAACACCTGCTATGTATCAGACATTGAAGTTGCAGAGACAAGCAAACCTCTGCCCACGTGGAGGTCACCTGCCAGTGGGTAATACCAGCTAGCCCTGCCAGCTACTGTGCTGAGAGTCTTACATATATCTACCTGTATTACCTCATTCCACCCTCTCAGCAGTTCCATGAGGCAGGTATTATTACTGTGCCAATTTAACAGATGATAAAACTGAGGCACAGGGGTGTATACCTTCCCCAAGGCCACATTGCTGATGAGCAGAATGCAGGCAGATGGCTTAGCCCAGTGCCTGACTCAGTCAATGACAGCTGCCAATGTACTTGCCCGGCCCTGCTTGCCCTTCCTTCCTGCCTCTGCCAAAGGATCTCAGTCCAGGGGTGATGGGGCATGGTGTCCTCTCCCCAGGTCTCCCACTTAGGGCAGGCACAGGGGCACTCTCCCCAGGTGCCCTGAGAAGGGAGCAGGGACCTATGGCTGCCAGGGTTCGCAAATCCTTGGTGCCTGTGTGAGCGCTCCTCCAGGGCCTCAAGATGACAACAAAATACTCAGGCAAGGATCGCTTGGGTCCAGCCTAAGGGCACAGGTGTTGGCCTGCAGATGGGGTGACTGGTAGGCAGGTTACTCAGTCCTTGTCCCTTCCTCTCTCTCTCTCTCCACCCGACTGACCTGCTCATCCCTGGAGAGTCACCAAATTCCAGAGTCAGCGTCCCCTCAGGCAAGGTGGCATTTGTCCCAGCATCACCTGGCCATCTCTCTGTCTTCTCAGAGACAGAGGGAGGGAGGAAGAAAGGTTCTGGATGCAGAGGGAGAGTCTGAGGGCTCTGGGGGAGCAGGCAGAAGTGCCAGCGCCCGGGCGCCTGCTCAGCCTCACCCCTGAGCCTCTCCATGTGACTCCCCGCCCCCCACTGTCCCCCTAACTATTTTTGGAGCCACCCACTCAGCTGTCTTAAGGTAGCAGTGCCTGGCCCCAGTGTCACCAGGCCCATGGAGGCCAGCCTTCCTTAATGAAAAGCTGCAGCCACTTCCCCATCAGATCTTCCTTGCCCAATTCAGGGGAGCCAGGGACTGTCCCACAAGCCAGAAAGTCCCCCAGAAACCCTCCTCAGACCCCTCAGCCATCAGAGGACCTTCCCACTCAGAGCTGTCTGGTTTGCAGCCTGCTGCTTGTAACAACACAGCACCTTCTGTCTGTTGGGTCTAGGGGTGGGAAGGGAGGTCACAGGGTCTTTAAACTTCTTAGTTCGAAAAATTTACAGCATACTATCATAAGCCCCCATGTATCTGTCACCATTCTTCAACAATTATCAACTCAGGGCCAATCTAGTTTCATCTATACCCCTCCTGATTAATTTCATCCATCAATATTTCAGTGTGTATCTTTAAATGATAATGACTCTTTTTAACGTAATTACATAACATGTTCAGTTATTAACATCATCAATAAAATTCCTTAATATCAAACTTCTAGTGTTCAAATTTCCAATTTCTAGTAAATATATATATATTTTTTACAGTGTATTTGTTTGAATCAGGATACAAAGAAGGTACACACATTGCAACTGATTGATGATTGATAGGGCTCTTTTTCTTTTTTTTTTTTTTTTTGAGACAGAGTCTCGCTCTGTCACCCAGGCTGGGGTGCAGTGGCATGATCTCGGCTCACTGCCACCGCCGCCTCCCAGGTTCAAGCAATTCTCCTGCCTCGGTCTCCCAAGTAGCTGGGATTACAGGCACACGCTACCACACCCAGCTAATTTTTGTATTTTTAGTAGAGATGGAGTTTTACCTTGTTGGCCAAGCTGGTCTCAAACTCCTGACCTCAAGTGATCCACCCACCTGGGCCTCACAAAGTGCTGAGATTATGGGTGTGAGCCACTGTGCCCAGCCACAGCTCTTTTAAATTTCTTCAAATCTGTAGGTTCCCATACATCTTTCTCTGTCTTTCTTTTTTCTTTCCTTCCTTCCTTCCTTCCTTCCTTCCTTCCTTCCTTCCTTCCTTCCTTCCTTCCTTCCCTCTCTCCCTCCTTTCTTCCTTCCCCCCCTCTCTCCTCCTTCCTTCCTTTCTTTCTTTCTTCCCTCCTTCCTCCTCCTTCCTTCCTTCCTTCCTTCCCTCCTCTCTCTCTTTCCTTGAAGGAGCCAGATAATTTCTTCTGTAGTTTTTTGCCCTCTGGATTTTGCTGATTGCATCTCTATGGTGATCTTTAACATGTTCCTTCCACCTCCATACTTCCTGTACGTTGTATTTCCTATACATTGTTATCTCCTGTAAATCGTAGTTGGATCTAGAGGCCTCATAAGGTTTACGTTCAATTTCCTTCTTTGAGACCACTTCATAGGTAGTGATAGTGTTCTTCCATTTGAAGGCACATCATGCGTTTCTGTGGTCTTGGCAGTGTCAGTGCCTCCGCCATTAGCTTTTTATTTTGTGTGTGTGTGCAGAATAGTGATATTCAAATTTGATCACTCTGATCATGCCTTCCTTTATTAGCTGGAATAACTATAGACAGAAACTGCCCCTTGAGATTTGGTTACTGAGTGGGAAAGTCCGTATAAGAAAGACAAGAGAAACGCTGGACTCTACCTGTATTAAACAGTTTCAGAATAAAGAGCTGACTCCCTAGCATCCTCCAAACTCTGGCCAGTCCGATCTATTTTGGTAGTAGTAGAATGATGAATACATGGTTTACACTGATCTGATTGCTTCAGTTCATTGAAACTAGGGTCCCTTCTGGTGCTCATATTATCTATCTTTAGCTCTCCATTTTGTCCTCCCCAGTTGGGGCGTCGGTCAGGGTAGCTGGAGGGGTCGGGGCTCACACCCCGCCTTGCACAGCTGGTGCCTGTGCCGTGCTACAGGCTCCACTGGGACTTCCCCGGCCTCTGCCTCACTCCTGCGGCCCAGCCCTGCCCTGAGCTAGTCGCTTCTCTGTCCTCGCCTTTTTGACATCCGCATCCGTCTCTCCAGCTCTCTGCCCTGTCTCTGCCCTGTCTCTGCCCACCAGTGCCTAAATGTAAGCCCTCTGGTCCTTTGTCCCTGTATCTCCCCATCCCAGTGAATATTTGCTGAATGAACGAATGAATGAATGAATGCTATCCAGTGTGTCTCATTCAGCTTCAGTCTCTGTGCACCTGTCTCTAAATCTCTTGAGGTCTGAGGCCGTGTTTTCTTTATCTGCATCTATACGTTGCCGTGAGGGACAAAGGAAAGGGCTTCTCGTCATTGTGATCTGATTCTCGCATCTGCCTCCCAGACTCCACCCACATCTTTCTCCCCCGTCCCGTTCACCGCCTCCAGCGCAACAACAAAGACTGCGACCTGGCCAGTCAGCCACGAGAGGGCGCATTCGCTGGCGCCTGCCCGGTCTTGCGCCTGCGCGATGTTGGGGCGGAGCGGGAGTCGGGGGCGGGATGCCTGCGGAGCGCACCGCCGGGGCTGGGGATGCGCGTCAGCAGTGCGTGCCGGGCGCCGCAGTTACAGGGGGCGACGCAGGAGGGAACCCAAGGCCACGAGCTCCATCTCGTCCTCCCCTTCCTGATCCAGAAGACGCTCTAATCTACAGGGGGACAAGAACCCGCACGGAGGCAGGGGGCTGGACATAATGATCTCTTCCCGGTCCCACCTCCACCCATCCCACCATCTGTATCAAGCCTCCGACTTCCAAGGACATTTCTATATCCCCCCAGACATTTTGGGATACCAGCCTGGAGACCTAAATGTACCCAGAATCTCCCGCCTTTTTATCGGTGAATTTCAGCCCGCAAAGGGTTCCGTGAGCCTCTGACTGCCCAAATCCATCACATGAGTTGGAATGCCAGGGACCATTCCCGGCCAAACGTTAGCTTACAGGAGAAAGAGAGAAGAGGAGGGACTGTCCGAGGTGCCTCGGCACTATGCCTGCACAGCTGGATCTCTGCACACGGAGCCCTGGGCCGTTTCCACCCAGACGCTCCCACTCCATCAAGCGGGGGTAAGAAGGATCAATGAGATAATGGAAGCGAAAGGGCTTTGCTAACTGTAAAGCTCTGGAGAAAGTAAGGATGTTTTATTTATTTATAACTGACAGTGCAAGGTAATAGCTGCCCAGGGCCAGCCCACAGGTAAAGCCCAAGCCCAAATCTAAAGTCAGATTTAGAAGTCATCATTCACTGATAGAAGGATTGGGAAAATAAGGCCAGGCACGGTGGCTCACGCCTGTAATCCCAGCACTTTGGGAGGCCGAGGTGGGCAGATCCCGAGATCAGGAGTTCCAGATCAGCCTGGCCAACACGGTGGAAACCCCGTCTCTTCTAAAAATAATTAGTCGGACGTGGTGGTGGGTGCCTGTAATCCCAGGTAATCAGGAGGCTGAGGCAGGAAAGTCTATTGAACCCGGGAGGCAGAGGTTGCAGTGAGCTGAGAGCGTGCCATTGCACTCCAGCCTGGGTGACAGAGCGAGGTTCCATCTCAAAAAAAAGTTTAAAAAAAGAAGGATTAGGAAAATAAGAGGCAAACGTCTCTGACATCTTCTGTAGACTGAATGATTATTTATGTAGAAAATCAAGAGATTCTACAGGCATATTATTAGAGTGATTAAGTGAAGTCATGCTGGACAAAGGTCAACATCCAAGTACAAAAAACCATATAAAATTCAGCAGTGTTTCTATGCACTAGCAATACTTCATTAGAAATCACAGTATCTTTTCAAAAATAAATCATTCGCAATAAAATTAAAATTGTACAGAACCCAGAAAAAAATTACAAAATACATCACAAGATATTTAGGAAGTAAAACATAGGCTACAATAGTAATAAATGGAGAGCCGTAGAGAAGTATTAGGTTAGGGATGAGACGCCTCAATGTTATGAAGCCGATTCTCTCCACATTAATCTGTTGATTCATTGCAGGTCCAATAAATATCCCAACAGGATTTTTCACAGAGCTAGGCAAACTGATTCTAAAATTCATAGAGAAGAGCAAAGACCCAAGAAAAAAGTAGACAATTCTGAAAAAGAATAAGGAAACAGACCTGGCCCTAACAAATACCAAGACTTTTTTGAAAGTGATAATAATTAAAACAATGTGGTATTGGTGTCGGGCTAGACAAAGGGATCAATAGAATAGAGTGCCCAGAAACAGATCCAAGTATATGTGGGAATGTGATTTATGATAGTGGCAGCACTGCAACTCAGTGAGAGAAAATAGGCTTCAATAAAACGTGTTGTGACAATTGGCTTTTCCTATGAAAAATCTTCACACCATCCATAAATATGAATTCCAGATGGATTAAAGACCTAAAAGTGAAAAACAAAACTTTAAAATCATTAGGAGAAAATGTAGGAGACCTAAGGGTAGGAAAGCATTTCCTTTTTTTTTTTTTTTTTTTTTTGAGACGGAGTCTTGCTCTGTCACCCAGGCTGGAGTGCGGTGGCCGGCCGGATCTCAGCTCACTGCAAGCTCCGCCTCCCGGGTTTACGCCATTCTCCTGCCTCAGCCTCCCGAGTAGCTGGGACTACAGGCGCTCGCCACCTCGCCCGGCTAGTTTTTTGTATTTTTTTAGTAGAGACGGGGTTTCATCGTGTTAGCCAGGATGGTCTCGATCTCCTGACCTCGTGATCCGCCCGTCTCGGCCTCCCAAAGTGCTGGGATTACAGGCTTGAGCCACCGCGCCCGGCCGAAAGCATTTCTTAGACAAGAGACACACTCAAAAAAGATCGGCCGATTTTTATTACATTACCCCCAAAAAGCCCTCTGCTATGAAAATGACATTATGAATAAAGTTAAGAGACAAGGAGCAGCCTGGGTGGCAATGGTGACAGCATACACAACAGATAAAGGGTTAGCATTCATAATATAAAGACCTCCTAGGAATCTACAAAATTAGCTGGGCATGGTGGTGTGCACCTGTAATCCCAGCTATGTGGGAGGCTGAGGCAGGAGAATCACTTGAACCTGGGAGGCAGAGGTTATAGTGAGCCAAGATTGCGCCATCGCACTCTAGCCTGGGCAACAAGAGCAAAACTTTATCTTAAAAAGAAAGAAAGAAAGAAAGACTTCCTAGGAGTCAATATGGAAAAGACAGAAGTTTTATTTTATTTTTATTTCTTCTTCTTCTTTTTTTTTGAAACAGGGTCTCGCTCTGTCACCCAGGCTGGAATGCAGTGACACAACCTCGGCTCACTGCAGCCTCTGCCCCTCCAGGCTCGAGTGATCCTTCCACATCAGCCTCCCAAGTAGCTGTGACTACAGGCACATGCCACCTTGCCCAGCTTATATATTTATATATGTGTATAAAACATATATATTTTATATATAATAAATAATATATAAAATATATGTATATATATTTTTTGGTAGAGATGGGGTTTCACCATGTCGCTCAGCCTTGTCTCAAACTCCTGGGCTCAAGCAATCTTCCCATCTTGGCCTCCCAAAATGCCAAGATTACAGGTGTGAGCATCCACACCTGGCCTATCTTTTTTCTTTCACGGTACTCATCAAGTAGTAAGGACAGACATTTTTTGTGCCACTCCAAATAGCATCCCTTCCTTCTTCCTTGATAATCAGAACCGCATCCTGATTCAGGAGTTTGGGCTTTGTGGGAGGCTCGGCCTTCCTCAGCCCCATCAGGTGAACGATGATTGGTCTAAATATAGCATGATAATTTAGTTCCTCTGGTCAATGATTAGTTTAGGTGTGAACGTTTATGCAATTCTGGAAGGTCTCCTGGTGGGGACCCCTGCAAAAGAGACTAATAAGAAAGCATCCAGTTTCTTCTGTCTCTGACGTTGTTATCTGCACAAGAAAGGCAGCCATCTTGGGACCACGAGGGGGCCAGTCTAAGAGACAAATCAACACAATGAAAGGGTGTTGGAAAAAGACAAAAAGAACCTGGTCCTTGATGTCACAGCGGGGCCTCTGAATTAACCACCCCCAGGACTTCTTGTTATGTGAGCTAATAAACATTACTTTTTGCTTAAACCCCTTCTAGTTGGGCTTTCTGTTGTAACTTGCACCAAAAACTACAATAGGATAGCAAAGGATATGAACATAAGTGATTTGCCTGGAGGAAACCCACATGGTCAATGAGAATAAGGTGCTCAACCTCATAGGCAGGGAATGCAGCTGCAAATGAGATGCCACTTCATGCCCATCAGATTGGCAAACATAAGTCTAACAAGAGCAAAAGTTGGCAAGGATGTGGTCAAACAGGATATCTTATACAAACGCTGGTGGTGAAAGGATCAATTGGTTCAGCCGCTGTAGAGAGCAGTTTGGCAGTACTAGTCAACTTCAAAGTGTGCCTGCCCGACAAGCTTAGCTTTCTAATTCTAAGTATATGCCCTAATAATGGGTTCAGAGAAAAGTCCAAGCATGTTAATTGAAGCCCTGTTTATATAATAGCAAAACAGGCCAGGCACAATGGCTCATGCCTGGAATCCCCAGCACTTTGGGAGGCCGAGGCGGGCAGATCACTTGAGCTCAGGAGTTTGAGACCAGCCTGGCCAACATGGTGAAACCCTGTCTCTGTGAAAAATACAAAAATTAGCTGGACACAGCGGCATGTGCCTGTAATCCCTGCTACTCGGGAGGCTGAGGTAGGAGAATCGCTTGAACCTGGGAGGCGGAGGTTGCAGTGAGCCAAGATTGCGCCATTATACTCCAGCCTGAGAGACAGAGCGAGACTCCATCTCAAAAATAAATAAATAAATAAATAAATAGCTATAATAGCAAAACATAGAAACCTAAACACCCAATTGATAAATACATTGTGGCTTATTCTCCTGATAAAATAATCAACAGAAGTTAAAATGAACAAATCAAATGAACAAATGTGGCTACATTGTAAAAAACATGTTGACTGGAAAAATGGTACACATAGTACGATGGCCATTGCATAAATTTTTTTTTTTTTTCTTTTCAGGGTCTTGCTCTATCACCCAGGCTGGAGTGCAGAAGTACAGTTATAGCTCACTGCAGCCTGGAACTCCTGGGCTGAAGTGATTCTCCCACTTCAGTCTCCTGAGTAGTCAGGACTATAAGTGCACACCTGGCTACTTTTTAATTTTTTTGTAGAGACGGGGTCTTGCCAATGTTGCCCAGGATGGGCTTGAAATCCTGGCCTCAAGTGATCCTCCCGCCTCAGCCTCCCAAAGTGCTGAGATTATAGGCATGAGACCCTGTACCTGCCCTTGTTACATAAATTTTTTAAATACATGATTCTAGGCCAGGCACAGTGGCTCATGCCTGTAATCCCAGCACTTTGGGAGGCTGAGCTGGGCAGATTACTTGAGGTCAGGAGTTCGAGACCAGTGTGGCCAACATGATGAAACCCTGCCTCTACTAAAAATACAAAAAGTAGCCGGGCATGGTGGCACGGGCCTGTAATCCTAGCTACTCAGGAGGCTCTGGCAGGAGAATTGCTTGAACCCGAGAGGCAGGAGAGGGGAATGGGGACTTATATGGGTATAGAGTTTCAGCTCTGGAAGATGAAAGTAAGTTCTAGAGATGGATGGTAGTGGTGGTTGCACAACAATGTGGTTATACTTAATGCCAATGACCTGTACACATAAAATGGTGAATTTTATATCTCTAGTTTGCTACAATTAAAATATAGTAATGCAAAAATTATGGTCTAGAAAAGCTGTATTCCAAGTGTGCCAGTGTTGGGGGAGGTGGACAATGGAACTGGGGAGAAAGAAAAGGGGGCTTGAAATTTTTTTTTTTTTTTTGAGACGGAGTCTCGCTCTGTTGCCCAGGCTGGAGTGCAGTGGCGCCATCTCGGCCCACTGCAAGCTCTGCCTCCCAGGTTTGTGCCATTCTCCTGCCTCAGCCTCCCGAGTAGCTGGGACTACAGGCGCCTGCCACCATACCTGGCTAATTTTTTTTGTACTTTTAGTAGAGACTGGGTTTCACTGTGTTAGCCAGGATGGTCTCGATCTCCTGACTTTGTGATCTGTCCCCCTTGGCCTTCCAAAGTGCTGGGATTACAGGCGTGAGCCACCGGGCCCGGCCGAATATTCTATTTTATATGTAAAAACCCAAAGCAAAAATGACACATTGCTAGCATTTGTAAATTTTGTCACATGATTCTCTGAAGGCTTCTTACTGTTAAAGAAACTTTCAAAGTAAAAGTAAAAAAGTAGGAATAATGAATGAACATTTTTGTAGAAAAAAGAGGTCTCTGAAGTGGAATTGCCCTGAAGTGCAGGATTTCTCACCCCACACCTCACCCCAAAGCCACCTGCGTACTGGGCACTGAGTGTGGGAGACCTGAGAGCTGGCGTTCTGGAGGCTGCACCTGCGCCAGGCAGAGCCTGGCGGGCTAGTGGGGATGGAGATGGCGGGATGCTGTTTCCCTTGACCCAGGGCAGATGAGGCAAAGGCTGGCAGGAAAAGGTGTCTCCGAGAGCCAGTCGCCTTCTCAGGCACCCACTGCACAAGATCTGGAGAGCAGATGAAACACAGAAACCATCCAAACACAGAAATGTGTATTATTAGCAGTGAGAGCAGGCAGTAGAAAGAGTTCTTTGAATCTGCTGATGACAAAATATATTGCCTAATCTTTCTGATTATTATTTTTTTTTTTTGACCTCCCTGCATATCTCTGGAGCTCCCATGGCTACGGGCTGTCTGCCTTGCAAAATACATATTTACAGGCCCTCTAAGCCCAGCTAAATATAGGCTTTCTTTTAAAGCAACTGATGATTTGGAGAAATCTTTCCTCTGTCCCACCCCTTCCCCCACCCCCCAACACACACACACCCTGACTCCTCCTACCGAGTCTTCCTCTCCAGTCTCCAAGATGTATCTGAACTTTCCAAGAGCCACTGGTGCAAGTGTGGAGAGTGATAGAAAGAAACCGGGTACAGCACAGGGAACCAGCAGCAAGGCAGACTCCTGGCTGTGAGAGGACCCTAAGGTACCCCTCTCCCTGCAGGGACAATGAGGGGCTTGAGGCACCCACAGGCAGGAGTGAAAAACCCTTTGGGAAGTAGAGAAGAGAGGTCATCCCAAGAGTGACCCCCAAAGATTTGGAGAAGCTGTAGGCAAGGGGTGTTTATATTTCAGAATTTCACATAATGAACCTTAAAAAAATGAGAGCCCCAAAGTCCTGTGAAGACACACATAGAAATACACATCCTAAGCCACACCTGCCCGCACATGCATGCAGGCGCACACCCCTACATGTGCCTGCATACCATGCAATCAGTAACAGCCAACACTCTGAGCCCCCTTTTAGTGCCTTATGCATTGAGGACCCATTTATTCTTCACGACAACTCTATGAAGTTGGTATATTATCTCCATCTTATAGAAGGAATTTGTTGAAGTCCCTTAGCCAGGGAATGGCAAGTTGGAGATTCTAACAAAGATGGCCCGACTTCAAGGCCTGTGTTCTGCTGTGCTCCATGCACAAAAGTGAGGGGACACCTACGGTTATCTATGCTCAGGAGACAGTCAAGTTGAGTTTTTTGAGGAAACTTAGGCTTTGGGAGGGGACATGACTAGCCCACAGTCATTCAGCAAATGAGGGCAGCTAGGACTCAATTCAGACCTCATGAACCCTAGCCTGGTCTGTTTCCTCTAAAACTAGGTATGTCACTCCTCAGCTTTCGTCATTCTCCCTGTGAAGAAGTCAGCCAAGGGTCACTAAAGGCCCCTCCAACACTGACATCCTGGATTTGAGGTGTACACACACAAGCATACCTTTCCAGCATCCTAGAACCAGCCCAAATCCCTGGCAGAGGACAACCCATGAGGGAGAGCAACTGGGTGGGGACCACTGGCTCACCACATAAGGATCCAAGTGCAGGGTCTAGGCCAACCTCTGCTTAGATGACCGTGGCCAAGGAAAAACCGCTTTTAGAAGCTGAGTCTCAAGGCCCCAGGACTGGAAAGAGAAGCCAGCCTTGGCACCCAGCCTGGGCCTGTGCCCAGGGCGCTGAGGTCTCGGGACTTATCACTCATCAGGCCTCTCCCTGCCTTCATCACCATCTTTGCAGTTACACCTGGTGTTTAAAACTAGCAAGCCTTGGGGAAGAATCCTAACAGAGCATCTTCCCAAGGGCCCTCATCAGATTTGGGGGTGTGTGGGAAAGCCATGGCGGGGGGCGGTTACCAGGAGGAGAGTTGGGGGTGAATTATCTCTGCCTATTGCAGCCTCTGGCCTTTTTAGCACGGGCTGGGAAAGGCATCTCCTCCCCCACACCCTCTCTTCCCTGTCTGAGCCACTCTTGTCTCTTTCTGGGCCTTCTTTTATCCTCCCAGAGCACAGAGGAGGATAAGTGACTTGTCCAAGGTCACACAGCCAGTAAGCAGTGGAGCCAAGATTTGAACGCTGGCAGCCTGGCTCCTAGGTCAACCACGCTATGCCAAGGCAAACGTAAGGAAGGAACTTCCATCCAAAGACCACCAGGCAACTTGGCCATCAAAGTCTCTTCCATGAAGACAAAGGGAAGAGAAAGGATGGTGAAATTATCCTGGAGTGCTTCCTCACCGGAGGAAGCAGGTGAAGATGACAGCCCAATAAATGAAAATTCGATTTAAAGCCTTCAGTTTGGATGGTAACCCTCTCAAACCCTCCTTGTTCCTATCAGGTGCCATTACTGCTCCAGACAGGCAGAGAAGGGATGGAGGGAATGATACCCCATTCTTCACCCATCTCACAGGCCAGCCAGCTTGGTGCCTGACAGCAGAGAACAAGTGACGGTGAAGCACTTACTGCTCCATAAAAGCATCTTTGGGAATTCTGGCCGGGGTGTTGCTCTGCTAACCAGGAGCCCATGAAATAATAATCCCACTGATTAGCCTCAGTCCCCCAAGCTCTGGCTATCTCCACCCTCTTGAAGCCCAAACCCCCTAGAGGGATTTGTTAAAGGGGTTTGTCCAGAGACTCATAAACCTTTGGACAAGGGAGACCCAAGAGAATCCCCGTAATTCCAGTTTGCTCTAAGCTGCTACCGGAAATGCTGGAGGTCCGAAGGTCTCTGGGCCTAGCAGCTGGGCCTCAATCCTCCTCCCACCCTCAGAAACTGGGGGCTTCCCCACCTGGCCAGAAGCGTGGGCACCGACCCCTTGTGCTGGGACCAGTTAAGATGACTCACCACCAAGGGTGTGGGAGATTCTGGGCAGAACACAGGGGCCTGCGCCCTCCTCCAATCCACACAAGAGCTTCTGAGGACATTGTCCAAACTTCCAAACCCCAGCTGGGTGAGGTTTCTGTCTTCTCTGGACTTCTGTATTGGGGTTGGGGGGCCTGTGGGGAGGGGTTTTCAAGACCGCATCTTGAGTTTGGAAATCCAAGTCCCAAAGCTTGCTCCTGACAGAGGCCTTCTAAGAAGGGTTAGGAGGGAGGCTTCTTCACCCTGCCCATCCCAAAGTGCACAACTGCGGAGGGGGAATTTTACTGGACAGCTGGGCAAAGATGCAGGTGGCATTTGGAAAGTCTGAGGTCTGGGTTCATTTCCAGCTCCAGCTCACAACCTAGATCTTCCCTCCTCCTTAGCACCAGCCTCAGGATCAGTCCTGCGGTTCCTGGCCCCTCCCGATCCCAATATCCAGGGTTCCCAGGCGGCTTCCCCACACCCCATCCCCCACGCTGTACTCTAAGCTCTTTTGCACATGGTAACGCGTTAATATCCCACAAAACCCACACACACCCCTGCAGTGGAGTGGTAAGAGGGCTCCCTTTGCCAGCCCTTCCAGGCCAGGGGGGAGAGAGTGGGAGATTAGGAAAAGGAGGAAGAGGATGGAGGGGAAGAGGGCGGGGGAGGAGGCAGAGGCCGCAGAAAGGCCTGAGATGCAGGAAGCAGCTGGGAGTGGGGGGAGGCTTTGTGCCTGAGTTGTTCTCTGGGTCCTAGGGCCCATTGTGTTCACCAGTTTCTGGGATGTGTGGACTGAACCCGCTCACCTGGACCTGTCCTGAGGGTGGACCCTCACACCCAGGGCCCAGGAAGCACCAGCACCTTAGGTGTGTATGTGGGGGGTGCAGAGAGCATCAAACAGCTTTCTGGGTTGCCAGGACAGGGGTTGTGTAGGTCACTGTCACCCTCCCCACCCCCCCACCCCCACCGGAACACAGTCGCCAGGATCCTTTAAATCAGAGACCCAAGTTAGAGCTCTCACTGGGAAAACTTTGGCCCCAGGCCTCTAGAATTCCTGCTCCCAAACCCTTCCTTCCGGTTTGAGAGGCAGGAGTGCCAGGGTAGGGGCCTGAAGACGGGTGCACAGCAGACAGGCGACAGGACATCCTCTCCAGACGTCTAAAGGGGCAGTTTTGGTGATCCCCTGCTACTTGGATGACGGGGTCCACCTCCTTTCTTCACGACCCCTCCCCCACCATCGAAAGGTCACCAGCACTGGGCCAAGGTTTCACACCTCCAAGGGTGCCAAAGATTCCCTGTAGTGAAGTGTTAAAATGCAGATTCCTGGGTTCAGCCTCTGAGATTCTCCTACACAAGGTTCGAGGGAGAGCTCAGAAATCTGTATTTTTACCAAGCGCCCAGCGATTCTGATGCTAAAGTCTTGAAGCACACCGAAGAGCTAGCTCCAAGGACCCTGAAGAATGTACCTCTGCCCCTCCCCACAGACCCCCTCCCCTCACATTGAGACCATCGTGGATGTACTGCCTCCGCCCAATATTTCACGGGGGTGCGGTTCTGTGGGTTGTGATAAGCCGCAGTCAGAGGTTGTGATGGAAGGGTTGAAGAGGGCTGGCCAATGTCCGGGGGCAGAGGAAGGCTCTCAGCGAAGGCTGGGGAGGGGAGGGTATCCGTTCGGGTGGAGGGGAAGGGGAGGGCTCACAGGCTCCGGCCCCGGAAATCCGATCCCTTTAGGACCCAGAGGTGCCAGTCCCCCAGCGGCGGCGGCGAGAAGGGCAGCCGCTCGGTCTCCGGCAGCCGCCGCTCGGGCAGAGCCAGAGAAAGACCGAGGCTCGGGGCACGGGGGGGAGGGAGGGAGGGAGGGAGGCGCGGCGGCGGAGCGGCCCGGGCCGGCAGAGCAGCCATGGGCGCTGGGGTGCCGGGCCCCCCGAGAGCCGAGGCCTCCGGCCGGACTGGGGGACGCCCGGGCTGCCAGCCCCACTGACACCGCCTCGGACGATGTGAGCCGGCGACGCCGCGGCTGCTTCGCGGGCAGGGCGCGCGCTCCCACCGGCCCCAGACGCCGCTTTGCTAATTTGGGTGGGGGCGACCGTACCAGGCCGCTCGGGCTTTTGAAGCGGGGCTGGCTGTCTTCGGCAGCTTGACTGGGGGAGGCGACCCACACACAGGGCGCTTGGAGATTTTTTTTTTTTTTTTCATTTTTTTAAAAAAGCGGGATTAACTGTTTTTGGCAGCGGTTTTGGGGGGACCCTAAAAAAGGCCTTCTGGGGTTTCTTTTATCGGGGGGAGGGGGCGGTGGTCCCGACTTGGCCAGCCGCCTGTTGAAGGGGGGGAGCGGGGAGCAAGGGGATGCGAACCCGGCTCCCCCCACCATGATGAAGACGGAGCCACGGGGGCCCGGGGGTCCCCTCCGGAGCGCCTCCCCGCACCGCAGCGCCTACGAGGCGGGCATCCAGGCGCTGAAGCCGCCCGACGCGCCCGGGCCCGACGAGGCACCCAAGGGGACCCACCACAAGAAATATGGCTCCAACGTCCACCGCATCAAAAGTATGTTCCTGCAGATGGGCACGACGGCGGGGCCCTCGGGCGAGGCGGGCGGCGGCGCGGGCCTGGCCGAGGCCCCGCGGGCGTCGGATCGCGGCGTGCGCCTGTCGCTGCCGCGGGCCAGCAGCCTGAACGAGAACGTGGACCACAGCGCCCTGCTGAAGCTGGGCACCAGCGTGTCGGAGCGCGTAAGCCGCTTCGACTCCAAGCCCGCGCCCTCCGCGCAGCCTGCGCCGCCGCCGCACCCGCCGTCCCGGCTGCAGGAGACGCGGAAGCTGTTCGAACGGAGCGCCCCGGCGGCCGCAGGCGGCGACAAGGAGGCCGCGGCGCGGCGGCTGCTGAGGCAGGAGCGCGCCGGCCTGCAGGACCGGAAGCTGGACGTCGTGGTGCGCTTCAACGGCAGCACTGAGGCGCTGGACAAGCTGGACGCTGACGCCGTGTCCCCGACGGTCAGCCAGCTCAGCGCCGTCTTCGAGAAGGCCGACTCGAGGACCGGCCTCCACCGCGGGCCCGGGCTCCCCAGGGCCGCAGGGGCTCCCCAGGTCAACTCGAAGCTGGTCAGCAAGCGGTCCCGGGTGTTCCAGCCCCCGCCGCCGCCGCCGCCCGCCCCGTCGGGGGATGCTCCGGCGGAGAAAGAGCGCTGCCCCGGAGGGCAGCAGCCCCCGCAGCACCGAGTGGCCCCTGCCCGGCCGCCCCCCAAGCCCCGGGAGGTGCGCAAGATTAAGCCGGTGGAGGTGGAGGAGAGCGGGGAGTCGGAGGCCGAGTCGGCGCCCGGGGAGGTGATCCAGGCCGAGGTTACGGTCCACGCGGCCCTGGAGAATGGCAGCACCGCGGCAACCGCAGCCAGCCCCGCGCCCGAGGAGCCAAAGGCCCAAGCGGCCCCGGAGAAGGAGGCGGCGGCGGTAGCGACGCCAGAGAGGGGGGTGGGCAATGGCCGGGCCCCGGACGTGGCCCCTGAGGAAGTAGATGAATCCAAGAAGGAGGACTTCTCGGAGGCGGACTTGGTGGACGTGAGCGCCTACAGTGGGCTCGGGGAGGACTCTGGGGGCAGTGCCCTAGAGGAGGACGACGAAGACGAGGAGGATGGGGAGCCCCCCTACGAGCCCGAGTCGGGGTGCGTGGAGATCCCGGGGCTGTCGGAGGAGGAGGACCCAGCCCCGAGCCGGAAGATCCATTTCAGCACGGCGCCCATCCAAGTAAGTGAGCCCCCCCTCCCCGCCCCCGCGCCGCCCCTGCCACGTGCACGCGGCCGCCCCCGGCTCGCCAGCCAGCCGGGTTTGGCAGGCTGAGTCAGCCCCTGCCACCCAGCCCCCTTCCCAGAAGTTCCCACCCTCAGGGGGGCGTGGGGGAGTTCCAGCTGTTTGTCAGAGAGGGATTTTCAGGTGTGCGAGGGGGGTGGCCTGCCCCGACCTGCCCTCAGGTTCCTCTGCCTGCTGCCCCGCCCCGCCCCTTCACTTCGTGGAACCCGCCCCGCCCCACGCAGGTCCTGGGACACCTGCTTTGCCTTCCTGGCCCAGACATTCTTTACTCCGGAGGTTGCCAGAGGCTGGGAGTTGGGTAGCGTGAAGGGGTGTGTGTGTCCTCAGGAAAGACATTTGCCCTTCACTGGGTAGAGAGGGGGCTAGGGGTGCTCTCCTCCTGTATGGGAGCTGGATGGGGTGAGAAAGGGGAAAGCCAGGAACTTCTCAAAACGAAGCTGCAGGGGACGGCAGCCCTTCCTCCATTCTGTTTGTACCCCACCCCAACTTTGCAGAAGTGAAAGAGGGAAGCAGATCGTGAGGGTGAGCTGGTCTGTGGCCATGTGACTGGCTGGCGCCGTGTTCCCTGGGGGGTCCCTGCAGGCCAGCTGCCCCGTCCTGGTTGCACAGGGAGGGGCACTTTGTGTGGTCCTTGATGGGGAGAGGCCTTCTGCAGGCATGGAGGGGGGGGGTGGGGCTGGGATCCCCCTGGGTGCCTGGCAGTAATGGGTATGCCTTTGCTCTTGGCTGCTCAATAGGACAGACTCCCATGGCCTTGGCAGGCCCCAAGTGTTCTTGCCACATTCTCTAGGAGCCCTGAAAGAGGGATGAGAGCTGCCCCTTTGGGAGTCTCATCCCCACTGCCACTATTGGTGGTTGGTTTGTGGGTTATGCCAGAGCTTGGAGGTCCTCAGAACAGCGCCGATGGGGAGGGGACATCCCCTGGGGGGAATCAAAAACCCCAGGCCACCCCTCCCCCCACTTCCCACCACCTTCCACTCTTGGCTGGCACATTCAGCCTGCAGGGTTCTTTCTCACTGCCCCAGGCTCAGCTGCACCCGGCCCCAGGTCCGCCCCATAGAAGTGTCCAGGCTCTCCTTGGCCTGGACCCTGCCCGGCCTTTACCCTTCCCTAGCCAAACCACCATCTGTTTGCTTGCCGTTTCCATAACTACTCCTGGACTCTGAAGCTGCCCAACTTTCCTCTCACTCGACCGGAATATTAGCCTCTCTCTGCCTCTCTTCCACCTCCCACCCCAGCAAGAGGCCTGAAAGGTTAAAAGTGAGTGGCTGCTCTTCCCCTCCCAGGCCAGTCCCTCCCCTAGGCTGGGTCCTGGGGGGTCCTCTCCCAACTGCTTTCCCCTCCTGAAGGCAGTGGGGTTCTGAAGGGAATGGGGGACTGTACTGTTTCTTGGGACTCTGAAGCAGAGTCTGGATCCCCCCACCCCACCCCCACTAATTCTGCGAGCAGCCGGATGCCCTCGGAGATGGAGCGTGGTCTGGGCCTCTGACTGTCTATATTTGACGCCTTACCCTGATTTTTTGGTAAAAAATAGCACATGATTTGGAGCAGTGCTTCCCGGCTCCCTGGTGACTCTGGAGCTGGCCCGCCCTGTGTGAGAGCCAGGGTGTGTGGCGGCCCGGTGTGGCTGGCTTTCAGCCTCACTGGGGATTTCCTCCTCCCCACCCTGGCACAGGGGCCCCACTTTTTCTTCTTCCTGCCCCTGCCTTGATGCCAAGTCCAGGGTCCTGGGCCCCATGGATGACCCAGTTGTTCCCCTTCTGGAGGTGGAGGCCTCTGCTGAGGGCAGAGAACCTAATTCCAGATTGGCCTGGGGGAGGTGGGACTTCACGTAGGGCCCTCTGTTAGACCGGCATATCATGGTGGGCAACCCGAGGAGGGATAGGAGGTGGTCTGGGGCCTCTGAGCCCAGGCCTGGGATTCCTGCAGGGGGCAGAACCAGAAAGGGAACAGGATTTGATAGGCTGAGAGAAGAGGGCAGGGTGCAGCCCAGGACAGGCTGTGAGGGTGTGTTTTGGAGGTCACAGTGGGTATGTGTGACCCTGTTTGTCAGGGAGGGGTTGGTTGACCCAGGAGACTGTAGAGACTAAAGGATGAAGGGACCCTGTCTCCCAGAGCAGGGGGTGAGAGTCAGGGGACTCCAATGCAAAGTGGGCCAAATCCCACTGCTGAGTCCAAGCTCACACCAGCCCTGTCCCAGAGCCTGGGGCATGTGTGCGGTGGAAACAAAGTCACTGGTGACCCACCCACCTGGCCCAGCGGGGTGCAGTCTCATCCTCCCTGGCCACAGTTTAACCCGTGTGACCTTGGGCAGTGGGCCTGGTGCCCTGTACTATGTGCAAGGTGGGCAGCCTGTTTGTTCAAAGGGTGCAATGGAAGATGAGTTTTAAGGGCTGGAGCCGGAGTTCCTCTGATGTTGTGAAATTGAGCTAAGGGACCAGAGGGGCCCCTCCCACCTAAGCCTTCTAGTCCTATGAGCACCCCCTCCCTCTCCCACTGTGGCAGTGAGCCTCTCTGGTAGGGGGTGGGGATGACACAGAGCAAGCCCAGACAAAGGCTGGGACACAAGAGTGCTACTGCCTGCCAGGGTGCCCACAAGGTCTGCTCCTGGAGGAGACAGGGCCCTGCCAAGGGCCCTTGGGGGAGATGGGGTCCTAGTCTGACTCCTCGGGGCTGAGACTCAGCCATCTGATAGTACTGCTCCTCATCCCTCCCCGCCCCCGCCTGGCTCCAAGTGGTGCCAACCTGTCACTGCAGGCAATGAAGCTTGAGCATGTCATGGTACCCCAAATGGTGCTCATTAACCCCCCACTGGGGGCACCCCTGCCTGGGCCCAGAATTAGACATTCCCACAGAGCCCAGCCCTACCTTCTCTGTCCTTCCAAGAGGGTCAGAGCTGAGGAATTCCCCTTTTTGCTGAGAGACACGGGAGAGAGACAACAGAGGGGTACAGGAGATGCCAAGGCAGGGCTGCCCTTGGAGCCCCATGGCACCTGGGTTCACTGTGGGTAGTGTCAGAGGCCGTCCCCTCCTCAGTCTCCTGGGCCCCCTAGCACGTGGGGGACAGGGGGTATAACTCAGAGCTGCAGTTGTGGAGGGAGAGCAGCCTGGGTGTGCAGGCCAGGCCGCAGGGCCCAGCTTTTTCCCCTGCTCCTGCCACCTGAGGGGCTCCTGGGGGTGGAGGGCCTGCCTTTTCTCCACAGGGATAGAGGTGGTCTTTCCTGCTTCCCTCCCCTGCTCCAACATCCACCTGAGTGGCAACTCAGAGCCAGTCCTGGGTACCTCTCCTCTTCCACCCCTCCTGCTCCCCACCCCCTCTGCTGTCTCACACCCGCTCCCCCCTCTCTCCCCATCTGGCATCCTCCAGCATCTTCTCTATCCTCTCTCCCCTCCTCCTCTTCCCCTCTTCTGCTCAGCCTGTTCCTTCCTCTCTGTGTCTGTCTTTGTGTCCCCTCTCGCCTATCTGGCTCTCTAGGTCCTATCTCTCACTTTCTCTCTATCTGGGTGTCTGGGTTCCTGAGTTGGACGTTTCTCCAGGATTCCCCTTCTGTGCCTATGGCAGATCATGCTCACGCTGGTTGGAGCTGCAGAGAGAAGAGCAGTGCGGGTCAACCAAGGCTGGGTCCCTTTCTGTCTTGAACCTGGGCTCCAGAACTATAAGGGCCTTTGTTTTGCTCAGAGCTGGGGTCTCTTGGGGCTGGGCGAGGCCTTATCTTAGGGCTGTCATGGGGAGGCATGGGGTGGGTAACTCGGCCTGCCTCCTCAGCCTCCTCATGCCAGTTCTG